>NC_046303.1:44370029-44971279 GCF_004115265.2 Rhinolophus ferrumequinum
AAAGCACTGGGCCTATAAAAAGTAATTGCAGTAAAATAATCCTTGTATTTCTCAAGTGCAGGAGTGGAAAGTATTCTAGCTCGGCATCTGATTTTTTTTTTTTTACCTTTTTTTTGACACATAAACTTGTTTTTTACTACTATACACACACACACACACACACACACACACAAATATATATTTTAATTCAAGGTCCACACAATTATATTCTGGGTAAATTTTTGTTTTCCTTTCTCTATGAGAACAAGTTAGAATAAACTCATAAAAAATAAATTCAGCAAATATTAGTTGGTTCACTTACTCTACTTCACATTATTCACCTTAATTCATGATTATTGTTACTTTTAAAAGTCAGTATTTTATTGGGCTACCAAATAGGATACATAGTTAAGTGTCAGCATTAGCATTAATTACTTTCATTCTATATGCTTTTGGGGACTCTCACTAATAGGCTTTATTAAATGTCCTTCTGTATTTATGAGTGCATATTATTATTATTATTATTATTATTATTATTATGTTTAATAACTTCATCTGACAGAGCACACTGGGATTTTGCAATTCAGCTTTATTTCCTCTAAATAATCGTTGGAATTTTATGTCTTTTCCTTTAAAATCTAAAAGTTATTCATACCGCCAGTTAGAATTTGAAGTAAAAGAATTAAATACTGCAGATTTTCCCCCTTTTTTCTACTTTTTAATACAGCAATAATAATTATACTATAGGTCTTAGGAGTTTATGTATATTTACATTTCTGGACAAAGATTCTTAGACAGATTTTAATTTCACCAAAGTTTTCATCATTTCATTTCTCCGATCAGACTTGATGATATAATTTCCAGTCTCTATTCAATTTGTATAACATACTGTAAATGAGTGGAAAAGGAATATGAAGCATGCTTTGGAACTTAGCAATAGTAAAGTTCAGTGTGGAAAATCTCTGAGCTTGAAGCTATACCTTCAGGATAACAACTCCAGTTCTGTTATTACATATTATGTAGCTGGTAAACTTGATCCATCTATGGAGCTAATTTGAATAAACATTCTAATCCTATATATTATATACAATTGCTGAGATGATGATTTTAAATAACTTCTAAAGAAATGATTTGTTCAATCAAACTATTCACTTATGACATTATATTTTTATTATGATCTGCATTATCAAACAGCAAAAAAAGTAAGATAGGCTAGAAATAAGAATAGCAAAATATGTTCAATAAAGTAAACTGCCATAGAGAACACTCAGGGGAAAAAAATGAATCAATTGTTTATATAGACTAAGAAGTATCCTTGACACTATTAGGATACAAACCAAAATAATGATGAAAAATATGGGCCATTTTTAGCACAAGTATAGTTGCAAGTTAACAATGCTTTTTCTTTCCTGTGAAATAAATAGCAGTCCTGGTAAGCTGCTCTTTAAAAAATAAAATAAAAATAATTATGTAATGGGGATTTTGCTGCATAGACAGGCAAGACTTTTCATGACTAAAGTAAAGGCAAATTTCTGAAAATTCCAGTGATTCCAGGAAGTTAAACTGGGCTTCGCCTTCCCATATCTGCTAATGAAAACTATGATGTGTAAGCCCTCATGGTAAAGTTTAGCCATGCTTTCAAACTTTTGAGGAAAAGTACATGATATTAGTTGTGATCTCCACAATTAATTTCAAACAGGTCTGAAAATAGAATTCTCAAGGCTTTCTATCCTTTCTAATGTAGACAAATGTACAGATTTTAGGTGATGTTAAAAAAAAAAATCTTTATTACTCTGTAGCAGTTCTCAGCCTCATAAACATTTTCCAGACCATAAGGTTTTGGATGTGCTGTCTTAGGAGTATCTGATGACACCATGTTATATTCTTATACCTTAACACATGTTTTCAAATTTAACAAAGGGGGAACCTGAACTTCCAAGCAGGAAAATAAAACACACCAAAAACACCACATGGGATTAATAGCTAAAACAGAATATTTGAGAGTATCCAATTGGCAGCACCAGTTTAATAGCACTAACGGGCTGTATTAAGGCAATTTTTCCACACTAATGAGTAGCTACCATTTCATGGGTGGAATATCTGTTATCAGCTTTGGAACCTAGGGGTGGGTAGGGACACTGATTAATTTACCAATTCTCATTCTCTGCACGTTACTAAAAAGTGCTTTCTTGTTCCCCATTCCAGTAAACACTTAATATTAACACTTACAGTGTTTCATTGTCGATATAAAAGGAAACTGGCCTTGGGCCACATTTGTAAATCTACATTCAAGTGTGCCTTCAATCATCTCTTACCCAAATGCCAGTGTGCAGCTGGGTATTACAGATGTTCAGTAGAGTCACTCATCTTCTTTCCACGAAAACAGATCTAGTGAAGAAATTTAAAACAAAACAGAACAAAAAAATGATTTTTATATTAGTACTCTACTTTCTTTTCCTACCAACACAATTTCTTGTTGTTGATTGATACATGAGCTCTGCTATTTATAATTGACCATTATTTGGACACATTTAAGGATATTCAGAGTTCTATTTCTCTACATGTTGCTATTTCATTACTTTTTCATTTATTCTAGATAATCACATGCCTAACCACGAGACAGTTGTGACTTTGAAACTACAGTACAACTGTGTTGCCTTTTACTGTAGTGAATATTTTTTGCTTGAATCGACTAGAATATTTAGAGCACTGGATTTAATGCATTGGCTTGACATGAGATGACATTAAAATGATATCCCTGAGGCCTTATGTTCATTCAGCCAAATTAAATAAAGTTCTTATTCTTAAAACGAAGAAAATGTAAATATATACAGTAGTCCCTGAAGCTTATTTGAAACCATTGGACTATTTCAGATAATACCTACATTCTTTCAACTGTATTCTAAGGTTTATTTCTATTAACATACGAGTATATAAATGTTTTAATGTCACCTTTAGGTTCAGGAAAGAATAGTAAATATTTACTTTTTTCTTTCAAAATAATTTTTACTCAAGCATTATATTTGGACATTAGGTAAACTACATTATAATTTACATTTGCTTAACATTCACACATAAATATTATATAGGATATAGCAGAATTGACTAAGAGTACATATTTTTATAACCTTACATGCACAAATACTGAAAATGAACACATATGATAAAATATTTATAAATAGTTGAACTAGATTATCAACAAAGCACATATAGCCACATTTGTTTTAAAAGAAATTACTACTTTCCCAGGTATAAAAGCATGAAAAAAAAAAAAAGACCATGTTATTCAAAGAAAAGATTTAGTGAACTATTTCATAAAAATACTTTTTATTTAAACTTCCTTCATTTTTGTTCACTAGCTATCTCTCCACCAGGACAATTCATAAAATGGCCAAGGATTTGTCCATCACTTCTTACGATGACTTGACAAATTATGCATAGGCATTTTAGAAGCTGGTGACATAAATTGAGGAAAAAAACATTATTCTCAGTAGTGTTTTGAAAGTTAATGCCCTTCACTATAAATATTTTTAAACTTAGATACTAGAGAATTAATTATAGAGAATATAAGTATAATTAATGCATACAGTATCTATTTAGAAGACGTTACTATTCAGGCAAGGTCTTCTACCCACTAGGGTCTACACAAATTTCACACATAATTTTTATTGTCATATTTAGTTTTAAATGACGCAGTACTGCTGGCAAGTCCTGAGTTTAATTTCATAATGTGTACAAAAGCCTGCTATTGGAATGGCAAATTCACCAGCCGGAAGCTGGTTGTGAACATGTCAGATATACTGGCACTAGCCAGGCTCGGGTGCCATCGGACATCCCTGCCAACATGTCAGAAGCCAGCTCAGCGCTGGAGTCAGAGCCAGGAATCACATCAGAGTCATCAAGCACCGTGAGCAACCATCGCAGCAGGAACAGGTTTTAGACACGGAGTCATGGTGGATGGCCTGGCACAGACCAGGGTGCGGGAGGGAAACATGCGTCCGTGGTGGGTGGTGAAAACGCAAAGCAAGTGGTCAGTGGTCAGTCAGTGTGGATCTCTGTGCTTTCTGTGTCTTTTCCATAAGCACTCACCATTCACAGAAGATGTAATGTGGAATCGTAAGAGTCTGTGAAGCAATTGCCTACAGTTAATCAAATGATACACGATAATAAAAATTACTCCCAGATGAAGAAAAACCAGAGATATTTTTATACCACAGCCTTCTTTGATTTTCTGTGCACTCTGATTTTACACTATAAACTGCTGTATTTAAATTTTGATTTCTTTGCCTTCTTGGTACTTTCAAATATGTATTATAATTTCTCTAACAGCTATTGTATTATATGCATTTTGAAGATTTATTAAAATTACCATTTCAGTGGTGTAATTTGGCTCTTTTCATTATCGATTTAAATTTTAGAATATTCTAACGTGTTAATTTTAAAAGATGTTTTATTTTAAATTGACAGTATTTAAATGACCTTAAGGAGTTAAAAGGTAATTCCAGACCCCCAAGCCAGCTTGTAATTGCATTTGTACATTAATAACTGCAGCGTTTTACATGTCATCATATCAGATGATTATCTTTTAAAGTCTCCATTGTATTAAGGATATATTAGAAATTTATCATAGCAACAAAGCAGAGAAGTCAATTTTACGGGTCAACTTCAGAAACTGAAACTGTCTTCAGAAGAAAGCCTTTCTGCATGTTAGTAATCAAATTTATTTGAAAAGGATTTAAGATAAACTCAGTACACCTTAAATATTGTTTCGTAGAATATGATATATATTAAAGTTCAATTTTCATATTATAAAATTATGTTAACAATAATTTAGGTTTGTAATCTGAACTTCCTATTGTGCAATGTTTCTTGCTGATTTTTCATGTCATTCTCTATAGCGGTTATTAAATATCTCTGTGCAACACATAGCAGAATAAGATCATTCACATAAAGTACATTTATGTAAAAAAAAAAAAAAAGACCTAAGTCATTCCAAATTGTGGAAAGCTCTAAGAGAAAAATCTAAAAATAAAACTGATTGATAAGATAGTGGGGCTTCATCTAAAAGAAAAAAATGTTTATGCAGAAAATTATCACACTCTATTTTCAGGATAAAAGGTAAATATTTGTTCCTCAGTGAAAAAATGTGTAAAATTACATTTAAGTGCATGTTATGATTTTATAGTAAAAGTAACATTACTCTACAGTTATAAAAGATATCTGGGTTTACTTGAATGTTTGCTATAAAGTGATCAACAAGGGAAATAAGTACTATCAATTTGAAGAAAATAAGTATAAAAAAATCCCCCTTTAATTTTATATTCTAATCATTCCATATCATTTTGTGAAAACTGCAGACTTTATTTAGAAAGAAAGTGAAAAGGAGATTTCAACACACAAGCTGAAATTGAGAAAAGAGATTCAAAATGTGATCATAGTCAACAAACTGAGGCCAGGGAAGAAAAAAACACATGTATGTATTCATGCATTTTTTTTCCAGGCACTCTGCTAAAAAATTTTTCAACTTTTAACCTCTTTTAATACAACAAACAGTCTTACACAATAAGTATTGTTCTTTCCATTTTACAGGTGTGTTGAGACTTTGAGAGTAAGCAATCTGAGGTCTGAATACTAGTAACAGACAAAACCACAATTTAATCCTAAACTCAGTTGCCTTCACAGACTTTGGTCTTTTCATTTTATACCACAAAATATTCTGGAAGAGCAAATTTTAGCATATTATTCTTGATAAATCAACAATACATATTAACGCTTCTAGTTTCATATAAGGTGACTGCAGTCACCCCCTCCCCACAGTCCAAGATGCTGCACGTGCACTTCCGGGTCTTGCTGTGCAGATACTAACGGACCAGAATGGACAAGAAGATGCGTGTCCGGCGAAATGCCCACTCAGCGAAGATTACTAGCCTATCGTACCCATTCAAATATGCCAATCAGAAGCCGATGATTGGTCCTAAACTCCTTTGTCCTTTGATATCCCTCTAAGGCTCCCTGGTCAAATTACCAGTAAAACCAGTGAGGGGCCCTCTTTCTCTCACAATTGTAGCTGCTCTAAATGCTTAGATTTCTATTAACTGTGGTATTCCGTTGATGAACAGAACAACTCTTTACTACAAAATCTGGGAACCACTGACCATGAAACAACACACTATCTAACTTACTTCATTTGCAAAATGCCTTTTTAATACTTATTAAGTATCCACAGTGTCCCTAACTGAAGTTTTGCCTGTGGACAGATATCACAATCACCTGGGGTATACATTAAAATGCAGATTCCTTGGGTGACTCCAGACCTTGTATATTACAGTCTCTGGCATGGTGAACTAGGTATCTTTTTTGTACATACTTACTTGATGATTTTAATGTACAGTATTAATATTATATACACTGCAAGTTTATTTACATTCATTAGGATTAATATTTCAGACAAACAAAATTACAGACAAACCATACACACTGGCCCATAAGTTACAGGATCTAAAATTAAGATGGAAGACAATAATGTAGATCAAAGATGTCTGGTATCATAGTTAACTAGTGCCTTTAACTAGCTGAGAAACCCTCAGAGGAGGGTTTTAAAGGAATACTATAGTCAGAAAGGACTCAATGTAATCATTATTTTCAGGAAGACTGTACAAGTATTTAGTGGATATTTTTATCTCCTTTATTTTCTTAGTTTTCATATTTTCCTCATTTTTATATTATGTATAAATATTTTTGAACGTATGAAATTGTATATACTATATATTTATATAAATACAAACATGAAACAGCAAAACAAATATCTAAACTAGCCAACTTTGCAACATTGTGCAATCAAAGTTAAAATTCTTAAACGACTAAGTGTTTACGAAAGGGTAATTTGGTCAGATTTCTTATTGGCTGTACCAGGAAGTCATCTCAAATTAGAATTAATTTTTCTTAGCACCAGTAACTTGCTAATTGAGATAAATGGAGGCCAATGTTGTTGTACACTGAGAAATTCTAAGGTGATGCCACTAAGTTTATTTAAACCTTAATTAGTACTTCAAAACAAAATTATGAAATTGTTCATTTAATTTCCATAATTTTCTTGGAGTTTCTAACAGAGGAATTTGAGGACACTCATTAAATAAGAACGGTGTCAGTTTTAACTGACGATGTGAGTTAGGACAATCTTCAACTTAGAAAATTGTGATTTGCTTATTTATAAAAATGCCTACTTCAATAAGATTTTTTGTTGTTATATTTACTATCGTTAATAAACCCACTGTATCATCGTCTAATATTTAAAACTGTGATTGAAAAAATAAAAATGCAGTATTTTAAATCAACAAAAGAATTTCTTGTGCCTTAGGCATATTATTATATTGTCTTTATTCTCATCAGAATTTCTAAATTTAAGTTTTCTCTATGTCACAAAAAATAATTGTTAATTTTTATTTTATTTAGCAATCAAAAATTCTCAAGACTATACTATTTGCTTTTCATTTTCCCATATTTTTATTGCATATTAGGTAAACATTGAAGGTGACTTCCCTTAAATGGTTTATTTAATATACACTATAAATCTCATAAGATATGCTATTTACTTTTATGGAACCTAATTTTTATAGAATCTAATTAAATGCATTTCCTGGAGAAGCTACTCCCCCCTTGGTCTTCTGTCAGTATTCTGCATAGACATCTTATTGGGTTTCATTTGTTGATGCCTAAATCTTTAACTTGAGAGATAATTACACAGATAAGTACTAATTCAGAATCCATCAGAATTTAAAAATAACTAAAATCCCTTTCATTTATTGTGCATTATTTAATTGAGCACCAATGGGTTGCCTATTGAATTTATCAAGAAAAATGGGTGTGCTTTTGAAATCTTTGCTAAAAACATGTGGACTCATAAATACAAAATTTGTGCTGTACTTTCCACAAATTGGACTTTTTTCTCAACAGTTTCAAATTTCTTAACTTTTTGAAAAAAATATTGAACATTTCCTCTAAATGAGATTACATTTGTTCATAAAGTCCACTAGATTAGCTGAACCAGTAAAATTAATCAAGGAATTAAAATCGATATCTGCATATAGGCACAATCTACGTGGGGTTATGTACTACTGACATATAAATCTTCATTGTTTATGTGCCCCCGATTTTGAGAAAATTTAAGGGCTCTAGGAGGTTGAAGAAAACTAGTTAAAACTGGTGAGGGGATGAAAAACGGGAAAGGAAACCAGAGTTAAAATCTCCAACACTTCTTCAAATCACTCCCCATTCTGGATCAAACAAGTGGAGCCTGGGAAGCATTTGGGAGCAAACATCTCACCCACTACAAGTCAGTATGACAAATCAAACTGATAAAGCGGAAAGGCTGAGAAGAACTGGAAATGAGACCAGGGACCTCGGCAAACTGAACTGAAACCTTGAGCTAGCCCTGAACTAACGGGGAATGAGGGGCTTCACTAAAAGATTAAGCAGAATAGCTACAGAGAGTGGATGGGAAAAAAGTCTCAAGTCTAACTGTTCGTTGTGTGCCCCAAAGGTTAAAGTTGTCCTAGAAAGTTTTGACAGACCCAATGGACAAGTGCAGAACAAACTTCCAGAGGGGCTGTTAGGGGCTCCAGATCAGCTCTTCCTAAAACACAAGAGCCACAGGGTTGGCAGCTGCTTGTACTTCACCAAGACTTCATAGCATTTAAAGGGTGATGTTTTCCCGCGATAGAGGTTCACTCTCTCAAAATTCAAAGCTTATGTAGTGCTCATTCTCTCTGTTGTCTCAGTCAAATCTTAGGGAGTAACCTAATCGCAGTTACAGTGCAATACATTTACCAGAAAATTACTCTTCTTTGTTAATTTTGTTCAAACGTTCAGTCCTTCAGTCCCTCAGCGTTCATTAAATACTTGTTTCATTCTTGTCACTACACTAGTATCTCTTTCACTTTGTCTGTATCTCTATCTTCCTGTCATTTTAGGTTCTAAATACATAGGCACAAATATGTATACATTGCTGTGGGGACAGAGCCCCAAAAAGCAGTTTCCAGGCTCTCAGCCTCACATAGAAAGGTGCTGGCTCAGGTAGTAAATGGCCGTCGACTGTGATCAAATGGCCAGCAGCTGTGGCTAGTTGGCCGTCAGCTGTAACCAGTGAGCCATTGGCCATGAATATAACTGCCGTGGCTAGGCTAGTAGCAAAAAGAAAGAAGGGGGAGCTAGCAAGAAGATGGTGGCTGAGTCTGCAAGCGGCACAGTGAGGGTTGAGAATTGTGTTGTTCCTGGTCCCTGTGTCTCCAACCCAGCCGCCAGTGAGAGTATAGTGGTGTGACTCCCCCCTATGGCTCCGTGGGTGTTCCTTTTTGGCCTCACCATGTCCTGCGGTCTTATGTGGGGAGTGGGACCAGAGACCCCTCCTGACACCCCGCATGACACATGGCGTAGTCGGCAGGATACCCCGCCTGACACCCCGCAGGCCGCCCCGCACGACACCCCGCATGACACATGGCGCAGCGAGCAGGGTACGGTGCCGGCCAAAGCTCTCCGAAGGACGGTGGAGCAGTTTGTGCCTATGAACACTCAGTTGCAGGAAGACCAGGAGGAGCAGCTGCCTGAGAGCTGGACCCCCGTGGAGGGGTGGGAAGACGTGGACGGTTCCCCAACCAGCAGAGGCCGGAGAAAGCGAAGGTCATTGCGGCCCTGTGGGCTGGGAAGTGCTTGCTGAGGCAGCCCGGATGCAGGACTTGTAGTCCCAGGAGGAATGGCTTGCTGAGTCCTCCGTGGGAGCTGAGGGTGAGGTCAAGGTCATCCCTCACCCCCAGGACAGCCCTGGCGAATGACTATGGACTATGGGGAATTACCTTCCATCCCTAATTTAATAGACAGCTTGACTGTTTGGGAACATACCACCATGTAGTGGAACTGGAGGATGTTTGCTTTTGTGTCTTGACCGGCCACCATTGAAAATATGTAAGCACCTTGACTGTGAGTCGCTGTTGTTCCAGCACGGTACCCTGAGAGGCCCAGAGAGAGTGGCAGTGCCCTGAGAACCCTGGCTGTGTCCAGGAAGTCTGGCTGTTCCCAGAGAGAGTGGCAGTGCCAGGAGAGCCCTGGCTGTGTCCAGGAAGTCTGTCTGTGCCCAGAGAGAGTGGCAGTGCCCTGAGAGCCCTGGCTGTGTCCAGGAAGTCTGTCTGTGCCCAGAGAGAGTGGCAGTGCCCTGAGAGCCCTGGCTGAGTCCAGGAAGTCTGGCTGTGTCCAGAGAGAGTGGCAGTGCCCTGAGAGCCTTGGCTGTGTCCAGGAAGTCTGGCTGTGTCCAGAGAAAGTGGCAGTGCCCTGAGAGCCCTGGCTGTGTCCAGGAAGTCTGGCTGTGTCCAGAGAGAGTGGCAGTGCCCTGAGAGGCCCTCGTGTGCCCAGGTAGACTAGTGGTACCCTAAGAAGCCCAGGAAGTCTGGCTGTGCCCAGAAGTACTGGTGGTGCCCTGAGAAACCCTGGCTGTGACCAGAGAGCTTGGCTGTGTCCAGGAAATAGCATTCACCTCCAGGCTCCTCGCACAGGGCCCCTCGCGGAAGACGCTTGTCGCGTAGATTGTGAGGCGAGACCCTGTAGGGGTGGAGTGTGGGGACAGAGCCCCAAAAAGCAGTTTCCAGGCTCTCAGCCTCACATAGAAAGGTGCTGGCTCAGGTAGTAAATGGCCATTGACTGTGATCAAATGGCCAGGAGCTGTGGCTAGTTGGCCGTCAGCTGTAACCAGTGAGCCATTGGCCATGAATATAACTGCCGTGGCTACGCTAGCAGAAAAAGGGGGGAGCTAGCAAGAAGATGGTGGCTGAGTCTGCAAGCAGCACAGTGAGGGTTGAGAATTGTGTGGCTCCTGGTTCCTGTGTCTCCAACCCAGCCGCCAGTGACAGTATAGTGGTATGACTCCCCTACCTATGGCTCCGTGGGTGTTCCTTTTTGGCCTCACCATGTCCTGCATTCTTATGTGGGGAGTGGGACCAGAGACCCCGCCTGACACCCCGCACGACAATTGCATATAAATATGCAATGGTAAATCCCAGCGCACAAAGACCACCAGGAACATAGTAATAGTCAAACACATTTAAGTATATTTCTCCTGCTGTAGTAAGAGAAATAGTGCATCGGAGGAATTAGGGAGAATCTGAGTAAGAGGAAGTTAGGGTAGCATTTTAACAAAGTTGATTTGATGTTGAGTAATTTGTGGCAAAGTTTAAGGAAGTATGGCTTTGTATAGGATTGGGTGCTGTCATGTAACAAAGCTAATTTGTATATTGTGTCTCTTATTAATTTTTATCTAGGAAGCGGAAGAAGTCAATTTGGGCCAAAGTTCTCATTGGAAAAGAAGGAGTAGGCATTCATTTTCCCCGAGAGAGGGATTTTTGGTCATTGTGATGTTTGCATTTGTGCTGTTTTTTCTTGTTCTATTATGATCACAGAATGATCTCATCTAATGTTAACATTCTCTGAAGTTATTAATGCCCTGCAAGCACACACCACAACTTAATTTTAAGCTGCCAGCCTGGCTACAAACTATCAGCAGCTATACCATTTTTCTTTCTCACTAGCTATATTTTTGCTATAAGCGCTAATTAACTTCTAAGTCATAGTAGCTTAATTAATACCTGCTTAATATAGAACGGATAAATCTGAGATGAGTCTTATGAGCATGTAGGAAGAGATTTTAAAATCATCCGACACATTAATAACTCTATACTTAATAAAATAAAAAATATGACTGACTATAGTGAGGGTTGTGGTAATGTTTTGTCAGATATTTTGAGAAGCACTGAAGTATAATTTTTAAAGATAGTTTAAAAAGAAAAAAGAACTATAAACACAATATGAGTTATTAAGGAATTTAGAGTCTAATAAAATTTACTAAATTTATAATTGGTCGCTGATGCTCTGTGTAAAGTTTTTGTGTAATTCAGGACAATAGGTGAAAAGTACTTCAAGCATTTGATGTGAAAATAGGAGGAATTTTCTTCTTTATTAATATTGAATGCATCTCCATTCTTCTTTAGAATGGGGATGGGAGAAGACTAATGTTACCTAAATTTGAAGTATTTTTTTAAGTTTAGAATTATGTTGCATTTCAATGATTTGGATGAAACTTGTAAAATTATGTGATTTAAAAGTCAGTCCGGAAGATTAAAACTAGCAGCAAGAGAAAAATGTAGATTTTCTCCCTCCCCAAATTGCTACACGTATCATCTGGATGAGTTTTATCCATTTTTCCCTGAATAGTTTCATGAAAGGCAAGTGTTGTAACCATGAAATGGATTTATTAAACCTCTGGATTAGAGTGAATCACATGTCATACAGACAGCTGCCAAAAAGTACCCATAGGAAAAAATAATTTGCAGGACACATGTGGTAGTACAACTTCAAATGTTGCCCTATACTGCCTCCAAAGGTAAAAGTAAAGGAAACTACTGGAAGCTATTGCCAGAAAAATAATCTATAACATGTCCTGGGGAAAGAATGTAGTACTTGAAAATTCTGCCTAAAAGGAGCAACCATAAAAGTTACCTGATTTCTTGAGTATGGCTTATAATCCGTATTATATTTTGGGTTTTATATGTTATGGCAGTTATATAAGTTGCATTTAAACTATAAAATATATACATTGCTGAAACTATTTCTGAGCAGCAGTGTGTAAAAAAAAAACAGACTTTGCATGATTTTTGTAATGGTTGCTTTCTTGTCATCCTCATTTTGATAATATTTTACAAAATTAAATACCCTTATATATTTACATATATTTACATGTCCTTATTATATCATGATACTATGATGTCCTCTACTATAGTCTGCTGGCTAGACCAACAAAGTGTATGTGATGGTCTTAGTTCAATGTCCCTGTGGAGCTACAACCTTTGATCTGTTTAACTCTTCTTTAAAGGTTTAACCTCATTTCAACCTCTTGTATTAATTATATTTCTAACTAGAGGGAGTTTAAAACACCAATTTAGTTCCAAATTGAATCTGCAGTACACCTATGTGACATTGCTTAATCAGAATTTCAACCATCTATTTATTTCTTTTAGTGTGTGATTTCAGCTAGCTGGTTGTGCTTAGCTCACCTTTGTCTACCTTAAAAATCTCTTGTTAAACATCCAGATTGGAAAGTAAGAAATAAATCTAACTCTATTTGCATATGACATGATCGTATAAAAGAAAATCCTAAGGAATCTACTAAAAAAGTATTAAAAACTAACAAAGAAGTTCAGCAAAGTTTCAGGGTACAAGATCAATATGTAAAAATAAACTTTAGAACAATAAATACTTTGCAAAGTAACAAAAATTAGACCAAGTGAAAACTTATTGCAGCAAAAACTGAGACCAAAGAGTAGAGCATCTCCAGCACATTGAAACAAAATAATTATCAATCAAACCTTTCTTACTCACCAAAATCTTTCAACAGTGAATAAATTTTAAGACAAAAAGCGTCCTTATAGATAGATAGGTTCCCTATAAAACACTCAGGAAAAACATTCTAAATCTATATACCCAGTATGATGATGTTAGGTATACATTAATAAATTAATCACAAATATATTAATAAAAAAACAAATGAAACAACAGGGAGAACTTTGACAAATTTATCATTATAGTGAGAGATTTCAACATATTTTAATCATTGATAAGTAAATGAGTAATAAAAATTAGCAAAGATAGAAAAGATAAGAACAATGCAATTAAGAAGCATATCCTAATGGTATAATATAGAATTCTGTCCACAAATACAAGTTGTTCTCAAGTACACATAGAATCAATTTTTAGTGGTCATATTAAAGACAATAAACCAATGATCAATAAATGTCAAAGAATTTGTATTACACAGATAATCTAAAATAATAAAAGTAAAAAAGATAAAAAAAGTTATTTTTTGCATGACATGATTGTCTATATAGAATGCTCAGTTAAATATATAGACAAATTATTAGAAAAAATAACAATTTACCAAAGGGAGAGGCAGTAAGACCAAATTAAAATAACAATTGCATTTGAGTATATGAACACCAATTTAATAGTTTTGTGAACTTCATCAGATTAACCTGTCTGGGCTTCAAATTTTCATCCACAAAAAAAGGAAAAACAGTTGTAACTATTCCATAGGAGTATTAAAACATCAAAGTCAGTATATATCAAAACTGGAAATATACAGGTAAAAAGGAAAACATATAATAAATATATTTTTGAAAATATGAATGTAAGTGAGTAGTTTAACCAATTAAAGAATAAAGAATAGGAAGTTATTAAACCTAAAGAAGGCAGACACCCTCACTGGAAAAAAGCTATAGCAGAAATTATAATAAAGTGGATAATAAAACTAAAAAATTGATATGATCAAGAAATGTTTGCCTAAAAAATATACAGAATCATAACAAGAAAAGTTACAAAGAAAGACAAAATGATTAACCCAGCATTTAGTACAAAAAAAAAAAAATTGTAGAGAAATAGGAAGACTGTAGTAAATGCAGAAATTTAAAATGGTAAACTATAATCCTAATAAAAATCTGAAAAGACATTTCCTTTATAGACTCCAATAATAAAAATTGCTAAGTGGGGTAAATCAAGTTAGCAAATGATAAAGAAATACAAATACAGAAAAGCAGAAATTATATTTACTAATCAACAAAGAAACTTTTTAAAAACAGACATTAAAATAGAAAGGCATAAATTTTAAGAACTATGAATTATACAAAAGAATTTCTGGGAAAATAAAATAAAGTGACTCAAGTTCTGGTCAAGATGAAGGAGTAGGAAATGCTGTGCCTTCCTCCTCTCACAGTCATATCAAAATTACGACAAAACTACAGAACAATCATCATTACAGTCACCTGAAGTCTAGCTGAACAGAAGTCCTGTAATTAAAAATATACAGAAGAAGCCATTTCAAGACTGGTACCATGTTTCCCCGAAAAGAAGACCTAGCCGGTAATCAGCTCTAATGCATCTTTTAGAACAAAAATTAATATAAGGCACAGCATTATATTATATTATATTACATTACATTATATTAATTATATCTGGTATATTATAGTAAATTATGTTATAGTAAAATAAGACTGGGTCTAATATTAATTTTTGCTCCAAAAGACGCATTAGAGCTGATTGTCCAGCTAGGTTTTGTTTTTGGGGAAACCCGGTAAGAAGGGTAGAGATGTGCAGTGGATTGGTTCCACACTCACATGTGGCAGTTAAAAAATCAGGAGGGATGTCTTAGCTCACAGTTTCCCCTTGAGAAGTAAGGGATCTAAGACTCACATCAGGCTCCCCAACCCAGTGTTCTAGTGCTAGGACGAGAAGTCACACAGACTGAAAGTAAAGGGATGGAAAAAGTTATTTCATGAAAATAGAAATAAACAAACAAAAAAGCTGAGGTAGCAATACTTATACCAAACAAAATATACTTTAAAGCAAAGGTTATACAAGTGACAAAGAAAGAACCAATAATTCCACTTCTGGGTATTTATCCAAAGAAACACAAAACACTGCTTTGAAGGGACATGTGCATCCATATGTTCATTGCAGTGTTATTTACAATACCGAAGATATGGAGGCAACCTAAGTGTTCATCAACGGATGAATGGATGAGGAAGAGGTGGTACATATATACAGTGGAATATTATTCAGCCATAAAAAAGAAAATCTTGCCATCTCCAACAACATAGATGGACCTAGAAGGTATTGTGCTGAGTGGAGAAAGTCAGACAAAAAAAGACAAATGTCATACAATTTCACTTATACATGGAATCTAGAGAGAAGGATAAATTAACAATCAAAATAGAAAGAAACTCATCGATACAGAGAGCATTTTGATGGTACCCAGATGACGGGGAGGTTGAGGAAATGGGTGAAAGAGGGGAAAGGATTAAGAGGTACAAATTGGTAGTTACAAAAGTTATGGGGAAGTTACAAAAGTATAGCATGGGGAATATAGTCAGTAGTATTGTAATAATGATGTATGGTGTCAGATGGGTACGAGATTTATCAGGGTGATCACTTCATAAGTTATATAAATGTTTAATCACTGTGTTATACTCCTGAAAGTAATATAAAATTATATATCAACTGTGATTAAAAAGTTAAAAAAATATTTAAAAAATAAATGTGACTCAATGTAAATAATAACCAATGAAGAAAGTAAAGTGTCTTAAAAAACATCTTTGAAAAAAGTGCTCATCTCATAAAAATTTGAAATAGCAAAGAAAAAAATACATCAAAAAGAAAATAAAAATTTCTCCAGTTAAGAAAAAAAAGTGTCCCAATTTGTTTCACAATGCTATGAAATCTCTAACATCATTTTGATCATGATGGATCACTAGTATCAAATGTGCAACCTAATATAAACTAATAAAAAACTGACAAAACATATGAAACAACAGTTTTAGATATTTGAAAAAAATGGTAAACAGGACTCTGATCCTTGAAAGAAGAAAGTAATGAGTTGATTTTTACTATTGCCTTAGCTTTTTGAGAAGCTTTTTGGACGGTAGAATGGGCTGGTGGTTGGGAACAACTCAAGTAGGTCGCAGGTGTCTAGATATATTGAGGAATCAAAGATAAGAGCTCAGGGAGAATACAACAGATCGATTTTTTTGGTGGAAAATATCAGAAAAGAAGGAGCCATAAAAGAAAGAGTTCTTGAAACCTGCATAAAATTCCTTTTGGATGAACCATAAGGAGTGGTTCTGCATTATACTGGGTAAAGAACACCAGAAGGCTCTAAGCTGAACAATTCACATTGATCATACACAGGGCTAAGAGACATCCATCTCTGATCCACCAGAATGACCACATCAGATATGGAAATTCACTAGAGATCACAGAAGGTCTAAACCTTTCTAGTAGTGCTAATTTAGTCCTAAATTAAAAGCTACCCTAAACCTACCCTAAATAGACATGGACAGGAACGGAGGGTCTTGTCAACAGTCAGCCATGTGAGTGGACCACCTTGGAAAGTCGCCCTCTATCTCCAAACAAAGTTTCAGAAGACTGCAGTCCTGGCCCACAACTGATGGCAACTCCATGAGAAACTCAGCCAGTATTACTGATCTACAAAACTGAGAGAGATAACAGAGGTTCGTTGTTGTTTTAGCCACTGAATTTTGGGTGTCATTTGTTACACAACATTAGATAAAGTACCAAGATGAATCCAGCTACCTTCATTGCTGAGTGTCTACTCTGCAACACCAGAAGCCAATTCTAAGCCCCAGTTTGCATCATCCCTTGGGTGGAACAACCAGTTATCTGTGGAGTAGTTATTTCATTGGCTGCCTTTCATAAATAGAAGGAAATTCTTTGTCCTCTTTAGAAAATACAAAAATCTAAGTATAGATTTGCCTTTTCTGCCCGAAGGACTTATGTAACAATCACCATTAGTCACTGTGGCATCCCCACAATATGGTGTTTCACTGGGGAATATAGTTCATGACAAAAAGTGTTGTATTGATCTCACATTACAGACATTCGTCTTTCATTACTCATTAAAAGAAGCAGCCATTTTGATAGGGCAGTGGAATAGCCTGCTGAAGGCTCATGTGTGTTCCCAGCTGGAAGATGACAGACTGTGAGATTGGGGTACAAATTTCCACAGTGTAGTATGTCATTTAAACACACTATACATCTATATATCTCTATCTATCTCTATCTCTATTAGTGTCTATCTATATATCTATCCATTCCCCCGTTATTAGGTACAGAAGTCAGGATGGAGATGAGGGTATTTTTACTATTACTAACTAACTGAAAAAAAAAAGATTGCTTCACCTTCCCACAACCTTGGAACTAATGGATTTGGATGTCCTAGTGGTCGAGAGGAATGTTTCCAAAGTAAACATAATCAAGTTTCTAATGAATTGGAAGCTGAGTCTACCTCATGTCCAGTTTGTTCTAATCATGTCTATGAAACAACAATTTAAGGAGTGTTGTTGAACTAGGAGGTTGGGATTGTCCATGGTTATCCGGGGCATCTCTCTACTCACTTTTGCAATAGTCCTGGAAAATGGAAAACCAACGTGGACTGGCCTCTAGGAATGAAGGTTTGGGTCAACTCACAAGAGAAAAAAATATCTTGTTCAGTCACTAGGCAGAGAATAACAGAAACATGAAAGGTATAATGTTAAACTGAAATTCAAAACATTTCTTATTTCATCCTTATTTTGTGAACTTTTTTTTTTAATCCCGTGAATGGAACTTGTGAACAGAGAAAGATATGGGGAATACAGCAGCTGTGTTTTGTTACCTAAGTGCTTCTTTTCTTACCTACCCTCAACTTATATGTGAAGAATATGAAAGCTAACATTTTTAGTTTCAGGTGGGAATATGTCCAGTCTTATTTCCAGACTCCATAATTATATGGAGCATGATGAGCTTTTGTGCATTTGGTATGTTAGAGAAGTGTAATGCAATTCTCAAGCCAGCCACGGACAAGAGTGGATGCTGAGGGACAAAATGGGTGGCCTGTACTCCGCTCTCTACTATTCTCTGCTAAGATTTCAGCACCAAAAGGCTGATATATATGGAATCTGCTTTCCATTGGTCTTAGCCAGTGAGAAACTATAGAAGATATAAGGGAGAGAGGAGAATATTTATTTCTCTAGTGCCTGCCCTTTGGGGTCATCTTGAGAGACCACGTCTCTTGACCAAATATCACTACTCCTTTTAAAATGTCCAATTCTACACAACTTTCTCCCTCCAAATTCTACTAACAGCTTCCTTTATTTTCTTTTATGGACTAACAGATTAGCTGTTATGCTCCATGTTACTGTTGGTTTTTCTAAAATTTAACATATGTGATTAATTCCTTTAAACAAACCCTCTTGAGTCCTATTTGAATGTGCTGCCTTACTGGAATTCTGACTTATACACTAGGTTAGCTCTTAATAGCCATAAATGTTCAAGTTAAAGATAACTCTATCAGGATCATGAAAATGTTAAGTTAATAAAAGGCAGGGACCATGTCTCACACCTCTTTGTAACTCACATAGTCCCAAATATCTAGTCGATCTTCAGATATTTTACTGATAAATTAAATGAATGTTTTTTAAAGATGACTTCTTATTCTAAAATGTGATTATCAATCATGTATATAATACCTCCCAGAAACATGAAAGTATTCTTTGCCTAGAAACACTTAAAAATGGCAGGTGAGATAAATAACCAATTAGTAAAATAATTTATCTCTGAAATTGCATCACGGACTTTCTTAATTACATTGTCTCTATTTCTATGTAATACCCTAAGAAGAATCTCTCTGTTAGAAATTTACATGATGATAAATGTAAACTCCTCTTGAATCTATTTATAGTATCTAATCTATATAACCACGTCAGTAATGTCACCACCCGCCATTTAAAAATCATGTTCTTGTCCTACATCAACCTCTTCTGGTTTTTCAGGGCTTTGTCTCTCGTTCTGTTTCTGGTTTTCTTGAAATTCACATTTTCCTCTCCCCAGGGCCATTTGCCTGTATGGGTTCAGTGAATCATCAAACCCCGATATAATTTCTCTAGATTAAAATTTTATTTTTGTGTTTTCTTCATTAAAATTTTGATTTTTTTCATGGCAGATAATTATCCATGAGGAAATGTCTTTTTTGCTACCATATTCAGACACTTTTAATTTGAAGCCAAAGACAGTTATAGTGAATAATAAGTGACACATTTTAGGTAGTTGACCACAGGGATATTTTTGGGTATGTTAATGCAATATATAGAGAGCATCTAAAGTAGTTAAGAGTGGTAATTTTTACTAATTTGTTATTATTCATATCTGATTTTATGTTGAGGATAAGAATCTTATTCATGTAAGACACAGTTTCTGCTTCTAAGCGCTTACAGGTCAATAGAATCATGGTGAGAAGTATAAATTCCTGGAGTATCTGACAAGGATTTATTACATTTAGAAATCCTCCTACGAAGTACTCTGTATTTTGATATATGGGCTTCCTGAATCAGAACAATTTCACACTATCCAATTTAAATTGAAGTTACCATCTTATTGAAAATAGTTTGGACCACATCTTATTTTACTTTTACTTTTGATATTTATTTTATGAATTTGATCATCTCTCAAGTTATATCAAAACAATACTCTCCACATAAAACAAACCAGTATAACTGGTTAACAAACCAATATAATTTTTACCAACATTATTGTCACAGTCATGAAGTTTTTGAATCCCTTACGTTTGGGAATCATGATTTTTTCCCCAGTTTTATTGAAAAATAATTGACATACATCACTGTGTAAGTTTAAGGTATACAGTATGAAGGTTTGATTTACATATATTATGAAATGATTACCACAATAAGTTCAACTATCATCCATCTCCTCATATAAATACAATTAGAAGAAAAAAATTTTCTCCTTGTGATGAGAAGTTTGAGTATTTACTCTCTTAACAACTTTCCTGTAAGTCATACAGCAGTGTTAACTATCGTCATTGTGTTGTATATTAGGTCCCTAGTATTTATTTATCTTATAATTGAAACTTTATATCTTTTGACCATCTTCGTCCATTTTCTCCTGCCCGTAGTTGCTTCCTTTGGTAACCACAAATCTAATCTCTTTTTCTATGAGGTTTGTTATTTTTGATTCCATGTATAAGTGAGTTCATATCATAATCACATCATAATTTGTCTTTCTCTGACTTATTTCACTTAGCATAATGCATTCCAGGTCCACCCATGTTGTAAAAAATGGTAGAATTTATAATTGTTCTTTTATGGCTGAATAATAGGGAATCATTATTTTGGAGACCTAATTCTGTTAAGGTCTATGTTAATTTGTGATATCACCTCTCTAGAAATGAAGCTCTGATCATGTGTTCAGACCCCATTTAAAAATAAACGATAAAAGAGACAAACAAAAGAGAAAGGGATTTAAAAAAGAAAACGCAAAGGAAATAAAATTTAAAAAAAATAAGAAACAGATTTAAACTAGGTCTTGTCTTTTAAATTCTTTATATTTTTATAAAACACAGCATGGGATTTATTATAAATTTGTTTTTGGTGGGGGACACTAAGCACATTTATTACAGTTTAATGGTTTCTTAATTTAATAATTTAGGGAATGAGGCAGTGTTGCAAAGGAGCACATGTATTGAAATAATTAGTAAGAGGGGCAGGACAAATAAATCAGGTAAAAGAGATTGTCTCTAAGAGTGATAATTTTTGATAGTTCAGACAAATTTTAGCAAATCTCACTTATTGAAAGTTAATTATCTGGAAACTAAAAACATTCATAAACTAGTCAAGAAGTCAGAAGAAAGCACCTCACTGCACCAAAACAGAAACAAAAACATTTTAAGAATCCAAGATTTAATAGAAACACAGCACTGAAAGTCTATGCTTAACTTTCCTAGTTTAAGGATAAGATTCAGTTGCTTAAAATTTTCTTACATGTAAAGAATTAAAATTTGTAGTTACAAAATAGTCACAGGGATGTAAAGTACAGCATAGGAAATATGGTCAGTAATATTGTAGTAATTATGTATGGTGCCAGGTGGGTACTAGACTTATCGGAGGATCACTTCATACGTTATATAAATGTCTAACCACTACAATGTACACTTGAAACTAATATAATATTGATTGTCAACTGTAATTGAAAAGTAAAAATAAAAATAAATAAATAAAAATGTTCTTATATGGGTTTCTCCCTGATGAACTCCTAGTACTGAATGAATGAAATATCATTATGATTATAACTATAAGTTGGAAAATTTTTAAATTCTTCAGATTACACATGATATAAATAGCTATGATAAAAATAAACTTGATGATACACAAAATACATATTTTAATTAAATAATGCATAAATAGTAAAAAAAAACTATACACTTAAAATAATTTGGATATATCACACATTTTCATTAAATTATCGATCCTGAATTTATATAGAACTATACTATAGAGAGCAACATACCTTTTAATTTGTATTCAGAGTAAATAAAGCAACTCAAGAAATAATTCTTCTCATTTCTATACCAATAGGTACAAATTTTTGAAACAGGTAAAGATGGAGTGGGAGATATATTCAAGGATAATTCAAATATGAAAGCTGTTCAATACATGGAAAACAGACATTAATCAAATTGTAGAAGAATGAAAAGAATAAGTCATAAGATAAAAAAAGAGGATGTACAATTTTACCTTATGACATAGACTGAAAGACATAATATACACTGAAAATGCAAATGTGTTTGAGTCATAAGCTTAAAACCTCTGTAGGCATGAGTGTCGGACAGCAATATGCCTTAAAGACTTGTAGTTTGAGTTTTGTTTGTTTTTGGTCATTGAAAAGCTTACAGACTAAAGTATCTTTTCAGACCATTCAAATATTATATTAGTGTTAAGCTGAAATTCAAATCATTGCCTATTTCATCCTTATTATGTGAAACTTTTTTAAATCCTGTAAAAATACCTAGTAGGTATATTTTCTTTAGTAAGTGTAGCATTGGTAAATATTTTCCTGACTATATAAACCATGCAATTTTCATAGAAAAGTTTTTTAAAAAATTTACAAAAGAGACATGGGTCATCTATACTTTTAACATGAATTTCATCAAAATAGTCTTTTTTGCAGATAAAATTCTGAGCTGAAGGACAATAGCTTGATTTTCAGCAAGGTGTTTCCAATGTTCTTAGAAACTTCCTTTAACACATTCCTTTTAGGAATTGTTGTGATGGAGATTTGAAACAATTTAGAGATTGTTTAAGTGAATTATGACATCTGATTCTTAGGATCCTATCTTTCAAGGTAATAATATCTAGACACTAAAGAGGACAAGAATAATTTCAGATCAAAGAGTAATTTATGATTTTAATAATAAAGATCATATAGTCCATTTCAGATGCTTTATCTCATTTTAGCTTTTTAATCATGACTATGTTAAGACATTTGAATATTCTCGCAGTTCCCTGAAAGTTCCTGTGTGTGTATGTGCATATGTGTGTGTATGTATGAAATATATCTATGATATTGCATTGCACGGAAGAATAAGAAGAAGTTTGGATTAATTCTTTTGAAAAAGAATCCCTTTTTCCATAAAGCCAATGTTAAAATGATTACATATCAAAGTATGTGACTACATTCATTAAACATTATTCATTCCAAAGGTATTTTTCTAGTATGCATGAAAATGACTTTTCTGTCTAAACTAATGTGAATTTTTATGGACGCACTGAAGTGCAATACATACCTTACAGACAGCTCACTTATGACACTTACATGCTTGTTGTTGGGAACATGAGAATCATAAGCACAAATGTCTTTATCACTGGTATCATTAATCAAGGGAAATAAAAACGGAGGGCAAGCTTAACTATAAAAGAAAGAAACCAATATTTTCTAGTACCATCCACTGTACCAGATTACCATCCAGCTCATTTGAATCATACAATAATGCTCTGAAGTAAATTCGACTTCGTTTAACAGATTAGGAAATCTAGGTTGAAAGGAAATAAACAATATTCTGAATGTGAAGCTACTAGAAACAAATATAATTGATATCAAAATCCAAGTCTGTTTGAATTCAGAGGTCTCCTTCTGAAAATAATATATTATTTTATATATTTTGGTATTTTTAAGCCTTTGCTATGTCCAAAGCACAATACTGGCACATTCTATAATTTCAAACCTGCCTTTTTGCTGAATCTTGGCTTTTGTAGCACTTAACTTCTATTAAAAAAAGAAAGAAAGAAAGAAAGAAAGAGAGAGAGAGAGAGAGAGAGAGAGAGAGAGAGAGAGAGAGAGAGAGAGAGAGAGAGAGAGAGAGAGAGAGAGAGAGAGAGAAAGAAAGAAAGAAAGAAAGAAAGAAAGAAAGAAAGAAAGAAAGAAAGAAAGAAAGAAAGAAAGAAAGAGAAAAACTTTGATTATCATTAGGAGTTTGCTTAAATTAAAAACCCCATGACATTCAGATGGAAATAAATAACATTACAGCTAGCATAACTAAAATCTGAACCTTTTTTGTACTCATCTGTGTGAAAAAAGACCAATTCATTTTGATGCTCAAATTAAAAGAGTGATATTAGCTGCCTTACAGTTGTTTTGGGTTACGTAAAATGTTTTCTATTTAGAGTAACAATTCATGAAGTATGCTTTAAGGGATGTTATACATGAAGAGAATAATCCTTACCTGTTAATAACAGAATTCTTTTAAATAATGGCTTAGTTTAGCTCTAGACAGAAAGCTTGCAATGCATTCTGAATATAGCTGTATAAGAATTTATCGACATAAAGCTATACAAATAACTGGATTTATTGAAATGCTGCAGCTGAAATATGTGCTCTGATCACTCACTGTTAAAATTTTAGATATCCACAGATGTTTTGGCAAGTAAAATATTTTACTGCAATTCTGCAGAAAACGTCATTTTTTAAATCTCCATAGACACTCACATTACCTCAAATGTTCTGTACTTATTATTAGACCCTCAATTACACTAAGATTATATTCACCTACAAAATTTTCAAAAAATTAAATAACAAGCTTCAGAAAGATAATACCGAATGAGTATATGCAATTGGCAAGACGACATTAACAAGAATGCCACCAAGTTCTTTCTGGATAAGTTATTGTGATTTCTCTTTTGTCTTCCCACAGGGGAAAACTTTTATCAATGTGCCTTTGGTTTACCATCTAAATTGTAGAAATGAAAATCCTCAGAGGAACCATTTATTATTAAGTAACTCAAATAATTGAGTAACAATAATTTAGCACTTGGAATTGTGGTTACTCAGAAAGCTTTTGTTTCTAACTTCAACTCAGTTTGTGAAAAAAAGAAAGCCTTAACAGGCTTTCAGATTATAGTTTCAGCTAATGCAGAGGAGGTCATCTTTCTCTTTTGAGTGGCATTTATTTTTCTTATAAAAAATAACATAACTTGACATGCAAAGATCCAGTATTCATGTCAGGGCATGTGGCTTACAGACTGTATTGTGTTTAGGTTCATTTTATGGCCTTCCCTTCCCTTCCCTTCCCTTCCCTTCCCTTCCCTTCCCTTCCCTTCCCTTCCCTTCCCTTCCCTTCCCTTCCCTTCCCTTCCCTTCCCTTCCTTTTCCTTCCCTTCCCTTCCCTTTCCAAATAAACCATACTGATTAAAGGGTAAAACACATAAATATATCTGAATTAATTTCCTTTTTTCCATAATATTAAAATAGATTTATAAATCATTACAGTCATAAACTGAAAACTTTCCAAGTATTTACTTTAAGTAATTAAACTCATAGATTGCTCCAAGCACTACGTACCTTAATATAAAATAAAAATGTCGTTTACTTTATATTTCCCCATTTAAAGTGATGTTTTCCAGATTTTAAAAGTAATATACGAGTATGTAGTTACTCTTTGGGTAACAAATGCATGCTCTCCCACAGATAATTCTAAATCCCATCAAAATGTGTAAAAATAACTAGTTAAAGTAACCAAAAATAGGCAGAAATTGCAGATGTGTAGACCCTTAAAATATATAAAAAAAAACTATTTAGTGAGATTTGTGTTTATGTGGAATTTTTTCCTGATGATACTAGTTCACAAGGCAAAGATAGCTGAAATTCAAATGGAAATCCATCATTTTGCTGGCTTGAGGCACCAGACAGTGGAGTACGGCCTGCGAGAGCAGTAGAAAAGTGAGGAAAGAAATATTGGGAAGGAGGGAGCTACAGGGAAGTGAGTCCCAATACTTGTGTTTAAAGCATCAAAAATCTGGAACAAGACTCACATGTCTGTTACCACTTGTATTCAGATTTGTAACAGAAGTAATTAAAACAAATGCATACTATTCTATAGACTTTAAAGAGATGATGAATATGATAATGACATATTCTAAAAATTATATGACAACGTATTTGATGACTTACATAATATGCACAAACTCCTTGAAAACCACAAACTAGTAAAACTCGCTCATGAAGAATTAGATCATCTGAATAGTACTACATTTGTTAAAGAACATAAACTTGTAATTAAAAAACTTTTGTGGCTTGGAAAGGAAGAGGAAGGCAGGAAGGTGTTATCTTGGATTCTTTCATTGATTTCATTCTGTGATTATAATTTGTTTCTCATTCCAAATCTTAGATAGTTTTGTTCTCTTTTATTTTCTTAATCAAATTTTCAAAGGTATTATTTGCATTATTAACCAAAGAAATCTTCTTCAAATTATGCTTTTACAATTTTTATTTCCTATTTTATTAATCATATACAATCTTCATTAAATTCATTTCTTGACTTTTGTTCTTTTTGTAAAGTACTAAGATATTTTATCATTATTATTAGTTTCAGGTGTACAAAACAATGTAATGTTTAGACATTTATCATTTACACCCCTCACACAGTGATAACCCCTTCCCCCCATCTACTACCCCTCTGACATCACATACAGTCATTACATTTCCACTATTTCTATTCCTAATGCGGTACTCCACTTTTTGTAACCATGTATATATATATATATATATATATATGACATTCATTATTGTTCAGCTTCAGCTTCAGGTGTACAGTGCAGTGATCAGGCATCTACATCATCCCTGAGGTGGTCTCCCTAATGAGATAAGTGTCCATCGGATACCCTACAAAATCTTTACAACATTATTGATTACATTCCCCAAATTAACTTTCGTAACCCAGTGGCAATCTTGTGGTTACCGACTGTGCTTTCTAATCCCCTAAAGTACTAAGATATTTATTCATATTTTTCTATTTCTAAGACAATGAAAGCTAAAAATTTTCTACTGAGTAAAACTTTACTATGTCTCTTTGGTTTTAAGTTTTCTTTATTTGTTGTTTTCTAATTTGTGAGTATAATTTGTGATTGCAGACATAGGTCCAAGGTTTGTCTACAATTGTGCTTCTTAACTTTAACCTTTTTATATTACTTATATCTTGGGCTACAATCAGAAAATATAATTGGTAATGTCTCTATTTTTAGTGGTTCTTATTGAGATATTATTTGAACAATTATATGAAAAAATGTATGTTTCATAAATGTTTATAAAAAGTATTTTCCTTCTTTGAAAAATATAAATTTTCTTTTATTGATGAATTTGTTTGTTGATGGATTTATTCTATACCTGTAAATAATCCCTTACTGCTTTCATACTAAATATGTTTGAAAATGAAACAGGGATTTTTCATACTATCCCATATTTGCATATTAATCTTACTCTCCTTTCATTTCTAAATATTTCTTAATGTTTTTACATTATATTTTCAACTTCCAGTTGGTCCACATAATGATTGATGTATATTCTTCATAAATTTGCCTTTTATCATTATATAATTATATTGAAATTGGCCAAAGTGATTTTGTTTAGTTGTTTGTATTTTAAATTTCATCATTTATAATATTAACAATGTCAGAAATGTTTAATTTTGTTTCATTTGTTTGATGTGGATTTAGTCACACCAATTCTTTTCTTCTCAACCTTTCACCCTAATTTCAATGTATTTATTATTAAGAGCCTATTGCTGAATTGTTTTCTTATTCTAATCGAATAGTGTCTTTTTATGAGAGAAGTCATTTAGGGAATTGACTAATATACATGATTTACATTCTATGATTTATATTCTGTTTGTTACACACCTTATATTTTATATTGCTTATATTTATATTATTGTTATTCCCATCATTTTTTTCTTGTTTGATCAAATTTTCTCTACTTATATTTGGACTTTAACTTTTTCCCACATTAGTAGATCTATTTTCCCAATTTTTTCTCTTGATATCCCAATGATATGAGAGCTTTCAATCATTGCATTCTTTCCCCTGTTGATTCTCAAATAAAAATTTGGCAATGCTTTTACTCCCTTTCTGCACCATTACCTCCCACACCACTCCACAAATGGGGGAGAATGTTTGATGTTGTGTCGCCTAAGCCTCAATCACAGGCAGTCATGATGCGCCTGGGTTTTAGCAGTATGGCCTTCAAAGTTCTCTTGCGATTTCCCAGACCTTAGTTTTGGGCCCAGTGTATGTTCTTGCTCCTTCTGCAGGAATAGTGTCTCGGTTTGTTTGTTTTCTTGTTTTTTTCTTCTGTTTCCATTCTCCAGCTGCACTGACTTTACACCTGTTTCCTTAAAAGTGAGAGTGTTTTACCCTTCCTCCCAAAGATTAAGGCATTTGTTCTATAGGGAGAATAGGTGAAAAGGGTCCAGGTGGAGTTTCTTTACCCTGTCTTATCACTGCTGTGTTCCTTTCCTAGTCTGTACCACAATGGACATTTTCTTAGGAATCTTCATTATGTTCTGTGTGTTCTTGGTAGAGTTCATGAAGAAAGAACCTTCCAGAGTATGCAGATTCCCCTAATTTCACTGGTCATCAGAGACTGAGACTGTCTCTCCTGCCCACACTCAGCCTCTACTGATTCATCAATTGTTCTAGCAGTATTCTTTGTACCTGTGCCCCCTAGTGTCTACCCCAAAAAGGGAGTACTTGCATGTCCTCTCTTCTTGCAGATATCTGGCTCTCCTTATATTTTGTGCTAGTTGGTTGCTCTACAAACTTCGCTTTCCAGTGGGTTTGAAAACATGTTAATAATCTTATGTTTATTTCACTCTTTTTATGGTCCAAGGAACCTCTTCTAGCTCTCTGCATTCTGGAGCCAAAAATTCTTCTTATCTCTTTTGAAGTTTTTTGGAAAATTCCCCAAAGGAAATATTTTTTTGTTTAAAATTAATATTCCTAGAGTCATGTGCTAGAGCTAGCTAGTACCAGCTCAAAAGAATTGCTTTTTAAATTTTCAGAAATTTTATGAGCTGATTGTGGCATCAATAGTGGAAATATTCTACCATAGAAATCAGCAAATGCTACATATGAAGTTGTTTCTTTTCCTTCCTTCCTTCCTTCCTTCCTTCCTTCCTTCCTTCCTTCCTTCCTTCCTTCCTTCTTTCCTTCCTTCCTCCTCTCCTTCCTTTCTTTATTTTTCCTGGACAGTCAGTTTCAAAACATTGACCAGAACAACATAGATGCTAAATCAGAAATATAGGTAAGATTCTTAGGTTAAAGCAAAGAAATTATAGGTTAAAAATTAAAAAGAGTTAGGAATTATTACTATTATTTTGTGTGTGTGTCAACAAATAGTAAATACCAATTATGAGACCGTGAAAATGTCCAGAAAGTGGATATACATAGAGTAGAAGAGGCAAATATTGTCCTTTTCTTGTAAAACTTACATTCTCAGGGAAAATCAGACAAAGAGATGAATAGATGAATGAATGAATGATTAAATGAATGAATGCATATCAAGATTAGTGTGGAAGAGAAAACTGCAGTCAAAAGGAAGTGTTAGTACACATAGGGCATTTCTTATTTTGATTATTTTATAATAAATGACCCTAAAGTTTACCCAGGGTAATAAAAAGTCTCCTTTTCACTTTATGGCATGAGGTTAAGCATATGATTGAGAGTATTGTATTTAAGATTACATACTAAATCTAAACTTTAAAAATTTACTCGCAAGTATCACAAACAGATTTTTCTGGCTATCTGTTATACTTCACTGAGAAACTAGAGGTGAATTTCAAATTCTTTTTACCTTAAATCATATATATGGATGATCCTATCTTTAGCAATAGTATTTTCAAAATTATTATTGATCAATAGCTTTTATTTTCAAAGAATACTGCTTTACTCTTGTATAGTTATGATGATTTAATCAGCACTCATCACTTCTGGATTTATTTTCCCGTAAATGAAGCCACAAATAAAGAGATCTTGAATTTGTTCACTAAACTGTTTTTTTTCCCTTCAAAATGATTTGCCCTCTTTATGAGAAAGTTAATATGGATAAGTACATTTATGTGGTACTAAATTAAATTCCAAAGAATGTACAAAATTAAACCCTAACCTTTCTCCTGTATCAGTGAAGATTTAATTTGGTTCTACTGAATAAAGACCAAGGTTTCAATTTAATAACTTCCAATTTAGATGCTAACCAATAATTATAAATACCTCTTGGGGAAATTGTATGGAAACCCATTTTATCTCCTCTTCTCTTTGAATGGTCCATCTAGAAAATAGCAAGTAAATTGCTGTAACATTTGAATTTAAAATATTTTCAAACATCACATAATTGTTGAAGTTTAAAGTGTTACCAATTGATTATATTTTCCATCCATATTGATGTTAATACTTATAAAATAAATTAGGAAGGATGTGGATATTAGAAAAATGATGAAGTAATAATAGTTGTCTAAAAAGAAAGGTACAAATTCAAAATGTCCTTACATAGTCTGAGTGTTAGGTCTCCTTTAGAATAGATGTAACTAGAGACTAAAAACTTGGAAAGTTTTATATTTTCCTGCCTTTCCTACAATTATAAAAGCATCTTCCAGCAGATAGGTAATCATGTATTCAGGTGATCTCCTTACACCACTGTCATCCAAAGCACAAAAACACCATTTCACATATATATGAGGTCTGACAATTATATTCGTGAACTTGCCACCATGAATTTATGTTGGCAGCACTACACAAACAGCTTGGTAAGGTTTCATAACCTTGGTGTATCAGTGTCTCTGTATTTGTGTTGATGTGTGGTGGTGTCCTGCTGAGCGGTGTTCATTATTGTTGTGACGTGTTTTGTATACCATCATGAGAATGTCTGAGCTTGAATGAGAACAACAAACAAACATTAAATTTCTGGTTAAACTTGGTAAGAGTGGAAGTGAAATCAGGGACATGTTAGTTCAAGTTTATGGGGATAATGCCATGAAGAAAACGGGCAGTGTACAAATGGATTAAATGTTTTTCTGAGGGGAGAGAATGCATTACTGATGAAGAGAGGTCAGGACGGCCAGCAAAGAGCAGAACTGATGAAAACATTGCAAAAATTCATCAAATGAATTTGACAGCTGACTGTTGAGAAGCATAGCAGACCAAGTAAACATTGATAGAGAAACAGGGAAATCTTAACTGAAAATCTTGGCATGAGAAAAGTGTGTGTTGAAATGGTCCTGAAGGAATTCACTGATGAACAAAAGCAAAGGAGAGTCGAAGTTTGCCAAGAATTTTTGGAGAGGCAAGATGAGCTTTTGGATCATGTTATCACTGGTATGAAACATAGGTGTACCAATATGACCCTGAAACAAAGCGTCAAAGTGCACAATGGAAGTTAACCAATTCTCCACAACCAAAAAAAGTTCTGTCAATCCAAATCAAGAGACAAAACAATGTTGCTAACCTTTTTTGATATCAGAGGGATTATGCATTATGAATACGTACCGACTGGACAAACAGTTAACCAAGTTTACTATATGGAAGTGTTAAAAAGGCTGCATGAAAAAGACAAAAATGACCTAAACTTTTCACCAGCAATTCATGGTTGTGGCATTACAACAATGCACCAGCTCAGCTCACACAGCACTGTCTATGAGGGAGTTTTTAGCCACTAAACAAATAACTGTATTGGGACACCCTCCCTAGTCACTGATCTGGCTCCCAATGACTTCTTTCTTTACCCAAAGATAAAGGAAATATTGAAAGGAACACATTTTGATACACTCCGGACATCAGGGTAATGCGACGACATCTCTGATGGCCATTCCAGAAAGAGTTCTGAAATTGCTTTGAAGGGTGTACTAGGCACTGACATCAGTGCATAGCTTCCCAAGGGGAGTACTTTGAAGGTGACTGTAGTGATATTTTAGCAATGAGGTATGTAGTACTTTTTTTTAGGATGAGGTTACGATCTTAATTGTCAGGCCTTGTATATATAATTTTTACCTGTAATTTTTCTTACCAATAACATCCTCACTTATACACTTACCAAAAAAATTTCTTTTAGCACCCTTGGCAAGATGTCAATGCAGGAATTCATTTTATTAAAAAGTGTCTGTTTAGTTGTTCCTGTGTTCCTCTGCTGATGGTATCATTATTGAGCTAATGTCTACATGTATCCCTTTATGTACCATAATAAATTTAAACTATTTTATTTTTAGTTAAATAAAAATAAAGTTAAAACTATTTTATTTACCTGAACTATTTGCTATAAAACATTTAGTAGCAGTTATAATAGTAGTTATAATACTTTTGTTTAGTTATTTTCATTTTGTCCAACCTCCAATAATTAAACCTTTCAAAAAGCTTTTCATCACCCTATATTTATAAGTTTAGGCACATTACTATACAGCTTTAATATTCTGGTTTATTTTAGCAGGTAAAAACCTCCAAGTACATCAAGGATAGTTTCCAAAGCTGTATAAAGAGGAACTATCATCATTTTTGCCCCTTCAAATTATTCTCATAAATTCTCCCCAAGAATTGATGACCATCTATCACTATACAATATTTGTCTTGCTTATAATCTTCCAACAAAGTCATTAGGTTCACAAAAAGTAACTGAATATAAAGTATATTCAGGACAACATAATACAAAGGAAGTGATTTCTAAAAATGTCCGAAATTGGCTTGAGCTGCTAAAGTCAGTGGTTGTGCCTCATCCCTTTTCTGAAGGAACTTTAAAAATCAGGTTTACTTAAAGAAATTAGATTTACTTCTTCATGTGTTCATATTTATTATTTTCTTTTAATTGAATTGCCCTTCTTATTTCTCTTCTTATATTTTTGGGTATCACTAATAGATTTGTGCTCAAGCAAGACATAGCCTTGCTGAAAAGTTTTCTTTCAGGTGCTAAGGCTTATGTAGAAAGGATTTAAGTGAACCTCATTCCCTTTAATGCATTCCCCCTCCTGGCACTTTGCCAACAAGATCACCCTCCTTCAATCAAAAAAATCATTTTTAATTTCGATCCATCATTTAAAAATATTCATGCAAAATGGTACTCCAATTAACATTAAAAAGATAACTAAGAAGTGGTTGCTGACCTCTAGGAACTCTCCCTCATGGCTTCAGAAGCCACCAACTGGTGTCCAGAAGGAATATGAAAGGACTGTAAAATTAGGTTGGGAACTGACTGACTTTATGTTCCTAACGTTACAATTTTATCTCAAAGCAATTTATGGCATTCTTAAAAGCAATATTTACATAAAGAATCCTTGGTTCACACACTATCTGCCAAAATCTTATTAGTCTTTTGGAAAAAAAATAGAAGTTTCCTCGGAATAAAGGATAATTTGTCTTTCTCACTGAGGAAAATGCATAACACACCCTTGGACACGGTGTAGATTATGGTGTTCTTTTACTAGGATTGAATTTTGTCATATGGGATCTATTTTTGGTTTTAAACTATTTTATGTTCCCAGAGGTCAGTAGGCATAAGCTTTATTCCGCTCAAACTCTCATTTTCTTTTGTAAGACCTGTGTTAATGTTCCTCAGGAGAGCAAGGGTTGCTTCTTGCTTACTCTTATAAATAAATAACAGGGAAGATGGACATACAGTAATCCGGTTTTAATTTAATTTTTAAGGAATTAGATTTGGACACATGCCAAGTAACCAAGTTCTCAGAATGAGAACTGAAAAAGATTGCTTTCCTGAATATCTTCTCCACACTAAAAGAGACAGCTACTTAAACATATTGTCCGTCTGAAAAAATTCAGTAGCAGCTGTCACAGAATTTTTGCTACTTTCCTATGGCTACGTAGAGAAACGAGGTTACCACAACATTAAGAAATGTCATTGTTACTAGTATTTACATATGCTACTTGTAATATTTTCAATAAAAATTGTGTTATTCCTTCAAAAATGTGTTATTTAAAATAAAATAGATTGACAGGTTGGGGCATTGTAAAGAAGGCTCTGTTTAGACGAAAATATTAACAGCAAAATGTATGTTTTCCTCAGATAATACATTGTGTCTCGTGTTTAACAATAAATTAATTCGTGTTTTGAAATGATATATGGCAATTTCAACATTGATGATATTTACGTTGGATGACCCATGTCAACCTTTTCATATTACTTTGGTGCTAAAATTTTTGAAAGAACAGACATTGCTTTGGATTGACTTAAACAAAACAAACAACAAGCAAAAAACTACTTTTATATGGGACACTGGACTGTCTCACAGAATCCAAAAGTAAAAAAATAAAATAAAAAAATGCTTTAGAAAGTTTTCTACCAAGAAGAGCTCCTGAGATTTCAAATGGCAAGGTTCAGCCACCCTCCTTAAAAGCTCAAATGTTGTCCCAAAGCCACTCAACATTTCCATATCTCGGGTCAACATTCCAGTGTTGAGGATAAACAACTAGGAGCACATAGCATAAACATAGCTACAGATAGACTGAATTTTTTTTTAACCCCACCAAATTCATGTTAAAATCTAATAACCAATATGACAGTATTTGGAGGTGAGGTGTTTGGGAGGTGATTAGGACCTGAGAGTGGAACCCTCATGAATGGGATTAGTGCCCCTATAAAAGGGACCCCAGACAGCTCCGTTATCCCTTCCGCCATGTGAGGACACAGTGAAAAGATGCTGTCTGTGAACCAGGAAGTAGGCTCTCACCAGACACTGAACCTGCTCATTCCTTGATCTTCGACTTTCTAGCTTTCAGAACAATGAGAAAAAGAAAAAGAAAAAAAAACTCTGTTGTTTATAAGCCACCCATTTTATGGTGTTCTGTTATATCAGCTCCAAAAGACTATGACAGAAGTTGGTAGCAGTAATAGGGTGCTGCTACAACAAATAACTAAAAATGTGGAAGCAGTTTTGGACCTGGGTTGAAGAATTTTGAGGTGCATGCCAGAAAAAGTTTACATTGTCATGAGTGGACTTTTAAAGTCAGTCCTTGTGAAAGCTCAGAAAAGAGAAGAGCTGTAGAGAAAGCCTCAGTCTTCTTAGAGAATTACCTAAGTTATCCTGAACAGAATGTTGGTGAAAATATGGACTGTAAGGCCCATTCTGATGGGTCTCAGAAAGAAACGAGGAACGTATTATTATTGGACAATAGAGAAAAGGCATCCCTTATTCTAAATCAGCAAAGAACATGGCTAAATTGTGTTTAGGTTTTAGAGTTTTGTGGAAGGTAGAACTTGCAAACGAGTATACTGGATATTTAGCTGAAATTATTTCTAAGCAGGGTCAAAGATGTGGCTTGGCTCACCCCGACTGCTTATAGTAACATGAGAGAAGAGAGAAATCAGTTAAAGATACAATTGGTAAGCAAAAAAGGAAACAGAACTTAAAGATTTGAAAATTCTCAGCTTATCTATACTGCAGAAAATCAGAACACTAAGGATATGGCCAAGCAACCTTTTGATAAGATTAGTATGAATTAGTCATCTCAAGAGAAGCTTGAGCAATTCTCTAAGACAATGGAAGAATGACAGGTGATTCAGAGACCTTCAGTGATGGCACTCCATCACAGGTACACAGTGCAAGGTTTGGGGTAGAAGTGGGGGTGCAAAGAGGTTCCAAAGGAGGGACCACTGGCACCTGCAGGAAGCTGGATGCTCATATGTTGAAACCTAATCCTTAATGTGATTGTATTGGGTGGTGGGCCTATGATAGTGATTAGGTCATGAGAGGAGAGATCTCATGAATTAGATTAGTGCCCTTATAAAGGAGATCCCACAGAGCTCCCTGTCCCTTCTGCCATGTGAAGACAGAGAGAGAAGACAGCTATCTAGGTATGGTATTCTATTATATCAGTCCAAATTGACTGAGATACAGGTGTTCCATCTCTTTGAGAGCTAAGGTAAGGCCTAGCAAAGAAATGTCAGATACTATAGTACAGTATGTAATTTTCTAGAAATATCTGAAAAATTCAAGCAAAGGAAAATAATAAAATCTAAAACAAAAAAGTGCTACTAAAATAACTCATACACAAAAATAACTGGTTTAGAAGAAACTTGCAGTTATTGGGCAAACTGTAACATTACATAATATTGACTAAGTTTAACACAGGTGGAAATTAACATTGGATCTTCCTTTTTGGAAAAATTACTCAAAGCAATTGCCTCCTTGACTTAACTGTGGTTAAGTTAACTTGTACTTAAGTATAAGTTCTCAAAGAAGGAACTTCTAAGCTTAGAAAAAAAATCAAAATTCTGTCAGCCCAATAGACAGAAAGATGGGAAATATGAAATTTATTCTATGGACTTTTTTTTTAAATTTATTTTTAATTTATTGGGGTGACAATTGTTAGTAGAATTACATAGATTTCAGTTGTGTATTCTATGGACTTTTAATAGGCTTCTCCACCAAGTGTGGGCTATCTCATCTTAATACCACACTCAGACACATAAACCCATTTGACTTTTTTTTCTCCAGAAGAAAACTACTTTGCAATAGAATCTTATTTTTAAATGAATTTATTAAACCTATTGTCAATATACAATGTTCTTTAAATCAGTTGGGCATTCATAAATTTGTCAATTACGTCAGAATTAATCTGCTTGCTAAATTCAAATATTCTGCAACAACACCCTTGAAGACCATATTTTGTCTTGAACTTTGCATTTAACATGTGTTCTTGACTTTAGATTTCTCTAGATCATAAGACATTAAATAATAAGCTTCCTCTTTGGCTGATATTTAGAAACATCAAAACATTCTATATTGAAGTCAGAAAATCTGGGAGAACAAGTTTATTCAGGGCATAAATTCTCCCTATGGTTTAATTAAAGATTGATAATTAGGATTATTATGTGTTGTGGCTTATCCTGAATTCTGATCACTGTGCTTTGTTCCCAGTTGGCCCTTTTGATCTTTTCTTTCATGCTCCAAATAGTTTTATAAATTTGAGTCTGAAAAAAAAAAAATCCTTGGTGACTCAATTTATAAAATAAATGTGCTACAACAGTTCAGGGAGAGTATTAACAAAGATATAATAAACATTTATGATGAAGTTATTTCTTTTGAAGTGTGCTCTGTCCAGATTTATTTCTCTTATCTACTTTTCTTTTGTTCTAAAATGTAATTACTATAAACTCATTTTTAAATAGTTATCAGTCATCATCTGTAGATTATACATATTTGTGTGTGTGCATGGGTATGCATGTATAATTTATCCCCTTTCTTGTGATTTTTGAAATATAACTTATAGTTTTAATAATTTCTAAATGGAAAGCACATTCTAATCTTTTTCTAAAAAACAGGGAAATAGATATGAGACGTTTTCTCAAAACTTAAACTTATAAAGTGTCAGAATTTAAAGTTTTGTTTTTTCCTTTTGTCCAAGCTTACTATTTCCATTGATCCAAGAGAGTCTAAAAACTTAGTTGAAATTATAAGCTATGAATTCTGAATTTAACTGGTTGGGAAATTTTCCAGATTCACAAATGGTGCTTTAGCTGTTTGGGGGGAATAAGAAGATTACATGCTAGAGAAATTTGGTCAGACCACATTCAAACATTCATTGTGACACGTTGGGGAAATATTCCACACTCTCTCAGCTTCAACCTCATGGAAAATTAATGACTGCTATGAAAAGCCCAAGCTTGTGAGCTCTATTAACCCAGTCCTGACACCAGGAAACTCAGGAGGGGAGAAAAAAATCTAAGCATTTTAGTTTCTTCTTTTCTTCTGAAAACAGAAAGTTCTATCTAATTCAAACTTCAATTTTTAAAACTCATTTTCATTTGTGTTATAGCTAAAAAGGAACAACACTTTGTGGACTTCATCATTGTTAAAATAATGGGCTACTGTCCCCAGTCAAAAGTAGAAATTCCTTATGTCCTAGCAATTCCACTTCTGGGTATTTATCCAAAGAAAGCCAAAACACTAATTCAAAGAGATATGTGTACCCCTGTGTTTACAGCAGCACTGTTCACATAGCCAAGATACAGAAACAACCAAAATGCCCATCAATAGACAATTGGATAAAGAAATTGTAGTACATATATACAATGGAGTATTACTCTGCCATAAAAAAAGAAAAGAATGAAATCTTACCACTTGCAACAACATGGATGGACCTAGAGAGTATTATGTTAAGTGAAATAAATCAGACTGAGAAAGACATATACCATATGGTCTCACTTATATGTGGAATCTACAGAACAGAATAAACAAGCAACAAAACAGAAATAGTCTCATGGATACAGAGAACAAATTGATAGTTGCTATATGGGAGGGGAGTTGGGGGAATGGGTGAGAAAGGTGAAGAGATTAGGAAGTACAAATTGGTAGTTAGTAATAATTAAAATAAAGAATACATTAGACGGAATCAACAGTAGATTAGATGAAACAGAGGATCAAATCAACAATTTAGAAGATAAAGAAGCAGAAAACACCCAATCATAACTGCAAAAAGAAAAAAAGAATCCAAAAATTGAGGACAGTTTAAGAGGCCACAGAGACAACATCAAGCATACCAGCATTTGCATCATAGGGGCACCAAAAGGAGAAAAGAGAGAGCAAGCAATTGAAAACCTATTTGAAGAAATAATGATGGAAAACTTCCCTAACCTGGTGGAGGAAATGGATATTCAACTCCTGGAAGCACAGAGAGTCCCAAACAAATGAACCCAAAGATACTCACACCTAGACACATCATAATTAAAGTGCTGAAGGTTAAAAACAAAGAGACAATCTTAAAAGCAGCAAGAGTAATCAGTTATTTACCTACCAGGGAGCTCCCATAAGATTGTCAGCCTAATTTCTCAACAGAAATTTTGCAGGCTAGTAGAGATTGGCACAAAATCTTCAAAGTGATGTAAAGCAAGGACCTATAACCAAGATTACTCTACTCAACAAAGCTGTCATTTAGAATTGAAAGACAGATAAAAAGCTTCCCAGACAACAGCAAAAACTAAAAGAGTTTATCACCACCAAAACAGTACTATAAGGACTCTTAAAGGGACTGCTTCAAGATAAAATAAGAAGATCAAAAACATGAAATATAAAACGGCAATAATTACATATCTATCAACAATTACTTTCAATGTAAATGGATTAAATGCCCCTATCAAAAGATATAGAGTGTCTGAATGGATAAGAAAACAAGACCCTTACATATGCTGCCTACAAGAGACTCACTTGAGATTGAAAGACACACACAGACTGAAAGTAAAGGGATAGAAAAAAATATTTCATGAAAATGGAAATAAACAAAAAAGCAAAAAACTGAAGTAACAATACTTATATCAGACACAAAAAAACTTTAAAACAAAGGCTGTAACAAGAGACTAAGAAGGACCTAGTAATCTCACTTCTGAGTATTTATCTGAAAAAACCCAAAATACTATTTTGAGGGAACATATGATTTCATGTGTCCATTGTAGCATTATACACAATAGCCAAGAAATGAAGGCAATCTGGGTCCCTCAATGGGTGAATGGATGAAGAGGAGATGGTATATACGTACAATGGAATATTATCCAGCCATAAAATAAGAATGAAATCTTGCCATCTGCAACACAATGGACCTAGAGCTATTGTAGTGAGTGTAGTAAGTCAGACAGAGAAAGTCAAATGTCATGTGATTTTACTTGTAAGCTGAACCTAAAGAACAAAATAAATTAACAAACAAAACAGAAACAAACACATAGATACAGAAAACATTTTGAAAGTTGCCAGATGGGAGGGATATCAGGGTGGGTGAAAAAGTGGAAGGGATTAAGAAGTACAAATTGGTTGTTACTCAGTAGTCATGGGGCTGTAGGAATATAGGTAGTCAATAACATCGTAAAAACCATGTATACTCAAACCATGGGTACTCAGTTTATCAGGGTGACAAATGGGAGAGGGGTTAGAGGGCAGCGTAAAAAAGTTGAAGTGATTAAGAAATACAAATTGGTAGTTACAAAATAGTCAAAGGGATGTAAAGTAAAGCATAGGGGATATAGTCAATAATATGGTAATAACTATGTATAGTGCCAGGTGGGTACTAGTGTGAGTGATTACTTCCTAAATTATATAAATATCTAACCATTATGCTGTACACTGAAATTAATATAAAATAATAATAAATGTTAACTGTAAAAAATTTAAAAAACATGGGGAAAACGGTAAAGGGGCATAAGAGGTTCAAATTTCTAAGTATAAAACAAATAAATCATGGGGATGTAATGTACAGCATAGGGAATATAGTCAATAATATTGTGATAGCATGGTACAGTGTCAGATGGTTGCTGGACTTATCGTGATGATCACTTCTTCAGGTATATAAATGTTGAATATCTATGGTGTACATGTAAAACTAATATTACATTGTATGTGTATGTAGCCAAGGACGGTACCTCCTTATGAGGATAATGAGTGTCCTGTCCACTAGAATCTAAACCACACGTGATCAAACTCTAGGTTTATTTTGGGTTCATCTCAATTTTGTGGTCAGTGGAATATAAATATTTTTAAATTTCCTCTTATTATGCTTGTCAGTTCATGAGGTTTTAGGGGTTAAAATGTGTCTCCCAGAAAATATATGTATGAAGTCCTAATGCCTAGTACCTTCATAATGTGACTTTATTGAGAAATAGGGTATTTACAGAGGGAATCACATTACAGTAAGGTCATTAGGTGGGTCCTATCCAATTTGACCAGGGCCCTTATAAAAAAAGATTTGATGGACATGGAAAAGCACGGAGGGAAGACCGTTGGGAGACAAACAAGGAGAAGACTTCCATGAGACTAGAAGGATGTATCTACAAGCCAAGGAATTCCAGAAGCTAGGACCTAGAAGAGGTATAGGCAGATTCTCCTCTAGAGACATCAGAGACACCAGCCTGGCCGCGCCAACACCTTGATTTTGGATTTCTAGCCTCCAGAACTGTGAGCCAATAACTTTCTGTTGTTTTAAATCACCTGATGTCTGGTATTTTGTTACTGCAATCATAGGAAACTATTTCATGAGCTTTTTTAAATCTCTATACCATATCTTAAATGTCCCGGCTTCACATGCTCTATTTTCCTAACTCATCCTGCACATGAGAATTATAAAACACTGACTCAGCCATTACAGTGAAGACACCTGTAATCATTGGCCCTGTATATTCATGTTAAAAAACCACTGTGGATATTTCTGGCCTGTCAAAATGTTATTGTTCAGTGTCATACGTAACAATTCAGAATGAGGCTGTTAACCATGTACAGAAGCAACTGAAGCGTGGCTTTTGTCAGGCTCCTGTCTCTTTCACAATGAAGGAGACCATCTCCCCAAAGCAGTCCAGGCAGGGGGACTGCTCTAAAATACTGGAGAAAAATCAGTGTTATCATAGAAGTAAATGATGTGTAAACTATTAAACTGACAAGTCCTCCTGGTCAGCCCTTGTGGATTTCTTAATATCTCTAATTTTTAATATTGTTATTATTCTATTCACTATGTTGTGAAACAATCAGGAATGGAAATGGAAAGTAATTTGTCTAAAACCTCAGTTACCCAGAAACAAGCTTAGTAACCAGAAATAAGTTCAAAAAGCTCTAATAGTAAAAATTCTGTACTTAAAATTCTGCATACACCCAAATGGGATAAAAATTCCTTGGTCTTGCATTTAAAGCTTATGCACTCTTAATTTATAGACAATTCTACAAGCAAAATCCATTTATTTTCACATCAACTAAACTGAAATTGTTAAAAAAAAGAAGAAAGAAGAAAAAAAACTCCACAAATTTAATATATTTCATTTTTGAAGCAATGTAAATACATTAAAGAAAATTCTATAGAAAAATAAGCATCAATAGATTAAATTGCCTTTCAAAATGTCTGTAAACCTTTTTAAGTTCTTCCTGCATTTTTATTTATGTATATATCTTTTATAATAAATGCTGTGCGTTTGTATGCTTTCTCCTTTATCACTGAATAGCAAAGATATTTTCCATGCCATTACTTGTTGCCACAACCATTCTAATATCTACATAATATGCCATTAAAGTCCTTTATTTCATTCCATTAAAACTATAAGTTAAAATAAATGTGGGTGCTGCATCAGGTATCTAAAATACACAGCAGCAAGCAGTGGCAGATGGAACTGCAGGTTAGAGAGAGGAGGTGAATGTTTATTAACTTTATCATAACCATATAACATTCCCCAGCAGCTACTGGAAGATTCATTGTAATACCAAATGGCTAGAGTCATTCAAAAATGTTGATTCTGTACCTCTGAAACTGGTTCGGTACCTCTGAATGATGAGGAAACTGATTGTACAGATGAGGAAACTGATTTTATGATGAAGACACATGACTAGTATGGAATATCCAAATTTAATATTCTGATTTTACTCTAAAATCTACATTCTTAAACAACATATTATAATGATTCCTTTTTATATTCTAGTAACCAGAGGGGTCTTTATAAATCCAGAGAACCACAAAGCATCTTTCAAAATAACTAAGACACCATAGTTGTTTTTGTTTCTTTTCTCTCCTGATTTAAACTTAGTACAAAGTGAAAATTCAAGCTGGAATTATTTCAGCCGTCCTTGCATATTCTCTCAAACTCATCAAAACACTGTTCTTAACATCAGCATTCTAAGTTTCAGAGGCAAAAGAATAAAATGTAAGAAGAAGAATAAAGAAAAACACTTCAAAGAATAGTAAGTTGAACCGGGGAAAAGGTTGAGCAAAGAGAAATACAGCCCAATTCCCTCCTTTTCAGGACTGTATTAGAGAAATGCACTTTTACCACCATAGCCTAGAAATCAATGATGGGGAAAAAGTATGTGTGTGTCCCCTTAAATTTCATCTGTGCCATTTTTTAGTGTCTTAGGCTAAGTTTTGAGGTGTTTGAGATTTCTGAATGCTGACAAAATGAGCAGAAAGTGTAATTCTAGAATTTAGAGGAAAAGAGATGAATTACAGATTGCATATTTTATTGTCATCTCAGTTTCAATTTTTCTTTGGGTCCAGTCTTCAAGTAAGCAAGCCTGTCTTCATATCTTCACTTCATGATTTCTGTAGTATTTGGTATCATACAAATAATTTTTAAAAAGAAGCAGAAGGAAAGCCAGTGCGTACTATAAAATTTGTGTGTGAAATTTGCCTTTACTTCCTTTGCAATCCTATTAGTTCTCAGTACTTGAAAAGTCCGCTGATGACTGGGAGTCTAGTTAGCCCAAAAAGTGACATATTTTGAATCTCATACATTTAAAAATAATCTAAGTCATTAACAATACTTTTAAGGCAAAGCAATTTAACCTAAAACAAAATGTCTGTACCTAATTCCAATTTGGGGGTGAGGTGAGGAACAGTTTCCTCCACATTTGCTGGGTGTCCTACAATTCAACCCAATTCTGACACTATCTACCCAGAGATAGCATCACATTCTACATGTAAAGGGCTCAGTCCTACAAGATCACCCTCCATTTCAGATACCAACTGTAAGGCCAGGTTGTAACCAGTGCTTTTGACCAACCAGCTACAAATCAGGGGTTCCAACTCAGGATGCCAATTACACATCAGGGTTGTTACCTGTAATTCTGACTAACTGGCTATAAATCAGAGATTCCCATGGTCCCTTTATTTGGTTCAATTAAGCTGCTACAGTTGCTCACAGAGCTCAGGAAACCTATTTACCTACCCCCTACATCACCAGTTTATTATAAAAGGATATTACAAAAGGATATAACTTATTATAAAAGGAATAGCCCAGTGGAAGAGATGCACAGGGCAAGGTATGGACAAAGGAGGGGGAGCTGCCCTACCCTCTTCAGGTGCACCAATATCCCCAAATCCCTACATGTTCACCAACCGAGAAGCTCCTCAAACCCTGTCCTTTCGGGTTTTTATGGAGGCTTCATTATATAGGCAAACTTGATTAAATCATTTGTGATTGGTAATAACTTCAACCTTTAGGCCCTGTCCCCTCCGCAGAAATGGAGAGGTAAGACTTAAAGTTCCAACCCTTCAATCACAGGATTGGTTTCCCCGACAACCAGCCGCATCTTAGGTGATGTAAGGGGCCTTCCAAAAGGCATCTCATTCACATAACAGAAGACACCTATATCTCTTTCACAAAGTAGGAAGTTCCAGCAATTTTAGAAGCACTGTGCTAGAAACAGGAAGACAAATATATATTTCTTTTTTAAAATCACAGTATCACATCCATCAAATATGCAGAATTCAAGGTTTACCCATAACACTTCTTCATGCTGGGTGACATGAGACAATAAACTTGGGCTTTCTGTCTTTCAGTTTTCTACATGTAAAATAGAGATAATAGTATTTACTAGGATTGTTATTATGATTAAGAAAGAAGATTCTTGAAAACTACGTAACATTGTACTATCCTATAGAGAATACATTAAATAAAATAGCATTACTCATATGTTTATATTATAATTAGTAGCATCACCACTGTAAAATACTTGAAGAAAATGATCTCACACACCCTTGGATGTCTGGTAGTATACCATCTCTATGCTGTTTAGTATAGAATTTGGGTTACTCCAATTCATTAATAACCAATTTAGTTCAGAACTGCACATGCATACAAGTAAGGTGAGGTAAAATAAAATTGTAAATGATTTGTGAAATATTAAACTAAAATGTATTGTATGTGGTTTCCGGGCACTTGAAAGGAGATTCTAAATTTATGTTGTCACATAATTGCCTAAATGAGCAGGGAAAGGATGTCTCAACAAATCTGTCTAGAGAGGCTAAGCACAACAGGTACCCTTAGGACCACTGGGCAGAAGCCTGGAAGTCCCCTTCACTGAACATTTGTGGTCTCTGTATCTCTGGAAATGTAAGTAGATACCTAGAATTGCTGCATTTCTGTGTTATTTGCAAATCAGTGTTGATGCAACAAAAAGTGGTACAAGTACAAAGTTGTCTTAAAGAATAAGGGCTTTCATTCTGGAATAAAATGTAATTACTAATTCGAGATGTCTCTTGAAAAGCTTAGTATAAGCTTGAATTATGAAAATATTTTGAAGGCAAGTTTCTAATTCATATCCACATAAGTATGAAGAAAATCAATACACTGGTAATCACAAAAGGAGTGAAATCTGCATGACTTTGTAACCACTAAAAATTCATGTTACTACTCTGTCTAATGCCAACAAACAAAAATGTAGTTTAGTATATCAAATAAAAATGTATCCCAAGTTTCCTATCTGTGACTTGCTAAACCACAGCCATGGTACAAATCTGTGATAACATAGCTTATCATTGAAATGCTGAGATCCACAAAAAGGAAGACACTAAAAGGCACTATTGTAAGAATTGGATTGTGGTGCCTCCTTATACAATTACCAGAAATAGCTAGGGAAAGTCATTATGAGGTCATTTGAGAAAGTTCTCAAAAGTGATAGAAAATTTAGTGTGGGTATTACCTCTTGCTAAGTATTTCCAAAGAATCAGATTGAGGTTTCTCTGAGTAAGATAAAGCTCCACTAGGCGTATGACAACAAAGAGAAGAATAAAACTCTTCAATCACTAATAGCCATATATTACATACATAAAAAAAAAAATCTGGCACTTGTATTACTTGTATTAAGTTTGGGCATCATAAAGTAAGGAAAAAAAACTGTACTCTAATGAAAAAGAATGTCTTTCATGTCAAGCCCTCCATTTAAATAATCCATTTTGTCAGATTTAAATTTCTACTTTTTCAATTGCTGTAGGTCTTTTAAGTGCAACCATGTTCTCTTGTCGTTCAAAAAAAATTATTATTTTCTTTAACTTCTGAGCAGTCTATGTTATTCCACTGGAAAAAAGTTCAAATTGAAGACAAATAGCACTTTTTTTCCAACAAGATTTTTATCATTTAATGATTTAGTTTGCTATTGTACTATGGATCAAAAAAAAAAAATCTCTCATGTATTACTCTGCAATAATCCTGTTTAGATAGTCAAAATTAGTGAATTGGACAGCTCTCTTTTATAAAATTATTTCCATTATTTTACTTAATTTATGCTTCAGATATTCTTATATTAAAAAACTTCAGGGTTAATCCCTTTTATTATACTTGAAAAAAGTTTAAAAATTGCAAATATAAACTATTATTAATAACATTTATCACAAAAGGGGGAAAAAACAAGTGCTACAATTGCTATCATTTTTAAATGTTCTCTGGGTATAATGTGAATCATTGTATCATGATTTTACTTCTATATCTGGAGACTAATTTGCTTCATTTGTTGTAATTTGATGTTATTAAAATCATACATTGCAATAATTTCCATTGTGACCTCTACCTTTGCTCTTGCAATGGCCCTAGGCTACAACAAATTCTGAATTCACCATTCACAATCATGCTCTGTTGGTCACAAAGGGAATTACTCATGAGACCAGGATCAAGTTAATGCAAAGTCACCATTTATATTGCTAGAATAATGTTGAAAGTCAGGTATATGACTATACTTATGATGGATAACACACTATTAGCATCATTATATGTAATTTAGATTCATGGTCTTTAGAACATATTTAAAAAGTAGAAAATACTAGTAGACATCATCTTTCATCTTTCAGCTTCTAACTATGCATTTTCATAAGAGTAATAAAAATCTATTATTCCTTAGAAGCTGAATCCTGTGATGTATAGGTAAATTAAGATTATGCTATACACAAACTTCCCACTGGTATTTTATAGCAACCTTCAGTTTTCAGTGATTTGTCATAAACCAATGGTCTCACATTCCTAGCGTGCTGTCCAACAGCTTCAGGGGAAGTTTAGTTGATGAAACACCAGTAAAAAATGTAATAGAAAATTCATTGCACAGAAAATACCTTTCAGACTATAGAAAGTCTTCTCTCAGTGGACAATAGATTTTGGGATTCTGAAGGTGAAACACTGAATATATAGGGAAGAACTCTACTGTGCAGTCTAAACAATTTAGTCACCACTTAAATCCCTAAACTCAAAGGCTAAAGCCAAATCTAAAATCTTCGCTTGATTTGAGTTAGGGATTTGGAAGCGATATCCAACTTGTTTGCTATATTTGACATCAATTTTGATTGTTTGACTTCCACTAGGATTTATTGAATTCCAAGAGAATATTCTATCTACTGTACACTTACTAAAATTTGAGAGTTAGGTAAGTTTAGCTAAAGTAAAACATTAACATCAATCCAGACTTTTATGGTATTTAGAGCTTTTTAGCTATCCTGCAATTAGTGCAATATTGTGATTTGTAAGAAATATATATTTGGTCACTGACATGACCAAAATATATTTTTCATATATATTTGATCTCTGTTCATAGTTCTGGTTCACAGCTCCCAAAACCCTTGGAATTTCCTGAGCTATTAGAGCAATGGGAGCATATATGGCATAATATTTGATCTCTTGTCCTCAGTTCCCGAAATCGCTTCAGAATCATAAAAGTCAAATGAGAGTCTCGCTATTCATAACAAACCCCTTTCTACCACAACTGGGTTTATTTATTGATGTGACTTTTGGAAAGCACCTAAAGATAGGAGCTGGTTGCCAGGGTAACCAACCATGAATGCTATGTGATGAGAATGTAATGATTTCCAGGGAGGGGAGAAGGATTAGAGGTTGAATTAATTACCATGGTCAGTGACTTACTCAATCATGCCTATATAATGAAGCCTCCACAAAACCACAAAAGGACAGGGTTCAGAGAGCTTCCAGGTTGGGGAACCAGAACACTTTCATCTGCCACTGTGCCTAGCCTCAAGCTCCATGAAGACAGAAGCTCCTTTGTTCTATGTATCTCTTCATCTGGCTGTTGATTCCTATCCTTTAATATCTTTTGTAATAAAGTGGTAGTCTAATGAGTAAATAGGTTTCCTGAGTTCTGTGAGCCATTCTAGCAAATTAATTGAATACAAGGAGAGGGTTGTGGGAACCTCTGATTTACAGCCAGTTGGTCAAAAGCACTGGTAACCTGGATGGATATGGGATTGTCATCCTGAGTTGGAGTGAGTCATTGGAACCTCCAGTTTGTAGCTGATGAGTCAGAAGTACAGGTAACAACCTGGGCTTGCAATGTGCAGTCTAAAATTAAAGGATGTCATGTGAGATTGAGCCCTTCACCTGTGGAATCTGATGATATTTCTGGGTAGACAGTGTCAGAAGTGAGTTGAATTATATGACCCTGACTGGTGTCTTTAACATTGCTTGGTGTGGTGTGGGGGGAAACCCTTCCACATATTGGAATTGGGTTCAGAACCCAAATTACTCTACTATGTTTTGAAATAGTGTATGCTTCTTAACCACAAAAAATATTATGTAAAATATGATGACTATACAATGGCTACAAAGAGCAAGAAACATGAACACAGAAAGAGCTTTGTTTACTACCTTTGATCCCATTCTAGGCTGTGGACCTCTTGGACGTTTGTAGTACAGAATAATTGCTTTCAGGGACTGCAGGTATCTAACTGTGTCCTTGAGCAACAGGACCCTGATGTGCCCCTCTTAGCCTTTCTTAGTCATAAGGAGGGGTCAAGTTCAATGAAATCCTTAAATGCACTTATTTGATTTAAATCTATGAAAAACTTGACTCATCATCTCAAAGAGCTCTGAAATGAAAGAAAAATAAAATGTTTATGAGCTCTTAATTATACAAGTTCGGACAATTAAGTTCACCAACTCATCCTAGAAAAAGGTCTACATACCTCATTGCTGAATATCACCATGGTCACCTTCAAACTACTCCCCTTGGGAAGCTATGCACCAATGCCAGCACCTAGTCCTCCCTTCAAAGCAATTTTGGAACTCTTTTTCTGGAATGTTCATCAGAGCTGTCGTCATATTACCCTTGATGTCCTGAATGTCATCAAAATGTCTTCATTTCAATATTTTCTTAATCTTTGGGTAAAAAAAGAAGTCATCAGGGACCAGACAAGGTGAGAAGGGAGAGAAGGTGTTCCAATACAGTTATTTGTTTACTGGCTAAAATCTCCCTCACAGACAGTGCCATGTGACCTGGTGCATTGTCGTGATGCAAGAGCCATGAATTGTTGGTGAAAAGTTCAGGTCGTCTAACTTTTTCATGCAGCCTTTTCAGCACTTCTGAATAGTAAACTTGATTATCTGTAAGTCCAGTTGGTACAAATTCATAATGAATAATCCCTCTGGTATCAAAAAAGATTAGCAACATCATTGCAACAAGTTTGTGAACTTAATTGTCAGACTTCCAGTATCAGGGGATTTTGTTCAATATGAAGATTTTACAGGGCCTTAATCCAATTTGAGAGAAAAACAAACAAGAAAAAAAACACTGGATACCATCCTAGAAACTAAAGATCTCTCTTCTCTTTTCTCTCCTTTCTCCTCTCTAATATATACCATATTTCACATGATCAGTATTGCATTTTATACATAGTCCATTGTCCACGGGTCTCTCTGTCTCTGTCTCTCTCTCTGTCTCTCTCTCTGTCTCTCTCTCTCTCTCTCTCTCTCTCTCTCTCACACACACACACACACACACGTGCGTGTGCGCATATAAGTTGACACATAATTATCTGCTGTAACCCATATGTTACCCAGATTTTACATAACCTCTTTTTTTTTTATTCCAGGATCCCATCCACAATATTATCTTACATTTAGTAGTTATATCTCTTTAGGCTCCTCTTGATGTGACAGTCTCTCAGATTTTTTTTTTTTTTTTTTTTTTATGATCTTGAGAGGTTTGAGTAGTATTGGTCAGGTATTTTACAGAATGTCCCTGTTAGGATTTGTCTGATGTTTTACTTAGACATAAACTAGAGCTTGGCAGAATACCAGAGAGGTAAAATCTATAGACATTACATTTTCACCACATTGTATCAAGGCTACATATTATCAACATGATTTATCACTGTTACTGTTGACCTGATTTCCTGATTGAGGTAGTCTTTGTCATGTTTCTTCACTGTAAAATTATTAAGATATTGCCCCCTCCCCCTTTCTAATATATATTCTTTGGAAAGAAATCATTCTGTGCAGCAAAGCATAAAAAGTACAGAGTTTTTCTCTACTCATTGAGGCCAGAATAACTATATAAATTATTTGGAATTCTTCTGCATAGAAAATCGATCTATTCTCCTCACTTATTTATTCAATCATTTATTTATGTCAGTATGGACTTGTGGATATTCATTTCATACTTTGGGTTCTAATCCATTGCTACTTAATGTTTTTCTTCCTCAAATCATTCCAATTTGGTCATTGGGACCATTTCAGTTGGCTATTGGATCTCTTTGACATATGCCCATTATTGTCTGTGCATGGGGGGCGTGAAGGGGTGGCAAGTGAGAATTATCTTACTTTCTGGCACAATATGATACTGTAGACTCCCTTAGAATTAGCCATTTTTCCCAAGGAGCCCATATTTTCACTGGAGAATGGTATTAAAAACTGAGATCTGAGTGTTAGATGTACTCATTGTTACTGGAGTATCATTACTGTTAGGTCTTCTTAGTTGATAGAGCAAGGAAACATACACATATCTATAAATAGTTCCCTATTTAGTAATCTGTATCTATATTAGTGTAAACAGGAGTTTATACTCATCTGTTCAACACTAATTCATTACCATATACATAATTCTAACTTTCTCTTTATCTGTTACCTGCTACTCTAATAATAATAATAATAATAATAATAATAATAATAATTTTAAAAACTGTCTCTCACCATCCAGCACCTATTTATTTAATAGTTTGATTACAATACATAGGTTTAGTAGTTTCAGAATGATTAAATGTACTCCATTGGTAAACAACTTTATCAACTAGTGTGCAATGTTTATGTACTGTTATTTTTGCCTTTATTCTTACAGATTCTACTCATTTCCAAAATTACTTAACTCAACATCTTTTCTTCCCTACTCCCTTCTGTTAGGTTGTTTCATACATTTGTAATACAATTAGATTCTCTTTTCACATTCTATATTCCATCCTGGAAACTTTTGACCTCCCAAATGCTTTTATTAAAATTTTGCATATTTTAAAGTTCACTCTTTGTGATGTAAATTTCTATGTATTTTGAAAAACGCATAGTATTATTCACCATTGCTATCATTTATCATTACAGATTCTAGAAAGTATCTGACCATTACTCTTCAAAATTCTCAAGGTCTTCAAAACCATGGTAAGTCTGGGAAAATGTCACACTAAGATGAGCCTAAGGAGATATGACTATTAAATATAATATAGTATCCTGAGTGAGATCCTGGAATAGCAAAAAGAAGATTAGGTAAAAATAAAGGAAATTTTAATAAAATATGGATTACAGTAGATAATAATGTAGCAGTATTGGTTGATTATTTTTGGGGGGTTCATTAATTTTTACAAACATACTAACGTAAGCTGTTAATTTTAGAAAAAACCTGGGTGTGAAGTGTATGGGAATTCTCTGAACAATCTTTGAAATTTCTTGTAAATCTAAAATTATCCTCAAATAAAAATTTTACTAAACTAATTACATCAAAATAAATCCACAAATTCAAAGCAACTAATATCAAATTCCTCAAAGGATTTTTTTAATCGATAAGTTAATTCTTAAAATAATATGGAAGAGCAAATGTTCAAAATTAGGAAATAATTATGGAAGAACAAGATTGGAAGATTGATTTTAATGACTAGCAGCAATCATTATAATTATTTTAATAACAGGTATATTTATTTTAGAAATAAGATAATTATTTGGGGGAAATGTCCTATTTAATAAATGTTCTGAGATAAATTATCACACAATGAAAAAAATTTACTTGGATCTCTATCTTACACTAAAAATAAATACCATAGACATTAAAACCCTGGATGAAAAATTAAAATACTTTAGAACAAAATAGAAGAGCATAACTTCATGACTACAGGGTAATGAAGGATTTTTAAAACAATGTTGTTAAAGATAGAAACCAAAATGGTGGCATTCAGTAAATTCAACTATATTGATAAAAGAATCTCTGTTCTTCTCAAAGTAAGTCAAAAGGCAAACCACAGACTATAAAAAAATGATTTCTAACCAAGTGGACATCAAAGGGATAAAAAGTTAGGATATATAAAGAACTCCCACCATACAACAGTAAGTCAAATTTTAAATAGTTGAGAAAAATATAGAGTGATGGCAAAGACTATGAATGGGCCGTTCACTGAAAAGGAAGATAAAATGAATAGGAAATTGAACAGGTAACGTACCTTGTCATCTGTGAAGATGATCCAAATTAAAACTATCAGAAACAATCAAAATTCTGACAAGCATTGGTAAAGATATGGAGCAACAAGACTTTACCCTCACTGTTGGAGGGATTTAATTGACACTACCATTCTGAAGAAGAACTTGGAATATTCATTGCATTAAAGATGCTAGTACCCTACTAGTCAGGAATTCAATACCTAGTTCCATATATTAGATCAGTACTTTTAAACATTTATTAACCACCATTCACAGTAAAAAAATAATTTTTATATTGCAATCTCCTACACACATAGTTTTTTTGAGGAAAAAAATGTTTCATGAAACAATACCCTTACTATGTGTGTTGCATTTGGATATTTTCTTTTATTCTTTTCTCCCACATCATTGCTTTTTATTTTTTTGTATTTCAAGTTTTTAAGATCAAGTACGCATGTACAAGCATGAATATTGCTGATTTTTTGCAGCAATGAGGAAGTATAATACTTAGGTATTTATCAAGAGAAGAATGGATGTATAGTAAAAATGAAGTAGAGAAAAATTGCATTAACATAAATAAAATTCAAAAATACATTAAGATACAATTTAGCTACAGAATGACACCTTTACATAAAATTTCAAAACACACAGAACAAAGTTATATATTTTGGGATGCAAACATACTTAATAAAAATCTGAAATAAGCACAAGAATGATAAATTTAAAATTTGGGTAGTGGTTACCACCTGATAGTAAAGGTGAGAGGAGATTGGAATCGAAAAATAACATAAAAGAGGTTTGAATTATACTTGGAGTCTTATATCTTAAGCTAGAAGGTGGGCACTTGGGAATCCATTTAACATTCTATTTTTAGTGTGCTTACAATATTTTATTATAGTAAGAAAATGAATGCACTATACCGAAATAATTATAAAGGGAAATCTCTAAGACTATTGTGATACTTATCTTTGTATAATACCTCTATTCAAGCTAAAATGATTAATTCAACCTTCAGTGCCCTCCCAGAGTTAAGATATGGCATATTTTCCATCATTGCATTGAGTGAATTCTTTATATTTCTTTCTGGATTTGAACCTTTATTAAGCTACCATAAACTGCTCAGTTTTTCTTGTCACTGAAAACCCAGAACTGAATTGATAATTTTATTTTATGTAAGAAAATGATTTTGCATAACCACAGTATCGCACCAAAATTCTACTTGTAAACCTGGATTGATTAAAGAGTAAACACTCAGTTACATGTGGTTATTACTCTAGCAAAATTTGTTGAAATATTAAGTTTAGGCCAAGCAGAAAGATGCTTCCATTTCAGGTTTTTGAACAAAAATGGAAGAATCATTGAAAATGAATTCAGGGAGCTGTGGAGTGTGATCTGAGGTGTTCAAGTTAGAAGAACAGCAGATCTAGACAACATTGTAATGGCCCAGTAGCACAGAATTTAATGTGTAGATCTTTGCTTTATTTTTATAAGCACATAGGCAGATCTGATTTTTTAAATCAATGCTTAGTTTTCAAGGTACACTTTATCTATTTCAAATTGTAAATCAAATTGATGACAAACATTATCAATGACCTTACAGTATATCTGTGTCTTGGTTAACTGATGTCCACTTGAAAAAGACAGATGACAGACAGGACAGTAGAGGCTGTTTGATATAATGAAGACTGATAGCTTCTGCCCTTTGTAGAACGAACTACTTTCACTATCAATTTAAATTTCAGAAGTTCATTTCAGGCAGAACCAGATAAAAGAAGAAAGAAAGTACAAGCAAAGGAGCTGTACTTTTCAAAAGATGAGAATACATTAACTTAAAATGGCAGAAGTGGAATTTTTATGTTAACTACATGTAAGTGAAGAAGGGGTAAAAAAGCATACGAATTGTATTCTCCTCTAATTTGAATCATAGATATTGCTACATGATTTTTAAAATTTCTCAAACATGTTATATTTTGGGGTACAAAAATATATTTCCTATTATGTAAAATACAAAAAAAAATTACTTCACATGTTCTACCATCCAATATAAAAAATTGAACATTACTCATATCACTGCAAGCATTTGTATATTCAACAGTTTCATCCATTGCCTATGTCCACACTCACAATCGATGATTTTTCAGTTTGTTCCGTTTTCATATATTTAAAATATTATCTTGATTTTTGCAGCTGTGTCCTTTTCTATAGATCTGCTTTCCTTCTGTTTTGCTTGTTCTGAATTGATATTAAGTTGTTTTATTTATTTCCTTATTATATATTTCAGCCCACTTGCTTGAAAGTAATACACTGTTCTTTTACCATTTAATAATTTGATACCTTCATATTTTAATAGAATTTTAACAAAGTCTAAAGTTAATATTTTATATCTTCTCCATAACAATGCCATTCTCTTAAAGAACACATATTGTTTTTCTGTACTGTAGGACTGTCTCTTTTTAGAATCCCAAACAGTAGACTTTTAAAAATTATTTTATAGAGACTATTATTAGTTATATATAAATTAAATGCTTACCTATTTCTTTGCTCACCATTCCTTTTTGCATTTCTTGATTCCTGAAGTGTATTTCTTAAAATTTTGTTAAATGAAGAAATATTAGCAATAAATTCTCTCTGCTTTTTATTACCTATAAAAGCCTTTATTTCACTCTCCTTAAAATATTATTTTACTGGGAACGTAATTGTAAGTTTAAAGAATTTTCCCCTCACAATGCTTTGAAGATGTTATTCCAAGGTGTTCTGGCTTCCTTTTTGCTTGTAGAATATCTGCTATCAAATTGTCACTCTTTTATAAGTGATTTTCTTTCTCTCTTTCTGCTTATAAGCACTTCTGTTTGTCTTTGATAATATGCAGATTCACAGCTACGGATTTTTTTGGTATGTATCATGCTTAGGATATGTTGTGCTTTTTATATATTTAGATCATAATGCCCATTCTCTCCCCATCAATATTTTGTACTGCCCACACCTGATATATTTGATATAATATATTTTATTTTACTTACAAATTTCCACTCCCTTTGATTAGAATGTAAGCTCTATGTTGAAAGCATTTTATGTTTGTTTTATTAATTCTTTTATGTATAGCATCTAAATGATGACTGGATTTTATGTAAGATTTAGAAGTAAAGTATGTGAAGATAAATGAATACATAGGGCTGAAGTTGTTTTTGAGGGAGAAGAGTATGATCTGGGAGCAATATAAAGAAATTACTTTTAGTTCTATAAAAAGGGGAGTAGGTAACATTGGGCAATCCTCTATTTGAGAATAGTTTTAAAAGTTAGGTAAAAGAGATCTGTTCAAGATGGCAGTGTAGATAAACACTGTGATTACTTCCTCTCAGAACCATATCAAAAGTACAGCTAAACAAAGGAATAACCATCATTGACAATCACCTGAAATCTAAGTGAACTGAAGCTCTACAATGAAAGACATACAGAAAAAGCCGCCTCAAAACTGGTAGGAGGGGCAGAGACACGTAACAGGCTGATCTCACACCAGCATATGACCATTAAAAATAGGGAACGATATCTTGAGTGCAGAGGGCACCCCTGGAATAGTGAGGGATCCCAGCCCCACACTAGGCTCCCCAGCCTAGGGTTTCAGTGCCAGACAGAGAAGTCTCCACAACTTCTCACTGTGAAAACCAGCAGAAATTGTGGTTGAATGAGATGGAAAATGGCTATAGTTCCAGGCATTTCCCTTCAATGCCCCATACATGGACTTACCCAGTGATGGACTCACTCACTCTGAGCTCCAATGCTGGAGCAGCAGCTAAAGGTGCCAGGGACATATGGGAAGGAACTGAATTGTCTGCCTGCAGGGCAAAGGCTGCAGGGGCAACTTTCTAACAGACAGAGGAGATGGCAGAAACCATTTTCCTTTGTTGAGGCCTCCCTCCTCCCAGCATGCAAACACACATGGCAGCCATATCCGAGTTTCCATCAACCTGGCTAACATTGTTCACTTGCCCTGATTCCCTGAGAACACACCCCACCTAACTTTCAGGCCCACTCAAGCCACTTTCAGTGGTTTTTATGCATAAACAGCTTGCGTTGGTTCATGCTGTGGACTTTCCTAAAGTCTCTCAAAGGTTCACAAAACCCAAACAAGCAGCATCTGGCTTTGGAGTGTCCCATAGCCCAAGAGCCCTAAGCCCAACATTAGTGACAGTTGGCCTTGGCACAGAGCTTGGCCTCTCAAGGTACGTCCAAGCCCAGTGTGGATGAAAGCCACCTTGGGATTTCTTTGTACCTCAAGCCAGGTGGCCATGGTCAGACCATGTGGCTGAAATTGGTCTGTGGTGGGACCCCTCTCAGGAGGCCACAGAACTGGCATGTCTTGTACCCAGCTTCACACCAAGCTAGAGCAACATGTGGCCAGCTCTGGGAATGACACACCCAAAAGGCAGAATGGGTAGGCACCAGAGCCCTACTAAAGTGAAACCTGCTCTGCAGGGTCAACCCCTGCACCACAGCTCGTACACTATAATCATGACGAGTCCTCACAAACAATCAGTGCAAGGATTAATCCCTCCCATTGATGTGCAAAGAGCAACCAAGGCACAACTACAACAGGAGGTCACACACAACCAACAAAAGAAACACACTTGGAGCACCCATCTCAGGTAACAAGGAAGAGTGGGCTACTGAGCCCCAGAGCACATCTAATACATAAGCCCAGTCTCCTTACACTGGGAGACATAGAAGCCCTACCTAGTACATAGAAACAAACACAGGGAGGCAGCCAAAATAGGGAGACAAAGAAACATGCCCCAAATGAAAGAACAGAACAAATCTCCAGGAAAAAAAAACTAAAGAAAATGGAGATAAGCAAACTACCACATGCAGAGTTTCAAACACTGGTTATCAGGATGCATGATGATCTCAGGGAAAACTTAAACAAAGAGACAAGAAACAAACAAACAAAAACATGATATAGAAAACATGAAGAACCAGTCAGAAAAAAAGAATAGAATAACTAAAGATGGCAGATGGCAAGAATACAATAACTAAAATAAAGAGTACAGTAGAGGGAATCAACAGTAGATTACGTGAAGCAGAGGATCAAATCAGCAATTTAGAAGATAAGGTACCAAAAAACATCCATTCAGAACAGCAGAAAGGAACAATAACCCAAAAAATAAGAACAGTTTAAGGGGCTTTGGGGACAACATCAAGCATACCAGCATTTGCATAATAGGGGTACCAGAAGTACAAGAGAGAGAGAGCAAAGAATTGAAAACTATTTGAAGAAATAATGATGGAAAACTTCCCTAACCTGGTTAAGGAAATAGACATACAGGCCCAAGAAGCATAGAGAATCCCAAACAAGATGAACCCAAAGAGGCCATCACCAAGACACATCATAATTAAAATATCAAAGTTTAAAGACATAGAAAATCTTAAAAGTAGCAAGAGAAAAGCAGCTAGCTACCAACAATGGAGCTTCCATAAAACTGTCACCTGATTTACCAACAGAAACTGCAAGCCATAAGGGATTGGCATGAAATATTCAAAGTGATGAGAAGCACAGGCCTATGACCAAGATTACTCTACCCAGCAAAGCTATCATTTAGAGTCTCAGGACAGATAAAGAGCTTCCCAGACAAGAAAAGACTAAATGAGTTCATCACCACCAAACAAGTATTACAAGGATCTTAGATGAACTTCTTTAAGAAGAAATAAAAAAGATAAAAAATATGAATATAAAATGGACACAGAAAGATGTAATGTTATTTGACATATATGAAGAATCTAAAGAATGAAATAAACAGAGAAAATAGAAACAAAGTCATAGATACAGAAAACAGTTTGATGGTTGCCAAAAGGAAGAAGAGTTGGGGAGGTAGGTGAACAAGGGGAAGGGATTAAGAAGTACAAAATGGTTGTTATACAATAGTTATGGGGATGTAAAGTAAAACATAGGGAATATAGTCAATAATATGATAATAACTATATATAATGCCAGATGGGTACTCAACTAGTCAGGGGATCACTTCTTAAATTATATAAATCTCTAACCACTATGCTGTACATCTAAAATTAATATAATATTGAATGTGAAGTGTAATTGAAAAATTGTAAAAGGGGGGGAAGTTGAAGAGGAATAAAAGATTCAAATTTCCAGGTATAAAACAGGTAAGTCATGGGGATGTAATGTACAGCATAGGGAATATAGTCAATACTATTGAGATAGTGTCGTACAGTGTCAGATGGTTGGTGGACTTATCATGGTGATCATTTCTTTAGGTATATAAATGTTGAATAACTCTGGGGTACACCTGAAACTCATATAATATTGTATGTTGGCTATATGTTAATAAAAATCTTAAAGAAAAGAAAAAAATCCCAAAAGTAGAAATGGAACATGAGCCAAGTCGAACCTGTTCTCATCCCTATCCTCTGGCACTGCAGATCTAAAATTTTTAAAGGAGGAACTTAGAATTTAATAGATTTTCTTTCCCTCTCATTTAGAACAGGGTGTTCTGTTTGATTTCTTGGGATTCCAAAAAGCCAATAGAAACCATTGGAATGGAATTGCACTAATTTTTATGTACTTCAGCCTGGCTGTTTCTTAATTTTTAGGAACAGTAACAAAAGAGAAATTTTAAAACAAATCCATTTTCCAGCATAAATAGCCAGTGTAAGAATGCAGGGAGAATTTCTAGACAGAAGACCTAGACAGAAATAAGGAGCTTAAGTTTTCCCACCATCTCTGTGCCATCTTCCTGGAAACATAAGCGATGGGAGTCAGCTGGATGCATGGGTGCACAAAGAGCAGATGTAAGAAAACATCCATCTATTTTGTATTTCAGTACACACAAACATCTAACAATTTGAACATTAAAAACTTTAGTTAATATTTAGACACAGATTAAAGAAATGTAGGCTTCCAGTAATTTACCTGGTGACTGAACATTATTGAGGCATTTTCTCTGACATGTTTTTAATAGCAGCATCCCTCTAATTAGGGAGGATTAGTGGCATAATGTATGGGTTGCATCACCAGACAAAATCATGAATAAATATGTTATTGTAACTGTGTAGCCCAATAAGGTAGTCACTAACTATGTGTGATTATTTAACCTAATTAAAATTTACTACAATTAAAAATTCAATTTCTTAGTAAAATTATCTATATTTCAACTGCTCAATATCTACATGTGGCTAGCAGCTACTGAATTTGATAGTGAAGAATCACACTACATCAAGTCAGAAAATTTCGTTGACTAATTTGGATTCTAAAACTCTTCTAAAACTCTTCTAAAACAGCAAGATTTGGGTATTTTTTTAAAATGAGTTAGATGTTATATTATACTATTTAATCTGTGGTGTGACTGCTAAGAACAAAGGGAAAATAACAGCCGTTCAAACAAGATGTAAATATATAATTCTTGAAAACAGTGTAAATGGAAGCAATTTGCTCTGTGACTTCAGATAATCCCTCTCCCTGCCAGCTCAATGCTTTGCCATCTTCCTCATGTAGGTTCTATCTCATGTTCTGAGGTGGCTGCTCCAAATCCTACCATCATGTCCTTATTCCAACAAATTGGCATAAGGATGGAGAAGAAACAATACGCTCCTTTTCTCTTAAGCACATAACTCTAAAATACCATACATCTATTCCTTTCACATCTCATTGGCCCAAAACTACTAGTACTATGGCCACATCTAATTATGAGGGTACCCAGGAAAGTAATCTTTAGTTTCATGTCTGTGTGCCTAGGTAAAATTTTTGTCTCTGTAGACGATAGGAAGATAGCAATCTCTCCTATACACACCCACATTTTATATTATCTTATATATATAATTGAGTTTCCTGCTTTTCTCTATTTATAGATGTTTTGGTAAAGATGATGCAGTCCTACCGAGAGAGCAGCATATCCAGAGTTTGAGGCAGTAACCTCAGCTGAGACTTCCAGCTGGCCCTAGGTTGTACAAATGAAGTAAACACCATAACTGGGCCCCTCCCCCCTCCCCCAATCCTATCCCCGCCCTTCCAGAGACTTAAGCTGGCCCCTGAACTGAGGGGAAGTGTCAGATTACAGAGGAGCAGTAGCACTCAGGATCTGGAAGACCAGTTTGCAGCTGCTGTGACCCAAGGAAGAGGCTGGGAAGAGTGTGACACTGCTGGGCTGAGAGAGGGAGAGAGAAGACTCCTCTACCCCCAGCCCCCACCTTTTCTGGCCTGCCTAGGGCAGAGCAATTACAAATGCAGAGACATACCCAGAGATCAGCAGCAGGTGGCAGAGGCAGCTCTGAGCTTTGAGCAGCTCAGAAATCTCACGGCCTCCACACACCCCCAAACGAAGAAGTGCCCTAAGACTCAGGAGACCTGGGCACAGGGCTGGCTGTGGTGCTCTCAGCGTGTGTATCTGCAGGTGAGTGCAGACACTGCACTGACTTTGTAAAAACTAACAACCACACCCAATAGCCCCACTCATCTAGAACTGCAGTGCCAGGGTCACTCTGGGCACCAGGTGACCAGCTCTGTCTGGGCAAGATGCAGCGGACTCTTTGGTACAGCAGAGGACAACCTGGAGATTACTTGGTGGCTGAAGCCAAGACTGGCACTGCTTTTATTTTTCTTTCTTTTTTTGTATTTTTGATAGTTTTGCCTGTGTCGAGCGTGGGTTATCTGTTGTTTTTATATGTGAATGTATTTATTTCTAACTTTAATGTTGTTATTGTTGTTGTTGTGCTTGGTGATTTGCTTTGTTCTGAAATTGCCCTACATCAGGGCCCAGCCCAAGAGGCACAAGATTCAACACACCCAGAGGCCAACTACAGACAAACCAAAGTATTACTGGATGTGACCTACGAGTAACAAAGCCACAGGGAACAGGCACAAGAGACCCTAGTGGCCAAGCCTCATTTGAGTGGTCAACCCTCACACAGCCGATCACCCATTGTAGGCAGAGTCAAGTCTCATAACTAGTTAGTCTAGGAGTCAATCCCTACTACTGACAAGCCAAAAGCAATTAAAGCTCAACATTAACAGGAGAATACATACAAAACAAGGGTCACCTTTGGAGCACACACACAGGAGAATAGGGAAGTGGCGCAAGTCAAATATAGAGGAAACATACTACATAAGATCACCCAGCAAAAACCAAGAACCCTGGAGGATTTACCTAACATCGAAGCAAACAGAGAGAGTCACCCAGAATAGGAAAACAAAGAAACATGTCCCAAATAAAAGAACAGAAGAAACCTCCAGAATTGTTACCAAATGAAATAGAGGTAACCAACCTGTCAGAGACAGAGTTCAGAATAAGAGTGTTCAGATAAGTTCATAAGAGGGATAAGTTTAGATAAGAATGTTTAAGTTGCTTAGTGACGACATTCAGGATAGAGAAATCGTAAAGAACAACCAGTTAGAACTAAAGAACACAATAACAGAAATAAAGAACACACTGGAAGGAATTACCAGCAGGCTCGATGAAGCAGAGGACAGAATCTGCAACTGAGAAGACAAGTTAGCAGAGATCATCCAAATGGAACAACAAAAAGAAAAAAGAATAGAAAACAATGAAAATGGTTTAAGAGACCTCTGAGATAACATCAAGCTCAATAACAGGTGCATCATAAGAACCAGCAGGTGAAGAGAGGGAGCAAGGGGTCGTGAACACATTTGAAGTAACAATGTCCGAAAACTTCCCTAACCTGGTCAAGGAAAAAGACATACAAGCCCAGGAAGTGCAGAGAGTTCCAACCAGGATAAACCGAAACAGGTCCACACCAAGACACATTATAGTTAAAATGGCAAAGTTAAAGACAAAGAGAGAATCCTAAAAGCAGCAAGAGAAAGACAGCGGGTTACATACAAGAGAACTCCTATAAGACTACCAAAGGCCTTTTCTTTGCAGGCCAGAAAGAAACTTTGCAGGCCAGAAGGAAGTGGCAGAGGTACTCAAAGTGATGAAAACAAAGGCCTACAACCTAGATTGTGTTATCTAACAAGGCTATCATTTAAAATTGAAGGAGAGATGAAGAGCTTCCCAGAAAAACATAGGCTAAAGGAATTCATTACCACCAATCCAGCAGTGCAGGAAATGTTAAAAGAGCTTCTGTAAACAGAAGAAAGATGAAAAACATCTAACTAATGAAGAACAGAAATACAAATAACAAAATGGCAATAACTATGTACCTACCAATAATCACTTTAAATGTAAAAGGATTAAACACTCCAATCTAAAGATATAGGGTGGCTGAGTGGATAAAAAAACAAGACCCTTGCATATGCTGTATACAAGAGACTCGCCTGAGATGAAAAGACACACAGGCTGAAAGTGAAGGGATGGAGTGAGATATTTCATGCAAACTGAAATGAGAAAAAATCTGGAGTAGCAACACTTATATCTGACAAAATAGACTTTAAAATGAAGAATATGTTGAAAGACAAAGATGGGCACTACATAATAATAAAGGGATCAATCCGACAAGAGGACATAACCCTAGTAAACATCTATGCACCCAACACAGGAGCACCTAAATATAAAAAAACAGATATTGACTGACATAAAGACAGAGATCAACAGTAACCATATCACAGTAGGGGACTTCAACACACCACTGACAACAAGGGACAGGTCCTCCAGGAGGAAAATAAATATGGAAACAGCAGCCTTAAATGACACATGTGATCAGTTAGATTTAATCGATATTTTCAGAGCATTTCACCCCAAAGCTGCAGAATACACAGTACACATGGAACATTTTCCAAGATAGACTACATGTTAGGTCAGAAAACAAATCTCAATAAATTTAAGAAAATTGAAATCATACCACACTGCTATAAAATTAAAAATCAACTACAGGAAAAAACAAAACAAAACTGGAAGACACAGAAATACATGGAGGCTGAATAGCAAGTTACTAAATAATGAATGGGTCAACAATGAGATCAAGGAAGAAATCAAAAGATATCTCGAGACAAATGAAAATGAAAACACAATGACCCCAAATCTATGGGATGCAGTGAAAGCAGTCCTAAGAGGGAAATTCAGAGCAATGCAGGCCTACCGAAACAAACAAGAAAGATCACAAATCAACAGTTTATTCTTACATTTAAGGGATCTGGACAAAGAACAGCACAATAAGCTCAAAGGGAGTACAAGGAGGGAGATAATAAAGATCAGAGTAGAAATAAATGAATTAGAGAGCAAAATAACAATAGAAAAGATCAATGAATCCAAGAGCGGGGTTTTCAAGAAGATAAAATTGACAAACCTTTAGACAAACTCATCAAAACAAAGAGAGGACCCAAATTGATAAAATCAGAAATGAAAGAGAAGTGCCAACAAACACCACAGAAATACAAAAAAAAAAAAAAAAAAATGTAAGAAATTACTATGAGCAACTATATGCCAACAAATTAATCAATCTGGAAGAAATGGACACTTTTCTAGAAGCATACAACCTTCCAACAACAGACAAAAGGAGGCTTTACAGTTGTAAGTTACTCTGCTTTCAGGAACCATGTTAGGTGTCCAGTTTGGTACATTTGCAGGTATCAATTAGAACTGAAGTATTTCTCAGAATATCTCAGTATCGATGAGTGTCTCTATAAATCCTGAGTGTGGGGGGACATGGGGAGGGGCATTCTATAGGACCCAAAACACCACCGATAATGTCAAAAGGCTCATGACAGATCAAAGACCAAAGGAACAGGTGCATCAGAGTTCACTAATGGAAAGGTAATGGCGTCTCGGAGCTGGTGAGGAAGACAAACTTGAATGGATGAATTTTAAGAACAAAAACACACTTAAAATAAATAAGGCACAAATGAGTTATCCAAATGCATTGAATTATAATAATTCCAAGATGTTTCTTTCATTCCATTTTGTGTGCCGCTAAAGGAGAAAGACTGGCGGTATAGTCTGAAAGACTTAATGGTTTAGTTTTAAAACATTTCAGCTATGTCTGGAGCTTCAGTATAGTGGATCAGGCAGAGCTTGAAGAAAAAAAATATCTCTTCAAGCAAACTGAGATCAGATCCAATATATCTGAGGGACATCATGTCAGATCCCTGGATAAACGGGCCAAGAGGAAGAGCTGAAGCCCTACGTGGAGCCACCCAGTGATGTAATAGACACCTGGGTAATGGAAGAAATGGTGAACCTGGGCTTTGGGGAGGAAGACATCAAGAACGCATTGGTAAATAAAATATACAACAACAACCTGACCACATACCGCATTTCACAAAGAAAAAACTTAAAATACCAGCACCGTACAATGAAGGTGAAGCCCTTCCATCCCCCTGAGTTCCAGAGCCGCAGCCCCTCCTCAGCCCAGGAGGTTCAATCCGAGTTGTCCGGTTATCAGCAAGCAGAGCAGCTGCCTATGGACCACAAGCCAGGAGAGAAGGCCGAAGAGTCTGCCGGTCCTACATACACCCAGGATTACAGCACAGCCATTTCTCAGTCCAGGACCACCCTACCTGCATCCAGGCCAGGATCTCAGACTGCCATTCCTGAGCCCAGCCGGAAGTCTAGGAACGCCACCCCTGAGCCCTCTCCTCCCAAGCACTGCTGGGGCTCCAGGACCTCCACTCCCGAGCACAGCCAGGGCTCCAGGAACGCCACTCTCAAGCAAAGATCAGGCTCCAGGACAGCCATTCCTGAGTCCAGCTGGGGGTCCAGGACCACCACTCCTGAGGAAAGATCAGGCTCCACGACTGCCATTCCTGAGCACAGACCACACTCCAGGACCGCCATTCCTGAGCCCAGCCGGGGGTCCAGGACTGCCACTCCTGAGGAAAGATCAGGCTCCAGGACCGCCACTCCCGAGCTCAGCCCTGGTTCCAGCACCATCCTTAGCCCAGCCCCCCAATGTCACCCTGGGGACTCTCTCTCCAGCCACAGCACCACCAGCAGCGGTGGAAATCAACAAAAAATCAAGCCGGGCCGGCGGCAGGTGGTTAGGGGGTGCTTGAACTTTTTACGAAAAGTCTTTTGTCTGCCTCCCAAGAAGGGTACTGCAAAGGCAGTCAAGTAAAGCCCCTATAGACTTTTGACAGCAAAGGCAGGACTAGAACAAGGCAAGGGCTATAACAATAACTGACATAAAGAACACACTTGAAGGAATTACCGGTAGGTTAAATGAGGCAGAGGATCGAATCAGCGACTTAGAAGACGAGTTAGCAGAGATCACCCAAGCGGAACCACAAAAAGAAAAAAGAATAAAAAACAATGAAAATGGTTTAAGAGACCTCTGAGATAACATCAACCTCAACAACATGCACATCATAGGAATACCAGAGGGTGAAGAGAGGGAGCAAGGGATCCAGAACATATTTGAAGTAACAATGACTGAAAACTTCCCTAACCTGGTGCAGGAAACTGACATACAAGCACAGGAAGTGTAGAGAGTTCCAACCAGGATGCACCCACACAGGCCCACACCAAGACACATTATACCTAAAATGGCAAATGTTAAAGACAAAGAGAGAATACCAAAAGTAGCAAAAGAAAGACAGCAGGTTACATACAAGGGAACTCCTATAAGACTATCAAAAGACTTTTCTACAGAAACTTTGCAGGCCAGGAGGGAGTGGCAGGAGGTACTCAAAGTGCTGAAAACCAAAGGCCTGCAACCTAGGTTGCTTTATCCAGCAAGGCTATCATTTAAAATTGAAGGAGAGGTAAAGAGCTTCCCAGAAAAGAATAAGCTAAATGAATTTATTACCACCAAGCCAGCGTTGCAAGAAATACTAAAAGGACTTCTGTAAATAGAAGAAAGATGAAAACAATCTAACTACAAAATTTAAAAATGGCAATAACTATGCACCTATCAATAATCACTTTAAATGTAAACAGATTAAATGCTCCAATCAAGAGACATAGGGTGGCTGAGTGGATAAGAAAGCAAGACCCTTGGATATGCTGTATACAAGAGACTCACCTCAGATCAAAAGACACACACAGGCTGAAAGTGAAGGGTTGGACTAAGGTATTTCATGCAAATGGAAACGAGAAAAAAGCTGGAGTTGCAATACTTATATCTGACAAAATAGACTTTAAAATGAAGAACATACTAAAAGATAAAGATGGGCACTATATAATAATAAAGTGATCGATCCGAGAAGAGGACGTAACCCTAGTAAACATCTATGCACCCAACATAGGAGCACCTAAATATATAAAACAGGTACTGACTGACATAAAGACAGAGATGAACAGTAACACTATTATAGTAGGGGACTTCAACACACCCCTGACAACAAGGGACAGGTCTTCCAGACAGAAAATCAATATGGAAACAACAGCCTTAAATGATACATTGGACCACTTGGATTTAATCCATATTTTCAGAACATTTCACCCCAATGCTGCAAAATACACGTTTTTCTCAAGCGCACATGGAACATTTTCCAAGATAGACCATATGTTAGGCCACAAAACAAGTCTTGATAAATTTAAGAAAATTGAAATCATACCAATTGTCTTCTCTAATCACAATGCTATGAAATTAGAAATGAACTACAGGAAAACAACTGGAAGACACACCAATTCATGGAGGCTGAATGACTTATTACTAAATAATGAATGGGTCAAGCAGGAGATCAAGGAAGAAATCAAAAGATATCTTGAGACAAACGAAAATGAAAACACGACGACCCAAAATCTATGGGATGCCGCTTAAGCAGTCCTAAGAGGGAAATTCATAGCTTTGCAGGCCTACCTAAAGAAACAAGAAACAGCACTAATCAACAGTTTATCTTCACATTTAAGGGATTTGGAAAAAGAACAGCAAAATAAGCCCAAAAGGAGCACAAGGAAGGAGATAATAAAGATCAGAGCAGAAATAAATGAAATAGAAACCAGACAAACAATACAAAAGATCAATGAATCCAAGAGTTGGTTCTTAGAGAAGATAAACAAAATCGACAAACCTTTAGCCACACTCATTAAAAAAAAGAGAGAGAGGACCCAAATTAATAAAATCAGAAATGAAAGAGGAGAAGTGACAACAGACACCGCAGAAATACAAAAAATTTTAAGAAGTTACTATGAGCAACTATATGCTAACAATTTTGACAATTTGGAAGAAATGGACAATTTTCTAGAAGCATACAACCTTCCAAGGCTAACTCAAGAAGAAACAGAAAACCTGAATAGACTGATTACCACCACGGAAATTGAATCAGTAATCAACAGTCTCTCAACAAACAAAAGCCCTGGACCAGATGGCTTTACAGGTGAATTTTACAAAACGTTCAAAAAAGAACTATCACCTATTCTCCTCAAGCTCTTCCAAAAAATCCAGAAGGAAGGAAGACTCCCAAACACTTTTTACGAAGCCACTATCACCCTGATCCCAAAATCAGACAAAGACACCACAAAAAAAGAAAACTACAGGCCGATATCTCTAATGAACATGGATGCAAAAATCCTCAACAAAATATTAGCGAACAGAATTCAGCAATACATTAAAAAGATCATTCACCATGATCAAGTGGGATTCATCCCTGGTATGCAAGAGTGGTTCAACATCCGCTAATCAATTAATGTGATACACCACATAAACAAAATGAAAAATAAAAATCACATGATCGTATCAATAGATGCAGAAAAAGCATTTGATAAAATCCAACAGCCATTTATGATAAAAACCCTTAAGAAAGTGGGAATAGAGGGACCATATCTCAACATAATAAAGGCCATATATGACAAACCCACAGCTAACATCATTCTCAATGGGGAAAAGCTAAAACCATTCCCCCTAAGATCAGGAACAAGGTAAGGTTGCCCACTATCCTCGCTTCTATTCAACATAGTGCTGGAAGTTCTTGCCACAGCAATCAGACAAGAAAAAGAAATAAAAGGCATCCAGATTGGTAAGGAGGAAGTAAAGTTATCATTGTATGCAGATGATATGATTCTATATATAGAGAACACTAAAGACTCCACCAAGAAGCTGTTGGAGCTGATAGATGAATTTAGTAAAGTAGCAGGATACAAAATTAATATTCAGAAATCAGTGGCATTTGTATATACCAATAATAAAACATCAGAAGGAGAAATTCAAAAAACAATCCCATTTACAATCGCGCCAAAGACTATAAAATACCTGGGAATAAATTTAACCAAAGAAGTAAAAGATCTGTACTCAGAAAATTATAAGACACTGAAGAAAGGAATGAAGGAAGATATAAATAGATGGAAACACACATCATGTTCATGGATAGGAAGAATTAATATAGTTAAAATGTCCATACTGCCTAAGGCAATATACATATTCAATGCAATTCCTCTCAAACTGCCAACGTCGTTTTTCACAGAAATAGAACATATAATCCTAAAATTTATATGGGACCATAAAAGACCCCGAATAGCAAACGCAATCTTGAGAAATAAGAACAAAGTGGGAGGTATAACAATACCTGACTTCAAATTATACTACAAGGCTACAGTAATCAAAACAGCATGGTACTGGCATAAAAACAGACACATAGATCAATGGAACAGAATAGAGAGTCCAGAAATAAATCCACGCCTATATGGCCATTTAATCTACGACAATGGAAGCAAGAATGTACGATGGAGTAATGACAGTCTATTCAATAAATGGTGCTGGGAAACCTGGACAGACACATGCAAAAAAATGAAGCTGGACCACCTCCTTACACCATATACAAAAATAAATTCAAAATGGCTTAAAGACTTAAATGTAAGATCTGAAACCATAAAATACCTAGAAGAAAATATAGGAAGAAACTTCTCAGACATTACCCGGAGTAAGATTTTTACTGATATATACCCTTGCTCGAGAGAAGTAAGAGAAAAAATAAACATGTGGGATTATATCAAACTAAAAAGTTTTTTCACAGCAAAGGAAACCATCAATAAAACAAGAAGGGATCCTACTGAATGGGAAAAGATATTTGCCAATGATATATCTGATAAGGGATTAATATCACAAATCTATGAAAAACTCACTCAACTCAACTCCAAAAAAACAAACGATCCAATTAAAAAATGGGTGGAGGACTTGAAGAGACATTTTTCTAAAAAGGACATACAGATGGCAAACAGACATATGAAGAAATGCTCAACCTCACTAACCATCAGAGAAATGCAAATAAAAACCACAATGAGATACCACCTCACCCCAGTCAAAATGGCTATCATCAATAAATCAACAAACAACAAGTGCTGGCGCGGATGTGGAGAAAAGGGAACGCTTGTGCACTGTTGGTGGGATTGCAGATTGGTGCAGCCACTATGGAAAACAGTATGGAGGTATCTCAAAAATCTGAAAATGGAACTACCCTATGATCCAGTAATTCCACTCCTAGGTATCTATCCGGAGAAACCCAAAACTTCAATTCAAAAATCTTTATGCACTCCTATGTTTATTGCAGCACTATACACAATAGCTAAGACATGGAAACAACCAAAATGCCCATCGGTAGATGACTGGATTAAGAAACTGTGGTACATTTATACAATGGAGTATTACGCAGCCATAAAGAAGAAAGAAATCTTACCATTTGCAACAACATGGATGGACCTAGAGAACATTATGTTAAGCGAAATAAGTCAGACAGAGAAAGATAAGTACCATATGATCTCACTTATTTGCGGATTCTAAAGAAAAGAATAAGTGAATGAACTAATCAGAAAGAGTTTTGGAGACAAAGAGGAAAAACTGAGGGTTGCTAGATGGGCGGGACGGGTGGGGGGTGGGGGGGAGGGTGAGGGGATTGGAGGGCAGTTGGTGACGACAGGATGGCCACGGGTTTGAAAATTAATCTGGGGAACGTAATTTGGTGGTTACCAGAGGGTAAGGGGGTTGGGGGGTGGGGGATGAGGGTGAGGGGGATCAAATGTATGGTGATGGAAGGGGAGCTGACTCTGGGTGGTGAACACACAGTGTGATTTATGGATGATGTGATACAGAATTGCACACCTGAAATCTATGTAATTTTACTAACAATTGTCACCCCAATAAATTAAAATAAAATTAAAAAAAAAATTATAACTATATGTAGTGATGGATGTTAACTAAACTTATTTTGGTGATCATCTAACAATATATAAAAAACTTTGACTCATATGTTATATAACTGAAGCTAATGTTATATGTTAATTATATCTCAATTAAATTTTTTTTAAAAAAGAATGCAGGGTCGGCCCGGTGGCTCAGGTGGTTAGAGCTCCATGCTCCAACTCCGAAGGCTGCCGGTTCGATTCCCACATGGGCCAGTGGGCTCTCAACCACAAGGTTGCCAGTTCAATTCCTCGAGTCCTGCAAGGGATGGTGGGCAGCGCCCCCTGCAACTAAAATTGAACACGTCACCTTGAGCTGAGCTGCCGCTGAGCTCCTGGATGGCTCAGTTGGTTGGAGCACATCCTCTCAACTACAAGGTTGCTGGTGGGCTGTGCCCCCTGCAACTAGAAAACAGCAACTGGACCTGGAGCTGAGCTGCGCCCTCCACAACTAAGACTGAAAGGACAACAACTTGACTTGGAAAAAAGGCCTGGAAGTACACACTGTTCCCCAATAAAGTCCTGTTCCCCTTCCCCAATAAAGTCTTTAAAAAAAAAAAAAAATATGATGCAAAAATTTTATTGAAAACCTCCATGACATTAAACAAAACATTTATATTATCACTTGAATTCTGTAATAGAATTTGTATTATCAGTTTCAGGTTCATACCTCCATAAGCAGTGAGTTACTACTGAAACGAAAAATAGAATTTCACTCCCAGTCTGCCAAACTCTTGATAGAAATAAAATGTTAATATAAAAACATCTTATGGGGCTCACCAGCTTACTGATTTTTGATAAGTAATGAAATCTACTTCACCTATGACTAAAAGCTGAGTATTTGAAATGGAAATATATTCTTACTTAAATCATAAAATAGAATCCCGCTATTATAGTTAATTTTTGCACTGAGCAGCACATAGTAATCATTAATTAAGAATTGTTTTACATAGTATCTAATAAAAGACTTGTTTAATAGAAGAAGGTGTTGTGTGTGTAAAGCACTCTTTTCCCTGCATTAAAATATAACTGTAAGTTAAATATAATTTATATGGGTATAACTTATTGGAATACAATTTCATGCAAATTCTTAATAATTAAAAAATCTCTATTAATTTAGTACTTTTTATTCTTTTGAGATGGGTTACATGAGAAGAAGAATCAGATTTGCAGATTCTTTTTTTTTAAAGTGAAATAATAAATAGGTCTTTATGACAAATAGCATGGCTACATAACTCTCAGAGAACATAGCCTTCATTTGATGGCCATGAGCTGATGAGCAACACAGTGGCTGGTACCATAACAAACTTGTGATAACAAGGTCAGGTTCAACATTGCTATCATTTCAAATAATGAGCATTTTATTAATAAAGAGAGATAGAGTACTAAGTTATTTCCTAAAAATGTTCATTCTACTTGGTCCGTTCATCCTTCAGGTGATGTGGTTCTACGACTCCATAATAATAGGACTTTTTACCAGGAAGTAAAGGTTATTTCAAAGAAATCTGAAGAGATTTCTCTAAGCTATCAACAGGTAAATATAATATCCGAGCCCCCTTGACATTTCATGTCTGAAATATTTCTTCATCAAATAGTTCATCAGATCTGTCATTTCTTCACATCTTTCTCTTTACCCTCAAATTATCTCTTGTTCTCTTAACCTATCTCCTTACTTAAAGCTACTGTATGATAAGCACAGGACCAAAAAGACTAGTTACTGTCTCCCAGAGATTCATAAGTATAACCCAAAGGACTGATCCCTAAATTGGGTACAGGATTATATATTTGAAAAATACTGAAAAAAACAGGGAAACAGGAGACCAGAAGCTTAGGAACATAAAGTGATTGTTTTGCCTCAAAATTTAAGCTGCAGATAACTATATAATACTATCCTAAAAAGGTAAAAACTTCCTGATACTTAATGCAATAAATCTTATTTAATCCTCTTTAAATTGTTTACTTAACTCAACTACAATGAAGCCACAGTCAAGAATTACAAAAAAAAAAAAGGACATTTTTTATTTTATGTAGTTATCCCAGCTATTGGCAAAAGAAACTACACTAGAATAATATAATATAATATAAATATTATTTCTTTTATGGCCTCCTATAACACTTTGACTATGAACTAATAAAATAACATTTTTGTAAAGATAATGTTCTTTACATGTTTTTTGTTTCCTAATTTCTTTTCCATTTCTTACAGAATGGAGATATTAAAATATCTCCTGTGCAGTAGTAAGCAACTTTGTTCCATTATTTTTATTAGATTTTCACATCAAGAACTGATCTGAGAGGGACATTTTGATATGTTTATGTTTTGGACCTCCCACCTATACTGTATGAATCAGTCATCTCTGGGAGCTTGGACCAAATTTTGTAGAGGGTCTTAGACCATAACATCCCATTAGAAAAAAAAATCACTTAATACTATAATGGTTGATTATATAAAAATAATTTGAATAATTTTATTGTTTGTATACTTCCTATAGTTAGATTCCCAGACAAATGACCATAAGCTTTATTGACTTCACTTTTTCTTTGTAAGCCCACCTCAATACAGGATATGATCACTTATGTCGGGATTATTACAATATGCTACTAAATTGTTAGTCCACGTCCAATCTAAAATTGGTCCAATGGATACTACAGCCTTGAAACACTCTTCTAACTAAGTTACAGGAAACTAACATGGCGGAATAAAAATCTAACCTTTATCGACTCAACACTGCTGACCAACTGAAGTTCAAATGCTTAGCCTGACAGTCAAGTCCCTATACCATCACATATCATACCCTGATGTCTACACTACCAATCACAGAGTGAAACCTGAACCTCTGACCCCCAGAGTAAGCATCATTTCCAAAATAAAAGAGAATAAATGGAGGTGACACAAACTTCTAACAAGTATTTATATCATAGTGAAATATGTTTAAGAGCCATGAAGGAACAAAGTATATTTGGGAAACAGTAAGTAATTCTGTGTGGCTTCACTATAGATAACATAGCCAAGAAAATTTCAAACTGCTAAAGAAAACAACAACAACTTTGTCACATTAAAGGACCTGGATTTTATCCAACGTACAATGTGAAATCATTGCAGAATTTTAAGCAGAACAGTAACTAGATTCGATTTGTACTTTAGAAAACTATCCTTGACAGCATATGGATGATTGATTGAATGAGGAGGGAGACTAGGGAAGTTATTTTGGAAGTCCGAATGAAAGATGAGGGCCTAAAATAAGAAAATGGCCCTGGAAATGAATTCTTTGAGAACAGGGAACTATTTCATATTTGTTTCTTATGCCCTCAACACTCAGCATAGTGCCTGTTACATATCCATCCTTAATTTTAAAATGACTCTCTGGGAAAGAAAAAAGTGACTAGCATCAAAATGTAACAGAAATATAAATTACTGCCATATCTTTTAGTTTACTCATTCATTTAATTAAATGCTATTGTATGTCTCTAGGGCACTACTATAATCAATCCGTTTGTGGAGTCATCAGACCACCTCCCACCACAGGGCTCTTTTCATTTTGGTCCCACCATTTTTATAGCATTAATACAGAGGAGGAAAAGTTAACCTTTCACTTTTCTAATTTTTTTTTATTCTCACTTCAATCAAAAATAACAACGAAAAACATTCCCATCAAAACTTTTCCCTATCTAATAATTCCAAACATGCTCAATTTCCCTAGCTAATATCACATATTTTCTCATGAACAATTTATTTAATTAATATTGCTTTCACAACCATATTGTCAGTTCCTTGAAGGTAAGAACTTGTCTTATTTCTCAACATTCTCAGAAATGTATGAGGCACAGCATGATAGGTGCTTTAAAATGATGTTGGTTAATTAGTTCCTAATATTTATGTATATTTCACTGATATTCGCTTAAATTTAATACAATTAGAATTGGGAAGCCCTGACTTTCATATCATTATGGTATGTAGTTGTCTCAGACTGATTTGCAAAGTTGAAATTTTTCAGTTTTTACTGAAAATCGAAGATGTCATATTCTACTATTGTTAGGGGCAAAAAAAGAAAAAAAAGAAAAAGAACTGTGGTTGTGACTGGCATGAGAATTTAGTAGAATGAGGCAGCTAGTTCTGAACAGGCTTTTCTTTGTAAAATCCTAGCAGTTACCAATGTTATCAAGATTAAAACCATGAAGACATCATATGAATAAACTGTATTGATCCAATTTCACTGAGAGAATTAATTGGGATTGATTTTGTTCTCTTAACATCACGCAATTTGTAATTTCATTTTTAGTAATAGTCATTCTAATTTTTTTACACTTTAGTTTCAAAGTGATTTGCTAAAAAGTGTTCACGACTTTAATAACCACATACACATATAGATGTGAATTCACTAACTCGTATTTGGACTCACTAATGCTTGTGCATGAGCCACGGCCCAGGTCTCAGAATCCTTGATTCAGGCAAAGTTCAGTATGAGGGTAGGGGAAAAAAACACAGTATCACCGGACTGATACTGCTAGAGGTCTTTTGCCTGCCTTCTGAGTTTTACCTATCACCTCATGACAAGAGAGGAGGTCACATAACAAAGTGCACTGAATCACCATTTATTGAGTGTGAGTTAGAAGTCAGGCCACTAAACTCTGAAGACACAAAGCTGAGCTTCCTCTGGGTGATGACAGTCTACAAGGATCAGCACTGGTTCCTCTCAAATTCAACATCCAGTTCAGACCTCTTATTCGGGCCCACGTCCTACGTATCTAGTTCTCCACCAGATATCTCTAGTTATTCAACTAAACAGTTTAATTGGCTCTTGGACCTTTATATGTCCAAATCTGAGTTAACCAATTTTGTCCCTCAAACTCAGCGCACCATTTACCTCTCTGCACAAGCCAGAAGCAAAGCAAATATGCTTCATCCTTTCTCTAAGTCATCCGTTCTCAAAAAAAGAAGAAAAAACATCTAATTGATTTTATCTCCTGAGTACCTTGAGTGGTTGTCACTGACATTCTCCAGTCGTGTTGCCAAGTGCTCTTGCCTAGACTACAGCAAGTGGTCAGTGCTAAGCATAACTCCCTCATACCACCCCACCCCCTTCAGTCTATTATCCCCATAGCAGCACAAGCAATCATTTTGAAATGGAAATCCCACCATGTGTACCTGCTTAAACCTTTCAATTACCTGTCATAATACTTAGTATAAAGAATACAATGTTATTTAACTTGGTCTTCAAGACCCTATATGATTTAACTCCATTTTGTGCTACTTTGTCTGAAATCTGTACTCTATGCAAGATAGGGTATTTTAGTTTCTCTAAGTACTTAGATACTTCATCTCAGAGATTTTACTTTTACTGGAATCTTCTCTCTTTCTGAAAAATTTCCCTTCTCTAGTTTCTATGGTTAATACTGTAAAGGTGTGCTGGCTGATATAATGCCACTAGATATATGGCTATTGAGCTCTTGATCTGTGGCCAGTCAGGACTGAGATGTACTAAAATGTACAATGGATTTCAAATAGTATAAAAAAATTGTAAAATATTTTCTTATTAATTTTTATATGGATCACATGTATAAATGATAATATTTTGGATCTACTGCATTAAATAAAATATATCATTAAGATCAATTTCAATTATTTCTTTATCTTTTTTAAATTAATATAGCTACTAGAATTTTAAAATTGAACATGTGGCTTGAGTTATATTTCTATTGGGCAGCAATGCTTTAGAACTTAGTTCAACTGTCAATTTCTATGAGAGTGTTTTATAAATTCCCAGACTAGTTCAGTTCATTTTGTTATACTCTTCCAATACACTTTTCAGTTCTTAGTTGTAGTACTTATTCCAGTTGTAGTTTATATCTATTTGTGTAAGTTTTTGTGTTTTAAATGTCTCTTCTCATTGCTAAAATGCAAGTTTCAAGAGAGCAGAGGTCCAGCGTGACTCACTCAACCATTCAACTCATTCAAATGTGCATAGAAGCAGTTCTTATATATAGTAGATCCTCTGGTATCATACTCTAAATGTGTGCTGGTTGATATAGTACCAGCCAGTAAATAATTAGTAAATTAGTAAATTAATGAGTTAGTAAATGGGCAAAAACTGACAGAAAAACAACATTTAGAACATTGCTATAAGTGAAAGAATAATGACATGAATAAAGTGTCAGGAACTAATACAGAACTAATAACAGAGTGGCAAGGGACAGTTTTAGAAGAGGACTCTCATTCCTAGAGCCATTTGAGTAGGCACCAACGTATTCCCTCTTACCTTTCAAGACTGGAACAACAATGATGAGATGTATGGAACTTGGGCAAACACCATTGCTTAAGGTCCATTTAGGTAGAGGTAGGTAGCTCCGTATGACACTGGGCCAATACCCAGTGGACCTCTTGGGGAGTTCAATATGACTTACAACTTATTCAGAATCACTTTCATCTCAGTTGTTTTCTTTTGTTTTTGTTTTTGTTTCTTGAAGAGTATGAATTGAGGTGAATTGAATTGTGGCCTTAATACTTACTGACTCCCCACCCCTCACTGTCCCTTTCCCCCACCCCTACCAATGGCTTCATTTGAGTGCAGAATGTTCATCACTGCTCCTTGATGTTGAGTTTGACCATTTTGACTGATGACAAGTAGGTAAAAGTGACACTGTGCCAATTCTGAGCATTCGGCTTAAAATACTTCATGTTATCTTACCCCCTTGCAATTCTATCCTTTCCATGAGTAAAACATGCCTTGCATAGCCCACTAGTCCCAGGAGGAGGAGGAGTGCCCTAGGGAACAAAAACAGTCAATAAGAGGCAGAGCCACCCTGACAAGGCCAAACTAATTCAGCCAAATCCTCACCTCTACTCAGTGTGTAAGTGATAGTAAGTAATTGCTGTTTAAAGCTCCTGAGCTTGGGAATCATTATGTAATAATAGCTAACAGATACTCATATGTGGCCAAACTTCAATTGAAAAAACACATACAAAAAGTCTATAGGAATACCTGAGGCATATTGGAAAATTAGCAATAATGATGATAATACTACTATTAAAACTCTCCATTGCATACTGACTAAATGCCAAACACTACGATAAGTCCTTGCAGTACTTACTTAATTTTCACAATAGCACAGAGGGATAGGTACTGTAATTGTCATTTAGGTCAGTGAGAAAATTGAATCTGAAAGTTTATGAGGCAAAGCCAGAATTTGAATTCTGATTCTCTCAGATTTACAATCACAAAAATACCTATTCTCATAGTGAATTTCAATGAAACATTGAGTCTATTTGAATGAAAATATTGTAGTTTCTAAGACTGAGCAAAAGGGCAGCTGGCATCTATGTTTCACCATACCAGGCATCAACATAATGAATCCATTAGTACAAAACACCTAGCTATCATTACCTCAATTTGTGTACGCAATATATTGTAAAATTATCACAGGACGTTCTTTATTCCATGCTTAAAGTCATGATATTTAGGAATGGTGTTTTTCTGGAAGCAATGTTGTCATATAGTATCCATTAAACTATGAGCCACATTTAAAAGAATTTCGACTAAAAAGAATTTTAGATACTGGGGCTCTTTCTAAGTCCTTTCTGTTCTTTTGCGAAAGATTACTTTTTTGGCAGAAGATTGTAAAACCTTTTCTGATAGGATATTCTACCCTTTAAATATCTTTATTAACAGAATTGAAAACTGAAATGTATTCCTCAAAATTAATGCAAATTAACTGCTGACCAATTTAGTCCATTATTTTTGGTAGACATGCCACGAAACTGTGAAAATAGAATGTCTCTAAGGGGCAGAGATCATAACACTAGGATTCAAACGGAGATTCAAGGGCCCAAAGACGCTAGAAGAGAAAGCAGTCAAGCAAGTCCTTTAAACTACACAAAATTGGGGGGCAAACTGCAGCAAAATCTAATTTTGGAAGAAGACAACTTGTTTTATATTTGCTGGTTGCTATATTTTATAATAATATAAAGAGAGATCCCACCCACCCATAGCCTGGATGGCAGCCCTTTGTCTTCACGCCACAAATCCTCTCACCTCGCTGTCAGAAGCCCCAGTCCCCTGATGGTCTTCTGTTCTTTTAGCTTGCAGATACCAGACACATGGCAGAAGTAACACATTTCACCTCAGCATACAGGCATTCAGCTAGACCTCCCAGGTAGCCGACTCAACTGAAGCCTGACTAAGCAAGTCTTACAAAATGATTGTTGTAATTTCAGCCTCTCTATAATAGTCAGGAAACAAATAAACCAGGCGGTGACCACAAATAACAGTTTATAGAAGATTAGCATTGTGAGAGGATAGTTCAGCCTTAGGAATTTTAGATTTTTCAAACAAGAGGAATTCCTCTTCTGTAAAAGCAAGCTCACCAAGTATGAAAGCTATCAAAGCGGATGTGAATGGCAAAGCTGGATTAAAAAGCCTTTGTTCTCTCCACTTAGCGACTTCTCTGGAAGAGGACATTTATCCTCAGGAATGCTGATGTTGTGGAGGAGTTAGCTGACCTGCTCTCTTCACCTGACAATAAGCAACACCACAATTTCAGCTGTAACGTTTCACCTTCACGTCTTAACTCATGCTATTCCCCTCTCCACTGAGGTTTCCCTCCTAAGTTCAGCCAATATCTCTTTCTTTTGCAGTTACTGTTGACACCACAGGATTAATGATTTATAAACAGCCTTATTCTCTGGTAGTCCACATAACTTAAGCATTTCAGTAGCTGAATAATCTGTGGATATACAGCACATCCTGAAGATGTCTAAAGGAATGTCACATGAAGAGTAATATGAATTTAAATGCACACACACACACACACACACACACACACATAATTTTTCCATCTGGAATTTGGATTCAAATTTGAACAAGTTCCCCAGTTTCTGGGGTCATCTTTGTTCCAGAATATTTAAATAAAAATGACTTAAATTACTGTTCCTTCAGTGGTGGAAACATACCAACCCCACTCATACTTCAGTATTACCGGGGAATAACAGAAATGGTACAATTTTTTTAAAACTGAATTGGTCATTTCCTACTTAAATTGAATTATTGATTTTTCTCATTATCTCAGCTCTTCCAGGCATGTGGATTTCTCTGCCCCATGGTGACTGAAATAGAAAACACAGCCCCTTTTCTTTCATGTCACCAATATCTACATCTATATCTAAATAGATATTTCTTACTGTTGTGATTTAAAAATAGAACATACATTTAAACTAATTTTAAGTTACTTCCATGAAGTAAAATGTAAACATCTTTTATCCGTTACCTCCTACTTCATTCCCCAACACACTACATGTCTGTGTATATATAGTAATATTATATTGAATGGACTAGACATTGTAGCAACGAACATTTTCTGCTTGTCCTCAGCTCAAGAGTAATACAGATTAGAGAACCTGCAGTGGGGAAATGGTGTGATCTCTTTTCTTTTATCTTTCCTTGCACCACTTCTTTTCCCTTCCCTTCCCTTTCCTTTCCTTCCCTTCGCTTTCCTTTCCTTCCTTTCTTCTCCCCTGCCCTTCCCTTTTCCTTCCATTCTTTTCTTTTTTCTCCTGTCAGTTTGGGCTGAAACAACGAAAAGTGCCATAGACTATATAGCTTATACACAGACAACAGAAATTTATTTCTCACTGTCTTGGAGGCTGGAAGTCCAAGATCAGGATGCCAGGATGGTCAGACGAGGGCCGTCTCCTGGGCTGCAGAATTCTTGTTGTACCCTCACTCAGAGTAATGGGCCAGGGACCTTTCTCCAGTCCCTTTGATAAGGGCACTGATTCCATTTCTGATTGTTCTACCCTCATGACCTAATCACCTCCCAAAGTCCCCACCTCCAAATACCAACACATTGGAGACTAAGTTTTAACATTTGAAATTTGGTGAGACACAAACATTCAGACCATATCACTTTTTTTTTTCCTCTTGTTTTTCATTTTTTGTTGTTGTTTTATCTTTTTTCCTGCTTCTGTTTCTGCCTCGTCCCCACTCAGACAAGGCAGGGAAGAGAGATGGCGGGACATACAAACGGCTTACTTAACACTGTGACGGTCACCTGAAGTGGTAGCTGTACTAGTTCCTATTGCTGCTGTAACAAATGGCTATCCATTTGTGGCTTACACAAAAGAAATGCATTGTCTTACAGTCCTGGAAGTCAAAAGTTCAAAATATATCTTGTGGGACTAAAATCAAGGTGTCAACAGGGCTGCATTCCTTTGGAGGTTCTAGGGGAGAATCCCTCTTTTTCCTTTTTTCTTTTTTTTTTTTTTTTTAACTTTTCCAGCTTCTAGAGGTTGCCTACATTCCTTGTCCTGTGGTCCCTTCCTCCATCTTCAAAGTATATCACTCCAACCTCTGCTTCCTTCGTCATAGCTCCTTCTCTCTCTCTGACACTCCTGTTTCTTTCTTATAAGGACCTTTACGATTATTCCATTCAAAATCCTTAACTTAATTCAATTCAGTACCCTTTTGTCCTGTAAGGTTCCATAGTCATCTTTGGACGAGGGGGCTAACATTCTGCCTATCACAAGTCCTTTTATAGGTTCCTAAGTCAAGCACAGGAATTGATGCTTCCCAAAATCCAGGGGACACTGGTTACATTATCCCAAGAACTCTCTGGATCATCATAGTCCCAAGCAGAAGCTTCCAGGAAACCCTTCACTTGGCTTAATGTATACATGGGGGAGCCCATGCTCATTCCTTAGAAAAGGAAGAAGGCATGCACAACACTCCCATTTTAGACCAAAAAAAATGTATTTATAGACATTACCCTCCTAAATGCTTTCTTAATTTTTTGGACTCTGTAGAGCCTGCAGTTGGGTATATCCAAAGGTCAGACGTCCTGTTATGCTATCTCTTACTAAGCCCTGTGGTCTGACATCTCGCTTTAAAATGTTTGACACTTTAGCAGTCCTGATCCTCAACATGGGACTCTTGGCCAAAACCCCAGGAGAAGAGAAACATATCAATTAAATTGCATGTTATATATAAATGTAAACTTATCTTTATCTGAGTAATATATTAATAAATTTAACTTGTAAGATGTTCCTTCTGTCAGGAACATTTTTCTTCTCCTCCTTTTTCTTCTTATTATTTTAAAATAGATCCTTCTAACTCTTTATACCTGTAGAAATGTATCATTTTGTTTAATATGGCTTTTACTTAATAAATAACATATCACACTATGTGATATATTAACAACCCATTATTATAAACTGTCATGCATTATTCTATATGATTTTGACATTGTCTAATCAATGCACCAAAAGCAAATCCATTGAAAACCATTTCGTCGAATGATCAATTTATCAAATAAAAAATCTGCAATATTTTTCTTTTTAAATTGTAATTATTTATAAAAGTTACAACAATGTGAAGAGTTAAGGTAGTTTTATCAGTTTTTGTATATTTCTGCAAAAATTAAGTTGACGTTTAAAAACTAAAAACATTCCATTTTTCAGAGGGTAGAGGTCATATTCTAAAAATGTGCCCTTCAGCTTTCTCTTCCCTCTGCCCCTCACTAACCTGGATCTGTGGTATCATCAGCTGGGGTTGTTTTGTTTACTGACTCTTTTCTTTATTTTGTTCTTGGCAGCGTGTTCTCTCTCTGTGTGTTCTAACTCCTTCAGCTAGAGTTGTAAGTTACTAAAGCACAATTGGATATTCCTTAAAATGCTGTCAAAAAACAAAAAATAATTAACTATCCAATAGCTTTAAAAAATTCCATGCACTATACGTTGTTGTAAACTTTAGACTTTTTTGTAATTTTAAAGTTGGCAAATGGATTATTCTGTGAATTGAATTTTGACAATTGGCCATGTGATGAGTTATCTGTTTATAATTTACTTGAGTGAAATGACTTCCACAATTGTTTTTCTCCCATTAATGGAAAACTATTCTGTTTTTTTTGTTTCTTTTTATAATTTTCCTTTGGGCTTTTACATACTAAATGTAAATAAATGCAGTCTCCAAAATAGCTTTTTAAATTTCCACATCCATAGGAGTACAGAAGGTATCAACTTCACCACAACTTAACATACATTATGTAGTTATTGTAAAACGTAATATTTTGTTATTATCACTATCTTTCCCCATTTTTTAAAGATATTGATAATAATTTCATTTTTTATTGGCCACTGGGATTTCTTCTCCTCTGAATTTCCTCTTACTACCCTTTGCCTTATATCATTTTTAATACTAACCCCTTTAGTAAAAATCAACCTATAGGAAATGATATATTCTGGTCTCTATTTCTTTGGTTGTTATATGCATTACAAATAAAATTTTACATGCTGTAGCTTGTATTTTTGTTGTGTGGTTTTGGCTTTTTCTTTTGGTAGGTTTTTGTTTGTTTGTTTTTTAGTTAAATTTATTTATGATGGAATTTATCATACAGAAGTTTACTTTCAGATGTCAATTAAAAAATATTTTATTTCACATCTCTTGCTTTTTTTTGGAACACAAGATGGCCTTCCCTGTCTTAAAATCATATATTTTTTAAATATTCTGTCAATATTTTAAATATTTTTTTTTCTTTTTATGTGTTCAATATATGGAATTCACTGTCCTAAAAGATGTGGGACAGAGATCTACTCTCAGTATTTGAAATATTCAAATCCCACTTTTAAAACTTTCTGGATTTAAAAGATATGATATTTGATAGAATGAGTTATTTTTCTTTGTTAACTTAGTTGATCTTTCTAAGCTGACATATGAATTTTAGAATAAGTTTGCTAAGTTCCATTAAAAATCTCCAGAACAATTTTAATTAAAGTTATAGTAAAATTACAGGTTGATTTGAGAACTGACATATTTACTGTATTTAGTATCCCTGAACGTAGGATATTTTTATTATTTCCTTTAATGTCTTTAGTGTCTCTTTTATAATTATCTTAATATATATTTTATTCATTTCTGATTCAGCTTATGCATACATTATTTATCCATTTTTCTAATAGTTATATTATTTCTTTATTCGTAATAGTATTTTATGATGGAAATTAACTTTTTGTCATCATGTTTACAAATATCCTCAATTCTTTCCCTTTTTGGTCTATTTTCTTGTGGTTTTGTTTTTATATAAAATATATTTTTTATCTTCATGTGGCAAATTACATATATAATAACATTTTCTGCAGCTTACTTCCTTTCTTTCTTCCTTTTCTTCTTTCTTCCCTTCTTCAAAAATATTTGCTAGTTATTCCAAACCATTTAAAAAAGAGTCCATTTTTCACCATTAATTTGAAATGACACTTTTGTTATTTACTAAATTCTCAAAGATATCAGGATACATAACACACCAAATTCTTCTATTGCAATAGCTAGGGGTAAAATCTAGCTAGGGGTAAAATCTAGCATAGGGGTAAAATCTAGCATGTTAAAGGTAAGACCTTTAACATGCTAGATTTTACCCCTAGCTATTGCAATTTCTACATGTGTATTCTTCTAGGTGAGATATTAATCACTTTGTAAATTTCTAAATTATGTTATCATAGTTTAAGTCAAAATAATTGTCACTTTTTGACTATAACCTCTATAAAAAGGACATTTTATTGTATTTCTTCAATGCCTTTCTTTTGTACCTTGATAGAGTTTTAAAGTATTATCCACACAGATTCTGAGAATTTCTTAAATGTATTCCTTGATATTTAACTGTGTCACTATCTAATATTTTTCTGTTCCATTATATTTTCTAACTGGTTACTTTATTGCTTACAGGAAAATTCTTATTATATTTTAAATATTATTTTTTAAACAAATCACATTACTGAATACCTGTATCGTTCCCAATATATTTCTACTTGATATTTACATAAAAATTCTTTTCTGATTGTTGGGAGAAATAGTGAAAATTTAGAGTGCAATTTCTTCTACTATACAATATAAATTTTAAATTTAGCCACCTTTGCTCTTAAAATCTCTGAGTCACAGCTACTGTGGGAATTTCTCACTGAAGACATCTTCTCCTGGGCTCACAGCTTATTAGCATCCAACTGACTCTATATGCTTTTCCCATTCTTATCCTCTCTCAATTCCCTTTGTACCATTGAACTCTTACCATCTCCTTAGGTATACTTTCCAAAATAATAAATTCTTATTTCAATACAATTAAGTTAACTTTCTGTCATTTTTATACAACCTAATCATGTCCTAAAAACTGTTTTTTCACAACCAAATCTCTTCCCAAGTTGTTTTATTAAATAAAAGACAGTGCTTTCTGAGAAATTCTGCCATGCCCTTTGAACTAGCAGTGGAAGAGAGAGAGAGGGAGAAAGGGAGAGAGAGAGAGAGAGAGAGAGAGAGAGAGAGAGAGAGAGAGAGAGAGAGAGAGAGAGAATGTGTGTGTGTGTAGGGGTTGTGTAGTATGCATGTATTTTTTAGAACTCTTTTAGATAACAAAGCTGTATACAAACTACCCGAAGGACCAAGAAGAACTAATTGGCCCAATTAACTGTGACACTAGCCTCAAGTCACACCAGAAACCAGAGCCTTTATTGATGTCATAGCACTCTATCACTCCAAATTTTGAACCAAGAGTGTCCATGTGTTAGATCTTAACATGTGTCCTGTGAAAAAAAAAGAATATTTCCCCTCATCCTTACAGAAAAAAATTATCAGGGAGGACTTGATGAGCCCAATGAGAGACCTACACACACACACACACACACACACAGAGCCATTTTTGAAATTACTGCTGTGTCCAATGTGGAATGGATACTCCAATTATCCAAGCCACATGTAATGTGTCCAGTTCTGGCTGACAGGGAGAGAAAAGGATCATTACAACCCAAATCAAATGAAATGAATTTTCCACAGGAAATAAGGGTCCATTAGCCAAAGCAGAAGAAGGATGTTGCACTGACACAATCAACAAATACTACAATAGAAGTGTTGGAGATATAAAACAAGTCACACAATAGAGGATCACTCCAGAGAAAAATTAATTTGTAGAATTAAAATCAATCACATTTTTGTAAATACATGGAACCATTAATGGTAAACAGTACAGGTATGGAATATTATCCATTCATTTAACATATAGTTAATAAACACTTTTGGCGAGCTGAATTTGTACCAGGAAGTAGCTGTTGTCATTAGAGTATTGAGCAAGACATAAAAGAATTCTGACTTCACAAAGTTTACAGTGTCTTAGAATATATTAATAATGTTTGGGTTGCAAATATTAGAAACCCAATTTGTACTAGGTAAAGGAAACAATACAGAAAAATTTGTCCACATAATGGGATTCACTATAAACTGTAGGACAAGCACATACTAGCAACATTAGAATGGAACCAAGGCCTAGAGTAATATTATGAAACCCAAAATCCTTTTAGATTTGTTTTATTACTGCTTTTTTGTGTGTGTGTGTGTGTGTGTGTAGCTATCGCATTCGCAATGTCCTATTGCAAACTGACTAATGTTTCCCAGATCTCATAGCAGAAAATGGATACTATGAATAGTTCCCAGTTTATATGTGATAGTCCAGGCACCCACATTCTATCTAAGTTCCAAAATTCCCAGAGAAGAGATCCTATGACTCTATTTGAGTGACTCCTTGCCACTGGAACAATTCTTTGTGGCCAGAAAAAGGAGCACAAATTAGGATTACCACAGCTACTGCTACAAACATACAGATACAATATTATGGAATGGGAAGAAGTTACCATTACAGAGGGAAGACAGACAGCATTTATGTGTGGTGTTTTGTGATGAGAAAAATCTAGGGTCTTTAGAAGTACATTGTACAGGGAGAGGGAGAAGACCTCCTATTTTGTTTAGGGAAAAATGAAGACTTTCCACTGTAGTAATGGTTCCACTAAGTCTTCAAGACATAAGTACATATTCAGGTGTCAGCATATCTAGCTTGGGGTCAGCCTAGAGCAGGGGTGTCAAAACTGCGGCCCACGGGCCAACTGCGGTCCGCAATCCATTGTTAATTGGCCTGCAGCAAATTACGAAAACATATTTAGTTTACTTCAATAAACCAGGTGAGGCAATACGTACTTCACCTCGAGTGAGTGGCCCAGCTGTTTGTGTATTTTATCGCATATGGCCCTTGGTAAAAACCGTTGAAAAGAGTTTTGACACCCCTGGCCTAGAGACTCACAATGGAAATCTCTCATTTCATTCAAGTGAAATTATAAAATTTTTCTTCTGACAGAAAAACTCTAGAATTAATAGTTTTCAATGCAATGCTCATCAGACTTCAATGTGTGTATAAATCATCTGGGGAAGCCTTGCTAAATACAGATTCCATTTTCAAAGGTCTTGGTGTGGGGATTCTGCCTTTCTTCTAGCTACCAGACGATGCTGATAATGCTGATATACACACCACACTTTGAGTTACTATGTCTAGTGTATTTTAAAGAAAGATTTATATTTGGAGATTAATGTGCTACTTAATGCCTTAAATCAAGAACATTCACCATGTAATGAGTGAATATTACATCACTTGATTCACTCACTGAATAGCCAATGAATGAAGTGCTAACAGAATAAAGCATAGTCTGATTTTTTTTTAAGTGAAAAGTCAAGTATCTTAAGGATTGGATATTGCATAATTGTAGTTAATGCTGTTGCATATAAAATAGCTTTTCATCTGGGAGGTCCACTGTAAATAAAGTAATTTTTCATACTATGTTATTTTTACATTTGATTTATCATCATTTGGTTCTTTGCAATTATCTTCAGTGTCTTCTAGTGATCTTCTGAAAAAAAAAGTATATATATATATATCCTCTGGATTTTACACATATACCTACTACACTTTTCCTTCAATTTCTTAGCCAAATTATTGAGCATGTGAATCTAAGACAGATTCTAATATATATATATACATGCATTCAAAGGTCAATGTTTAGCAAGTTGGGAAATAATATCATAATATCTTTGTATATATTTTGAAGTCCCTTGTGTAAAATAAAACTAGTAATTGAGTAATCTTATTTAAGTTGTTTTAAACTAATAAATCAAAACTAATTTATAATTAGTATCTCATATAGTAGTTCTGGTTCCCAGGAAACTAACTCCAAGCTGCAGATTTTCTTACAAGTATTTTATTGAAGAATACTCCTGGAAAAAGACACCCAGAAGGAAGTGAGGGAAAGAGAACTGAGCAAAGAGAGAAGTTGAACTGTGCTGCAGTTACAAAAAGGGCTTCAGCTGAACCAATGGGTTTCTCTGAAGCTGGCCCACAGAGATGTCCTGAATTGAAGCAAGGAGGTCAACTCTTATTTTCTTACCCTTTGTTTGAGGCCAATATTGTGGGAAAGTTTTAGTTGTGATCCATCTACTGTCAACACTCGTAGACGTTATGGAAATGAGTGCCTCAGTCCTGAAAGAGGATCTGAGCAGACACTCCAGTGTGGACCGCAGAACACCTCCTGCACATACTCATCCTAGCTCTTCTCTTCTGCTCATTTCTCTGCTACAGGCAGTACCTCTGCTGGTCTAGGTTGATTACCTGGTGGATAATTCATACCCTCATCCCTAAGGGTTCTGAGACCTGCAGCCATGTCCTTCTGAGGCTGTGACTGCTGCACTTGTTGATGATTGTCTATATTAGCCAGGACACCACCAAGTGATGCCCCAGTGGATGGCCTGCATCCCACAAACACTTCTTCCTGGTCCCATTTTATAATAGCAGTCTTACTGTCTCCTGATGGCCAGAGTTATTTACCCTGGCCAGAATGACTCCATTCCCTGCCTACCAATTTCTTGGTGAGCTGGTGGCAACTACAGCTTAAAGTTTAACGAGATTCTTTCTGTGTCCTCTGGTAGAGAGATTATCTCCCTAGAAACCTGTATGAGTATACACATTAGAGCCTAGAGCTGCAGTGATGGAAAGCACATGTGTGCTCCACATGAGTCATCACAAGTAATACTAAGTGAGACTACCCCAGCTTCTATCCCTTGTTTCCGGTATCCATCTTTTTAATATCTACAGGACTCAATATTAATTTGTGGTGTATAATCATTAATTTAGTATGTATCCTGGAAGATGTCACTACATCCTTTCAGGGTATCATTTGTGAGCAAGGAACTTAGCTGTGCCTTTTAAGAGTATTCCAACACTCCGCCTCTCCAGAAGCTTCCTGAAGGTGTAATATGTGATAGGATGAGTGTAGCCATTGGTTATATGCTCACAGTTGCTTGTCCTTTGCTATAAAGGGGGTCCTTTTTTTGATGTGATGTTAGACAAGATCCCATACTGGTGAATCAAGTACTCCGTAAGCCCGGGAATAGTGGTCTGGCTCAGGCCCTGTGGGAAGGAAAGACAAGTCTATAATAGTAATATGTGTTGATTCAAATCAAGCTGAAATGTTCTCTTTCAGAGTGAAAGTGGTCAATTAGCCACAAAGTGGTTCCTGAGATTCCTTGGGAAATGGTGCTGAATGACGGTCTCAGCTTTGGTCTCCTGCTGTCATGTTCAATATTTGGTAGCAGAAGTAGTTTAACCATTTTTTTCCCCTCTGTCCTGTTCTTACGCTTTGCAGCAGAATGCTTAACATAGAATGGAATAGCAAGTAATCTGCTGTGCAAAAGAGAATAGTGCTTAAGCACAAATGGGAGGCATGGTTTTCTTTAAATAAATACTTACACACAGCTCGGTCCTACAAGCACCAGGGTAGCAGGGCTGCCCTGCATGTGGACCCATGAAGATGTCAGGATTCCCCTCCCTGCGGTAATTAGTGCATGGAACCAGAGTGCCAGTGGTCGTGATCACAATGAACCCCATTCTACAGCTCTCCCCAGCCTCCTACACATGATCAGGCCAGACAAAGATGTCGGAATTTCTGGAAGGTCCATAACAGTGAAGTAGTCTCCACCACTCTCCTGATCCCAGTGTCTAAGCTGTCTAAGGGAGAGGATGCACCTAGATAACTTTCTTCAGCTTGACATAAAGGACCAGCACGAAGGCACTGGCCATACCCCTGAGGACCTTGGACCAGGCGCCCCTGAAAGGCTTTGCGCCTCTCGTTGGTGAAGATCTTCCGCCATCAGTCCCACGGCACATGATGTCAGCTCCTTTGCACCCCAACTGCATCATCACGTGCTGCTTCACGGTGTCGAAGAGGTAGGAGACCGTGCTGCCCACGGCTGTCACAGTGGGGCAGTGACCCCTCTCACCATCACTTGGTTGGGGAGCATGCCTCTGGCCTGCCGTGCACGCCGAAGTAGAAAGCCCTGTAGGTGAGGATGCTCTGCTCGGAGACGCTGAGGCCCTGGTACAGGCCCTAGAGGCCGTCATACTTGGTGATTTTCACCAGTCTCCCAGGCCTTTGAACACCCGCTCGGCGCTAGATTTCCCCACGTCGGTCACCAGACGGGTTCTAGTGAATACCAGGGGGTAGACAAAGCAGAGGGAGGTGGCCCTGGCCACCACGCCAGAGGCTAGGGTTCCAGGAAAATACTTCCAGAACTGTGTGTGCTGGTTCACAGTCCCTAGGAAGGCCTGCTTGTACTTATCCTTGAAGGTGAACTTGAGGGCTTGCATAGGGAAGTAGCAGATGTCGCTGATCGGGTTGCCCTTCCAGAAGGAGAGCATGCCCTGCTCCTTGGGGGTGCGCACGATGCAGTCCACGATGTCCTCGTACTGCTTGTGGGCTGCGATCTGCTTACCATCATGTTGCACCTCCAACAGCAGCTTGACCCACTTGATCTGGGCCACCGCCGTCTTGGAGATGGCACCAGGAAGTCCTTGGCAAAAGAGAAGGCGTGTTCCTTCATGGTGGCACAGCTGGCGCAGAGCAGAGAGGAGGAGCTAAGAGGGTGGGTGCTGCTGCCTCAGTGCTGCCCCCTGCAGGACTGAATAGTTTAAACAGCCTTGCTGAATGGGATCTCTTCATGGTAAAGCCATTGCCTGAGACTATATGGCTATTCTGTTCATGAACCCATTTAGACAGAATTTGAGTGACTAATGGCAGAAGCAGACTGAGGTCTGCTAGCCAAGTCATTCTATTTGAGTGCTGAGTGATATTTCCATAGAGAATGGAATCTAGTAGGTCGTAGCATGTGATACATGAGCGTGGCTTTTAGTGTCCAGGCCCATAGGTCCATCCACAAACCTACTACCCAGAAGTTCTTGGCTCTAATTTTTCAATCTTTCTCCTTCCAGGCCCAGGAACAGCCAATCAAGCTATTTGCCAAGACCCGTGAAGTATTCTGAATTCTAACCTCAGGTCACTTTTATTTTCATATAAGTTGGATGACCAAGAGCCCCCCTAAGAGCTCTATCCACTGGGGGAATTTTCCCTCATCGCTTTCTTTCAAGGTCAACCATGAGAAGACCTGTAGTGCAGCAGCAGTCCATTCAAGCAGATGTGGCTTGAATTTACACACCAATTTGACCCGTCCATGAACCAAGTTCAGCACTTTTTCTCTTTTGTTACCTGGCCATGAGGGGACCACAAGGCCATAGATGTGAGCTGGGGTAGACACATCAATGTAACCGTGGTGTATGACATGGGCGTTGGCTTCTGTGTCTAATTTCCCAAGTATAGTATTTCCCAAACTCAACGCAGGTATGTTAAAACATTATAAATTCTATACTAATGAATATTTCAATCTACAAATTAGATAGCATGAATGTCAAAAATAGTTTACAATTAATGGCTTAAATGCATCACTCTTATAATGAATAGGATATATCCTTGCATGCTAGCTTCAATTTACAGGGAAGATACATTCAGTGAAGATGATTCCCCTTAATTACTTTTAAAATAATGAAGATGATTTATAAATATCTCTGAGGTAAAAATAACAACATCAAGTTTTTAAAACATGACTTTCACTAGTGTAAATTTTCCGGAAGTTCTTTTCATTAGGATTTGATTTTAGGATATACTGAAGCTTTTCAATAGCACTATCTGGTTCTCTATTAGACAGTGACCCACAATAGAGCAGTTTCAAAATGAAAAAGAAATGAAGCAATGTTTAAAAGTAAAGGCAAAATGGTTTCAATTTCCCAGATTTCTGAACTGACAGAAGACTGATTTAGTAACAGTACAAGTGGGAACATCACGTTCTAAGCCAGAACTATAATGAAACTAAAATTCATGTTTTCAGTGGAAGTAGGAAGTGTACTATACAGTAATTCTAAGTGTCTGAATATAACACAGCAGAGTCTAATGGTCTACAAGGAGTCATTTTACACTATTAAAACCGTTTTTTTTTTAAATATAGAGATATCTATAACTAAACTGATAAAATAATTGTCAATTTTTACAATAACTTAAAAGAGAATGTGTCTGCGTAAGGAATGAGCAGAGGTGATAGCAACAAAGGATTTTAATGACAGTCATGTAAAATCTCTTTATGTATATATTTGAGAATTAACAGTGAAGGTAAAAGGTGCAATGTAACTTGGCTGAACAAAAAATACCATCTAAGATATAGTACAATCACATGGAACGTTCTGCTCAGTGAAGCCTAAGTGGACCAGTAATTGCTCCTGGCTATGGTATCAAAACTCTTATAATAAATGAATTAAACTCTTCTCCAAAATAGAATCTTAAAAAAAAGAATTACTATAGAGAATATCAAACGTATGCAAATGTTGCAATGATATCATAGTGAAACTCCATTTACCCATTATCCGGTGTCAACAATTATCAACTCCTGAGTGATCTGATTTTATCAGTACCCAACTCATTTAGCCAAGTCCCTAATTATTTTGAAGCAAATGCCAAATATAACACCTTCTTATGGGTAAATATTTCAGCCTGAAGTTCTTGAAACATAAGGGCTATTTTTCGAAACATCAAAAAAACAGATCGCATGTACAAAGGAAAAATTGTAAGGAGGCACTACCTTTTCTGGCCCTAAAATCCTCAAATGTTCACAAATACTTTGCAAAACAGTTGCATAAAGTTTTATTTTCTAATAAATCATTTTCTGAAAGCCAAAAGCACGTTCTCAAAGTTAATATTCACTTTAAGGTCAATCCCTTCATTTGAGATAATGGAAAAATAGAACCTCAATGTGAGAAATAAGCTTAGAAATGAAGTTGTTTTTCAAATACTACTAGTAGTGTAAGTCTTTACTCAGACGAAGAAAAATGTTCCGGCATCCTTAACAGGTCAGATGAGAGTAGAGTTGTGTTGTATGAATTCAACAGGAATGGTTGAAAATCAAAAAATCTCACTTTACTCAGCACTCATGGCAGGTGTCTGAATAATTCTGAAAAGTATGTTATGGCTTAACAGTTTGATAAACACACGTTTAACCCAGCTACTTCATGGTTCAGAAAAGGAGCTGAAGTTATGATTTTCCTAAGTCAGAAGCAGTTAACTAGTAACAGAGTTGATGTTACAATATGACTCCCTGGACTTCTCTAGACAATCCATTAAACAATTTTACTTTCAGTTTTTTCTATTTTGCTTACATAGTTGTGCCTCATTTTGATTGATGCTTTGGTGTTAATTAAATTGTTATAAGCTGAATTATCATTTAAATGAACTTGTGGTGCTTACTGTTTCCACAAGAAGTTAAATAAATCTTTATAAATTACAGAATCTTATTGAATACTTCAAAGCCGTCCACTCATTTGTCTATTTTAGAAACTCTAATTTATTTTATATAAGCACAGGTCCATTATGTAAACTAAAAAATGCACCTGTAGGAAAGAATAAGGAATGTATGAGGGTGGAGAATTTAGCTAAGCTGTCCCATGGTATTGCTGCCTCATCATCCGTTTTGTTTAGCCTGCAGTGAGGTGAATTTGACACTAGCACCCCCTGCAAGTGCATGGCTACGCAGCAACCTGGAGAGTCACAAGCAAATGTAAGCTCCTGATATGACTTCCCCAACAGTTTTTGTGGTCAACAGCCTCCACTGCCTCCCGTGGGCTTCACCTTATGCTGCTTTTAGATAAGACCAGCATGGATGCTACCAAAACCCCACTCTTTTGGTTTCAGTTCACCAATCAACCTTAGCCTGGGAACTCCAAAGCACTCCACACATGGACCTTAACAAAAACATGGTATCCCAGGTTCTCTCGCTCTTGCCGTGTGTATGCATGTGTGTGTGTGTGTGTGTGTGTGTGTGTGTGTGTGCGCTCTTTGCCTTTATTTCCCCATATAGCCCCTCAAGTCATGCCTGGTACTTCCTCTAAGACTTGAGAGTAATAAGTTCTATTTCAATTTATCTGTAGTCTGTTGTTGTATAGAGAGAAGCTCACCATCCAGCACCCTATGAGCATAACAAGTGTTATTTTGATAAATTCAGTGTAGTAGCAACCAAAAATTACTGGGAACATAAAATAATAATTTGGAATGATGAGGATCATCTCTTTGTAATTTCTCTTTTCTCTTCTACCTGAATTGTTAGTTATTTTCTGTGGCTTGAATGTCATGTGTTCTTATGGCAACATAATAATCTCTATAAACCATATTTAATGGAAAACCAATAAAATACACTAACATTCAATATATTTCATGAAAATATAAACTTCTCAGGAAACAAAAATATATAGCACTAATATACTAATAATCTTTCTCTCTATTTAGGCAAATTTTAATTTTCAAATAAACCAGTAAGCTAACCCTCAAAATAAGCAGCACAAAAATTAGGTAGAGATTTGAAACCTGAGCAGCTGACATGCTTTGAAATAGAATATTAAAAGTTTTCATAATTATCGTAATAATAAACATAACAAATATTCAGCACTTTCTATAGGAAGACATTGTGCTCGGTACTTTATATGTATTTGTCTTATCTCATTATTATAAATACATATCCTAGTGTATCTATGACATGACATCTTCTATTTTAAGATTTAAACCTCTGGTGTAATTTGATTTGACTGTGTAGTTAGGCTTGGGACTTTCTTGGAAGTTTTTTTTCTTTGCTTCTCTTCCCTCCTGCCAAACCTTAATAACTCTGTTTACTATACATTTACGATGCATACCAATTTCAATGGTTCTGTTTATTTCTGGCCTTGTGCATGCCTGGCCTGGTGACTTGGGAGAGGTTTTTGCATCTGTATGGGATCCACTCCCAGGGCAGACCAGCCTGTGGGAAGAGCTTTTTTTTCCTGGGGATGCCTGGTCAACTTCTCTTTTCCTTTTTTTGCCTGTTTACCTGCCTACCAGCCTCTGGGAAGCTCCTGTTTTTCAAGAATTGCCTGGCCAACCTCTCCTTTCCTTTGCTCTGCCTTTCCTTGCCTGCCTATAAAACATTTTGGGGGTATTAAAAGAGGGAAGGCAGTCGTTGTGACTGTTTTCCCTTTATGCTGGCATTTGGAATAAACCTGTTTTCCTTTCCACCAGCCTCGCCTCTGAATTTTGGCTTTCCTGTAGCGCAGCAGCCGGACCTTTTGCACAGTAATACTAGGAGGTACATTAATATTGACATGTTGCAGGTGAAGAAACTAAGGCTCATAGCCATGAAATATACTTTAATCTTGAAAAGCACAATATTTAGGGTAGAGAGAGACCTGGGTCAAAATTCTGGCTATGCCACATACAAGTGTGGGACAAAACACAAGATTAAATCTCCCTGAGCTTGGAATTTATAGTCCAATAATTTAAATAATCTTACTTATCTTGCAAAATTATTGTGAGAACTAGAGATTGTGTATGAAAGAACCTGGCCAACAGAAGGCAGTAAACATAGTGGAATTAATATTATACTGCTTTACTACTTATGTAACTATTGCCTACTACTGTAACTGTAGTCATACTACTCTATGCAGGTCCTATTTCTATCATCAAGAATACTGTGATTTTACTATTTCAATTTCATTTCTTCCCATGTGACTAAAATGGCAAAAAGTGCAGTAATTATACTTGTAAAAGTCCACCATAAGCTACTTGTTCTGAGATGACATTTCAAAAGTGACCTTATTTCCAAATGAGTCCAATCTCGTGAGGAATTAGTAGAATATGTAAGATATTCTACACTGCAGAGATTAACAGCCTCTGGACATTTCTGTAAATGTTGGAGACATTAAAACAAATTATCATCCATTTTCCTGAAACTGACATTCTCTGTAACTAACTGATAATCACTGGTTAATTCAAAAGATAATCACCCTCCATCCATGACTGGCCCATTTTTAATAATCTTGGGGGGACCTGAGTAAAAGGTCACTCTGAATTAACCCAAGGAAAGGATTCTAGGAGCATAACAATTCTCTCTCGAGTACAATTATTTCCCCCATTAACCTTTTAAACACAATTACATGAGTTTATTAACAAAAAAAATCTATTTGTTAAACTCGAGAGGATTTTTATGATTTATGACTTGTCATTTTAAAACATATTCATCTCATTCACCCTACATCACAAACAACCCAAAACCAGTGTAGGCAGTTCATCTCACGTGCCATAGTAAACATAAAAGAAAGGTTTATTATTACCAGGCAATAATTTTAATGACTTTTTAAAATGTCAGTAAACTCCTGTCCAATCATTTTGTCTTCTCTAAACCCATACATTATTAGGAAAGGTATGAGTAATAACATTTTGAAGACTGGCCTATCAAAGTCAAGGATCATTTAACTCAAAATCAACCATTTTACAATATTTCATTGCAGTAGTATAAATCTGCTAAATATTTCTTACAAACTATTTAGAAATTTATGTGAATTAAATTGTTAATGGAAGAATTAAATCAATAAGTAGTTCTTGGTGATAATTCATGTTGGTAAGTCTTCTTGGAAATGGAATCATATTTTTTAAGCACTTCAATTTTTATCATTTTAACAAACTTATTAAATGTCCAATTATATTTCACTCTTACTATTTAGCTTCACTTTATATTGAGTAGTCTGCTTCCAGTTTTCTAAGCTGCAATTTAGTGTTATCAAAATAATTTCCCCCTTTTACAAACTCCTCGCTACTGCCCCACTAATGAACCAACTCTCTTCCATCCCCAAATATTTTCAATAGTCAGACTGTCCACCATCTACCCACTCTGAAAGAGGCAGTGGTAGTTCCCCCTTCTTCTCTAACTGGAGGAATTTTAGATATTCCAAAATACACCATTTAAATACAGTCCAGAAGTAGTATCTCCCTACAGAAAATTGCTAGAATTAAGACGAAGAATATTTATACATAAAAGTGAATAAATGTCATTCCCTTTGTTGTCAGAAACTCATTAGAAGAGTTACAAATTATATGGAAGAAAAAGGAAGACCAATAGATGCCTTCTTTGGAGAGAGACACTTTCTTTCCTCTGCCTTATGGGTGATTGTACATAAGCAAACTTACACTCTAGATTGGGGAGAAAGAAAATACAAGAGTAAAGAAATAAATGAACATGACAATATTAGATGACACTAAGCCCTGGGAAATAACAAAAAGTATATAATAAAGTGCTGGGCTATCGTGGCTACTTTATATAAAGTATTCAGGGAAGTTGGCTCAAAGAAGTTGACATTTGAATTAATAGATGTAAAACTTAACAAGAAAAAAGTAACTGAATGGCAGGAACAAATGGATTTGCTGAGTAAGAACTCTTCTTAAAATATCCACCTTCTTCAAGGATGTGTGTTCTCCGGTCACCAGGACTCCAAGACTGGAAAAGGATTGAAAGACAGAACAGGGGCATCAAGGTCTCATACAAGGTCCAGGTAGTGCAAGAAATGAGTCGACCCTGAATTGGTCACTGTGGGGTAGAGGATTTTTTTTTCAATTTGTTAAATCATGAAACAGATATTTAATACTATGTATTATGTGCAAAGTACTAGTCTATGCATTTTTCTATCAATAAATAATTCGATACGAACTCCAGGACAGGCTTAAGACAACAAAGATTAAAGTATTCATAAGTTAATGCACTCAGCAGAGATGTATTGAATTTCATGTGCCTAGCCATCATTAACAACATTTTAAAATTAACCTTCTCTTCCTGGTGACAATATAAAAACTGCTTTGCCATCCTTACCTTAACATGTTAAAGCAAAGATTAAATTTCAGATTGTAAATGCTCTTGTCTTTCCTCTCCCAAATTTAACACTACTCATTTCCTTTAGTGTGTATCAATTACTTTGGCTATTTTAACCAATTTGACAATGCTCACTCACAAACAAGCCCTGACTTATTCTCAGATACTTGCCTGAATCCAGAGAGCAGGTTTCATCGTTGGTTATTCAAACAAAACCCTCTTTGAAAGGCCATTATGATAATTTTTTTTAAGTGGAAAGTTTTTCAGCATGCTAAATACTTTAAAATGAAAACAGTATTTATTAAACAGATCAAAAGTGCTTCAGAAAAATTATTATAGGGTAGTGAGTCAATAAATAATAAAAGCTTATTTCAGGAATACAGCACCTTTCAGCCAAGGTGCTTTATATATGAAGATAGCTTCAATCATTCTCTCCAAAGTAGAGTGTGCTTTATATCATAGCCAGTTATGGTAGGAAAAATAAAGCAAGTGTACCTCATTTAAAACACAAAGAATGTGTTAGATGACAAATTGGGATCAGTAAAATGCATCTAGTTTAGGATGGCAATATTTCAATGAGAAATTTCATGAAATTAATTTTATCCTCAAATCAATTATGAAAAAGTAAGTCCAAATTGTATAGGCAATATAAATGAAAGTTATGGAGTCACACAAAAAAATGCATAAATTAGAGGCCAGTATCAGCACATTGACCTAAATGTTTTGTTGTCATCAGCCTTCATGAGCACAAAGCAGCCCAGATTTTACCAGGAAAAGCAAAAACCAACACAAAATAACAACAAAAAGCACGATGTCTTATGTCCTACATGATACCCAAGCCCAAAGAAAGCAGGTAAATATATACTGACCTATTAAAAACAATCTTTTAGTATAATAAAAAAAAATCAAGCCAAAAAATAGACTTGGCTTGGATCTGAATTAGAATTCATCAGTGTTTAATTGTTTATCAAAAGGAAGACCTTGTTTAAAATGCCTTTACATATCATATTGATGGTTGCTTTTTACGTCTGCTCAGGAGCTATGGTTGCTTTTATGTCTCAATTCCTGTGCCTTATATTCTCCACCCCTGTGTTTTGCTGTTGTTATTGCACATTGTCATGGTTTATACAACTATTACATTGAGAGGCTCACTTGCCAATACTACTTGCAGTGTTTTAAAACTAATTTAACCATCTTTTCTGGAGAAACTAGAGCCCAGTACGGTGGGATCAGATTCTACAGCAATTCAAGAAGATTAAAAGGATCACCATTCTTATTTTGTTGTTGGATAAAATTCCATACAGGATTTATGTGGCTGACTTCGGTTTTTATCAAATATTTTAATGTATGTTATTAAATTCCATAAATTCTATTAAGATGTTCCTATACAAACAGTAAAATTTCAAGCTTAGAAATGATATTCAGGAAATCAACCCCAGTTTCTTATCTGATGCTCTATTAATACAAGAGAATGCAGTTCAGCAACATACTGTAAGATTTCTCTATGAAGTCATTAAATACATTTTATAAATTACAGTTTCAGAATTACAGATTAAACCTTTTATAATGCCAACCCCAATAGTTTACTACTAGGTTCAGATGTTTGTGGAAATATGATCCAAATATTGCACCATTTTAATTATTGTTATATCTGGATATGGGATACATTTAATATATCTTTAGAAATAATTTGGTTATATGGAACTGAAATCACTATAAGTGTAGAATAGCTAGGAATACTATTTGAGTTAATTTTATTAGTTCTGTGAATTGTGTTTTCTTGGTTTACTTGTTATGCTTCCTTTCTTGTCTTCCTCTAAACTCTCTGACTTTCACAGTCTGCATCATAGTTATTGGTTCTCCCGTCCTTGAGGTTTTCCTAAATACTCATTTTCTTGCACTTAATACTTCTGTTTTCTCCTATGGCTTCAAAACCATCTACACACTAGTAAAAAACACTTGTATTCTATATCTCCATTTTTAAACTGCCTCTTGAGCTCTAGTTGTACATTGCATTATTTCATATTTTCAGCTACTTGTTGATCATTAGCTTTTGCTTATCCAAAAGTTCTTCAAACTTAACATTTCAAATGAAATAAGCATCTGTTTCTAGTAATATGGTTGGCTGGATAATTGGACTGACTCTTCCACTAGAAAAATATGTCAAAACAAAACAAAATAAAACAAATGAACAAAAAAACGCACAAAGAAACTTCTAACAAGCATCGTTGAGCTAGCAAGAAAGTAATACACCTGAAACCTATGTAACTGTACTAACAATTGTCACCCTAATAAACTATAATTTAAAAAAAGAAAGAAAGTAATACATTTTCAGGAAGCAAAGAAGTAAAGACAAGAATGAGAAAGAAGCAGAGGACTACGGCAGCCTGTAATCTTTAATGTATTTGTTAAATGGAGGAAGCCACTGGTACACAAAACCTATTGTGGGAAGGTAAAACGGGTCTAAACCCAAGGCATGGCCAAGGTGGGAATTATAGCAAATTAATTACTCTGCAATAAATCAAGGGCCTTATCCAGAATAGCCAAACTGTAAAGCCTAAGGGCACAGTCCTACAGGAGATGATCCTCACTTCCGAGCGCAAGTGCAATTTGCTGGGGTTCCAAAACCACCTTCAGTTTTGATCATCCATGAAGACTCACAAAACTCACTGAAAGCTGTTATACACACACAGTTTAGTACAGGGAAAGGATACAGATTAAAACCATTAAAGGGACAAGTTCATAGGGTGAGGTCCAAAAGGGTTCTAAACATAGAATTTCTTACATCCTCAGCCCATGGAGTTAGCAAACATTACTTTCCCAGCAACGATCTATGATAATACACATGGTGTACTACTTACCAGGGAAGTTCACCTAAGTTTCCATATTCGGAGTTTTAATTGGGGCTCCATTGCATAGGCATGATTGATGGACTGACTGCAAACATGGTGGACGTTAGCCTCCATATCGACTGATACCACATGACCCAAAGCCCCAGACTGAAGTAACATTATTGGTCTTTCTGGTATGGCTAGCCTACATCCTAGGACTACTGGGTGTGGCCACCCCATCCCTAAAATTGGCATAACTAGCTAGTCCTTGCCCTAAAAAGTCTTGGGCAAAGGATAGACCTTTATTGGGCAAGGCCAATTTCTTTATTATACAAGTCCCAAAAGACTTGTATAAGAAGTTATTACTAATGTAATAGTAAATTATAAACTATAGGAATAAATAAATAAACCAGGAAACGAAGACACATCAGCTGTCTTAGATTGTGGTGCTTACCAGAGGGGAGAAAATAATAATCATTAAAAATTTAAAGCCATAGCTGACTTTCAAATGGTTTTGCAGCCCAATTTCATAAGAAATGGGAAGTCCAAGAAAATCTCAAGCCAAGAATATTCAGAAGCAAATTCAGATTTTCTCTAATCTAAACTGTTGTCGATTTCAGGCCTCGAACTATTTCAGCAGATAGAATTCCAAGGAAAATGAACATGTCATAGTCAAAATAAACACACAACCAATATTACAACCATAAACAAAACAAAGCAAAAATAATAGAGGGCAAATCAGGCTCACAAAATGTTCAAATAATGAAATTATTAGAGTAGAAAATAAAAAGAATATACTTAATATACTTGAAGAAGAAAAAGAATCAAATATGAAAAATCTATAAAAGAAATAAGAAACTAAAGAGAAAGTTCAAGCAGACTTAAATAAAATTTAAAAATCAGATGTACTTCTAGAAATAATACATATAAAATTTTAAAAAATCAATAGAGAATTCTTATAATTCCAATCAAATTGTTGCAAGGGGGTAGGAGATGGGCCAAACAAGCAAACCAAAACTTCAAAGCTCTTACTACAACTGACTGTTATTAAAGAAAAATATACAGAATGCTTTTTAAACAGAAGGAAGGTCTGAGATGAGAAAATGAAAACCTCGTGGGTAAATTGAAAACACATAATTTGAAAAAGTTTTAAAAACCAATAATAGCAATACCATATACATTTTTAATATGATAGACTTAAAATATATGATAAGATGGAAATGGATGAATGAAATTACTGTTATTGTATTATTCAAGAAGAGGGTTGACATTGATTAACTCTAGATTTTGGCAAGTATTCATGTTGCTATTACCTGGGAACTTACTAAAAAAATGGAATACCATATAAATCTCCCAAACTAGTGAAAGGAATAAATGAAATGAGTGCAGAAACAATAAAAGTAGATGAGAGAGAAAGAGAGAGAGAGAGAGAAGTGTGGGGGAGGATAATTGCAGGATAATTAGAAAGCAGAAAATAAAAATTTTAGATACAAATTCATATTGATTACTCATGACAAGAAATGTAAATATTCCAGTTAATTCAAAATGGTTGGACTGGATTTAAAAATAATTTTTAAAGGTGAAATGATTAAGAAATACAGAATGTCAATTACAAAAAAGCCACAGGGATCCAAAGTATAGCCCAGGGAATATAGTCAATAATATTGTAATAATTATGGTGCCTGGTGAGGATTAGACTTATCGGGGGGTGGGGGGGGGTCAGTGAGAACTTCAGCAGGGAGATAGGAAGCCCAAAAATGGAGATGGAAACCATAAAAAAGAACCAGTCGGAAATAAAGGATACAATAATGGAAACAAAGAATATATTACTGGCAAGCACCAGTAGATTAGATGAAGCAGAGGATCCAGTGATGTAGAAGATAAGGTAGCAGAAAACACCCAATCAGAACAGCAAGAAGAAAAAATAATCCGAAAAAATTGAGGAGAGTTTAAGGGGCCTCTGGGACTATATCAGGCATTCCAACATTTGCATTATATGAGTACCAGAAGGAGAAGAGAGAGAGCAAGGAATTGAAAACCTATTTGAAGAAATAATGACAGAAAACTTCCCTAACCTGGTGAAGGAAATGGACATACAAGCCCAGAAAGCACGAAGAGTCACAAACAAAATAAACCCAAAGAGGCCAGTACCAAGACACATCATAATTAAAATGCAAAAGGTTAAATACAAAGAGAGAGTCTCAAAAGCAACAAAAGAAAAGCAGTTTGTTACCTACAAGGGAGCCCCCATAAAACTGTCAGCTGCTTTCTCAACAGAAACTTTGCAGGCAAGAAGGGAGTGGCAGGAAATATTCCAAGTGATGAAAAGCAATGACATACAACCAAGATTGCTCTACCCAGCAAGGCTGTCATTTAGAATTGAAGGACAGATAAGGAGCTTCCCAGACAAGAAAACGCTGAAGGATTTCATAACCACCAAACCAGTATTACAAGGAATCTTGGGGGAACTTCTTTAAGATGGGAGGGGGTTAAGGATGGGTGAAAGGGGAAGGGATTAAGAAGTACAAATTGGGTGTTATACAGCAGTCATGGGGATGTAGGGTACAGCATAAGGAATAAAGTCAATAATATTGTAATAACTAGCTATGGTGCCAGATGGATACTACATCTGTAAGAGAGATAGATAGGAATGGGGTTGGGGGCAGGGTGGAAAAGTTGAAGGCATTAAGAAATACAAAATGATAGCTAATACAGTAAGGGGGATATAATCAACAATGTTGTAAAGATCATGTAAGTTGCCAGATGGGCACTGGACTTATCAGGGGGATCATGTTATAGACTGTAGATGCCTCACCAATGTGCTATACTCCTGAAGAGCTGAAGCAGAATAATGTTGAATGTCAACTATGACAAAAAATCCACATTCACTACCTGATGGGTTCCTGTTTCCATTTTATAACCTCAGCAAAATGGCCTCTTTATAGGCAGAGATTCATCAAACAGATCCATGAAACCCACTATTCTTTCTAAGGAATAAGGGCAAGAAAGTTGCTTATATGTTAAATTAGGACTGTTACAAAAGACAAATGAGCCCCTTGAACAACAAAAGATTTATCCTTGAAATAATTTCTTCAAGAATTGAGAATGACAGAGATTTTAAATATTAAGGAGAAGAATAGAGAACTTTTAGGTGGTTTCTGAAATCCTCAGGAAATTTCCTAGAAAAAGGACAGGATGTTAATAAATTGGGAAAGAATTTTATAGCACATGCTCTTCTTAACATAGTCCTCAAGGTACAATTACTCAATAGGAGATCTAGATTTGGGCGTCTGAGGAAAAGACAAAGTTTGGAATTATTTTGAGCTGTCCTTTAATTAGCCTATGATGACCAAAAATATCAAATGTCATTATAACAGCTTCCAAATAATCAAATATCCAGACCACTCATTTAGTCTTTTCCCTATTTGATTTTCTCGTATCATAACAAAAACTCTTGTTTCAGAAATTTACAAAATGGCCACGGGGTTTGAAAATTAATCTGGGGAACGTAATTTAGTGGTTACCAGAGGGTAAGGGGGTTGGGGGTGGGAGATGAGGGTAAGGGGGATCAAATATATGGTGATGGAAGGAGAACTGACTCTGGGTGGTGAACACACAGTGTGATTTATGGATGATGTGATACAGAATTGCACACCTGAAATCTATATAATTTTACTAACAATTGTCTATATAAATTTACTAACAATTAGTAATCAGACACTCAGCATGATATTTCATGAAAGGGAGGTAAAGAAGGCTGCTATAATATCTAGGAGAAATAACCCAAATTTGGGACTCCGGGAGCAAATTCCTAGAAGTTCTAGGAACAGAAAGTTCCTAGAAGTGTGAGCAGTTTGGTGTGGGATGCAGGAGCAAAGTGTAGCCAAGGGAAGCAGTAGGTGCAATTGCCCAGCTGAAATGAATGTGGCGCTGCAAAGGCTGGCTGTGGCGTGTGAGAGTAGAACTAGAAGAGACAAGAGTGGTAAATAGAGTGGAGAAAAGGGTTTAGAAGCCACATTAAAGAGTTTAAAGTATTCCCAGAGAAATGGGGAGACCCTGAATGATTGAAGCTGAGAATTGATGTGATTGGATTTGCATTCTAGAAAACTCACTTTGGCAATGAAGTGGATAAGATGGACTCAAGGGAACTCAGGAGCCCCTTGATACAGCTTCAGGTGAGAAGCAATGAATGAGCTCAATAGCTTGAAGGTTTATGGGAGCCCTGTTTTCTAATGGAGCATCCATGATGATCCCTGGAGAGCTAGGGGTTAACTGGGGCCAACCTAAGCCTCCTTTAGTAAAGAGAACTCTGCTCAATACCACAATGTGATCAGTTTTAAACACAGGAATAGCATATCTGGTCTCCTTGGGATGTTTTGGAAAAGCCAGAGACAAAGCATCTGGAGGCAGATACTGTGGGGTTAAATTTTGCCTCCACTACTCCTTCAAGTCTGTGATTTGGGGAAAATTCTTTTATGGCAAAGCATTATGATTATTTTTTTAAATGTATAAAACTGGCATAAGAGTACCTACCTCATAGTGTTAAATGAGACAATATATATAAATATCTTAATAACTGTGCCTGGCATATATTAAGCACTCAATAAAATTCAGATTTTAGATTAACTGTTTCAATTTTTTAAATAGTTTTCAGGAAGCCAAATTTCAAAAGCAATGATCCTCATTTTTAAAGTCATTGAAAACCTTAGTAGTTTCAAGTTACAAGTCTACTAGCACTTCAGGGTATAAAAAATTCCTTCTCCATACACAAGGATATAAATGAAAGAAATGCCAATCTATATAACTCTTATCAAACAAGATAATTTCCATTTTTCAGTCTTTACACACTAGTCTATCAAAACTCCTTAAATATTCATTTGTGTCTAAGGAACAGCTTGGTCTTTAATAGGAGAGTCAAAGAATTAAATCGATTATTATTCCTTTTTTCTCTTCCCAATTACAAAACAAAGATTAATATGTTAATCTTCAGCAAATTCAGATGTTAACCATTCTCACTATCTCCAATGACCTCCAGTAGAATTCTACCCATCCATCACCCTTGACCAGAGATATTTCCACAACAGACCTAAAACCATGTGACTATCTGATCTTTGACCTCTACTATTAAACACAAAATGTGTGGTATTATAATCTTCCCTTTGCTCATGCATGCAATGCCCTTCTAAAAAGTCTCTGAAAGTTCTATAGAAATTGTCAAGAAAAAAGTTTTCATGAACATTATCCTAGGAAACCAGCCCTACTTTTGTCAGTATTTCCAAAATGATAATAATTAAAGGCAGAGTACATATTATTATAAACCCAACAGATGTGTCAGTCACTGAGCTAATAAGCATGAGGGGTGGAGAGAAATAAGAATGGCTGTTGCCTTCAAGTAGTCCATATTCTACTGTAGGAAGCAGATACATACAGCTGCATTTAATACAATGTGAAAACTGCTACAGCAACAGAATGCACCAAACAATGTGAGAAAACAAATAAAATATTATTAATTCTGTCTAGAGGGGGTTTTGAAATCCTCATAAACAAAGTCACTTTTGAACAGGCGTTTCAGTTTTAAAAATGTATTTAAGCGTGTGTGGTTTGTGTATGTGTAAGCATAAAAGGAATATGCATTCACAGGGAAGCCATCATTCACATGAAAGCATTTCTGTTTAAAGGCCATTAAAGACTGTGTTTTAGAGAAAACACTAGCTATCTAGTACTACCACCAACACCACGATTATTACTGTTTTGAAAACTCCACAACATAATAATTTATCAACAACGAGTGCTGGGGAATTGGAGAGTTGCTCACTTCAGCTCATATTGAGCATTTGACAATCTCCCCTGACTATTATTCCCTTCAATTGTAAAATCCCCTCAAATAATCACTGATTAGGATATAGAACTTCACATGTTCAAGCACACAGAAAATCACATGCACATTTGGAATTCGGTTTTTAAAAAGTTGGAATTCTCGTAACATACAGAACTTTAACTAGACACTGAAACCAAGCTGTGCCTTTTCTTCAAAGAGGATGAACACATTATATAGACCAAAAGGAACAAAGAAGAATTGATCTTAATGAAGCATTGTTTCTAGATTTTTATATATGAAGCTTGGGTGGTGAGCTCTAAGGATTCTCAAATAATCATTATCTTTGTTGTTATAGTCATAAACCCCCAGCCTCTTAAGAAAAACTGGAAAATACAGACTTCTACAGGATTTTAACTTAGCTCAAGTTACACTATTAGATCAATGGATTTTATTTTAGGCTATTTCCCTCTATGATTGAAAATATGTAATAAAAGAATATAAGTAAATCAGCCTATGGTTTAAAGCTTTAAAACGTCATTAATTGCTATGTGCTATCTCATCACGGGAGGAAAATATTTTTAAGAAACCTACGAAAGGTATACTCCCATAAGCATAAATTATGCTGTAGTGTTAATATGCCTTGGAAACCCTCTACTAAAAAAAATAGTCGTCCAGAGCAAACTGAGCTCAGGGTCAGTGATACATTTTCAGATTATTATATATCCTGTATTTAATTACGAAAAATTGCAGGGTGACTTTTAAAAGCAAAAACTCCCGTGACATCATAACACAACTAATAATGAAATGGAGCAGCTGGGGATTAAGTTGCTGTGACAAATAGTGAAACCTAATGGCGGCTCCCTCCTGACCAAGTCCTCCTGTAGGTGCAGTAAGGATGAGACACAGGATCTTAACAATTCCGGGAGCCCATTGAATTTACACTCACGTGCCAAACTTCCGACAGGAGTGAAAAGAACATGTTTGCACTCTAAAACCACAATCAATCATGAGTTGAGACTCTTTCCTTTGTACATTGTCAGAAGTTTGAAGTAGATAAAACTGTGAAAGGACGATCACTTGGCATGATATTAAGAAACAGTATAGACCCTGGAGCCCTGCTGATTGGGTATGAATCCTGGCCTGTCCTCTTCCTAGCTGTGTGACCTGGGCAGATTATTGACCAGCTGCAGGCCTCAGGTTTCCTGTCTGCATTTTTCCTGGGAAAAATGAGTACCTGCCTCAAAAATAGTGGCGAAGATGAACATTTAGAGAGTTCCTAGACACATAGCATGTGTTTTTTATTAGTACTAGGAGTATTTAGAAAAAAATATGAGTGTGGGTAGTGTACTTTTAGAAATATTTCTCTTAGAAATATTTTCTCACCGAGTGTCTTTGTGAGAAATGCTTAATAGAGACAGAAGCTGCTGTGATTTTGAAGACAGACTGTGAGATTTTTCGGAATTTATGGAACTCTCAGGACACATAGATTCCTCTCAGACATCTAGTCTCTCTTTTCTTTTCATCTGACAAATGAAAACACTGACACTTAAAGAACAAGTTATGACCTACCTAGGAACACTGGCAATTGTATATATAGCAAAGCACAATAATGACCCAATTATGGTCACATAACAATACAAAGCCAAACCATGACTATCAGATTCACTTAAAAAGCTCAAAATCCTGGAGCATCCACAGATGGTACCAAGAAGATTCTCCATGGATGATGTCTCATACACACACACACACACACACACACACACACACACACACACACACTTTTCATTATATAATTAAAACAACACATTCTTTACATACAATTTACAAACTACCGTTCAAGCAGAGAGAGAAAGAAGTAATGATTAATGGAAATATGATCCAGTCTAAAATATCCATGACACATTTGGTCCATGATTCATTAAAAAATAACAAAATTTAACTTCCAAATGTCCATGGACGTTTTGGACAGGACTAAATGTCCTGCAAGGGAAATAATTTATAATCCAGAAAGATCCACTGTTAATATTTGGTATATCTCCTTCCAATCATTTTCGTATGAGTATTTAGTGTTAGAAAATTGAAAAGAAGTTTTTGAATTTTGTATTTAAACCTGTGTCAAAATATTTACTTATATCATTAAATGTGTTAAAAGTTATCATTTCAATGATTAAACAGTATGAAATTTTGGAAATATATTTTAATTTATGTAATTAACCCTCCTCTGAGACATTTAAACTACAGTTTCAAAATTTTGGTATTTAAACCAATATTATGATCAATATAAATGTATAACTTGTGCACATCTCTATTTAAATTTCTGTAAACTGACTATATGGAAATAATGGTTCAAAAAAATGTGAAGATGCTTTTAAGGTTCTTAATGTACATCGTTCAATTGTATTCCAATAATATCCTGGTCATGAGTGTATTAAAGTTGCTATTTTGATACAAATTTACAATCACCAATTATTATTATTTTAAGAAAATATTTTTCCAGTATTATGGGCAAGTTATAACTTCCACATTATTAATAATCAAATAAATGGAAATTAAATCAATAAAGTTGAATACTCTTTTTCACAGGTCTCACACAGTTTAAGTTTCCATGATTCAATTTCAGTAGAATACCTGTGTCCTGCTTGTCTTTCCTGTCATATTAAGTAATCCCTTCCAGTCCAAGGACCCATGACTATCCGTGACCCAGCCTTCCATCAATGATCAGAACTATCGTTGTCACCCTCTTTAGACTGATACAAAAGAAACACAAATGGGAAAATATTGATAGCTGCCCATTCTCTGCTACTAATATCAGAGGAGGGAAAGAAGACTACATGTGAGATTAAAAACAAGGTCAAAAGAAATATCCAATAAAATTAAATAGACAGTAATTACATTAAAGCAAAGAAGCATCAAGTGCACATTTATCTTCACAGAAGCAGAAATCATTAATTTTCTCTGTTGCATACAAGTTTTACTGTAAGTGATCAGTAGATATTTACTAAATAAATCTTAAACTGGAATGCAAACAGAGAGCCTAGGCTGCCTATGCCTTTAAAATTGCTATGAATTTTTAGCCAGAATTTAGAATTTTCTGTTTGAATACAGAGAGCTTAGCGCCCTTCTTTTTCTCAGTATCTTCTCACACGTGAATCTTCCAAGTTGGCATGTAATTTCCATCTGCTCATGATTATTTCTTTCTCTGTGAAGGGTAAAAGCAGAAGTCCAATTGGCTGGACCACCCCTTCTCAAACTGTGGTTCACAGGCCAGCATCATTAGCATTGTCTAGGAACTTGTACAAATACAAATTCTCGGGTCCCACTCAGAGCTACTGAATCAGAAAGTCTGGGAGTGTTGCCTAGCGATCTGTACTTCTAAAAAAACTTCAAGGTGATTCTGGTGCACGCCAAGGTTTGAGAACCACTGACACATTCTGGGGCTATTCTCTCTCCAAAGTATGTAACATAAAATAACACACACACGCACACACACGCACACGCGCACACACACGCGCGAGAGCGCGCATAAGCTTAGCAGATGGTATTTCCTTTGATCCTCACAAGCAGTCCACGAGGTAGGTACTGTTATCCTTCCCATTGTGGCTCAGACAGATTTGGTTGTACAGTTTAATCCATTATCTAGGATAACCCATCATCTGACTTGCAAAGAAGGTACAGATAAGAAACTTACATTTCTAGGATCACCATTGCATCCCTATGCAGATCAATGTTCCCCATTTTAAAATTCAATTCACAACTCAGTTACTTTATAGTTCTTGCTTTTTGCATATTGCAAAATAACTGCTTTTTATAGAAAAAATTATAGCATTTCATTAAATAACTTGTTTTATCACCTTAGAATACACTTAGAATTACAATTCTTTTGGTACATAACTTTTGGCCACAGTTACTTTTTCTAAATGTATGTATATAATATTCCAATATTGCTAAGGCAAAGAGAAACAATAAAAATATTACATCACTCCAATAACTAGTATAATAGTGAGTCCTCAGAATACTGTTTTGTCATTGAGTTTCTCTCTATAAGCAAAAAATAAAATAAAAACACTATGTACAATTCCTGAGTATGGTCACTGTTAATCATGAGGTGTCTGGGGGAAGCTGTCCTTTCCATTTTGACGGCATAATGTTCACATTAGTTGCTACATATGGACTCAGTGTCAGTTTCAATACCTGCGCAATAATTATGATAATATTAGTTTCTTGTTCTCCTTGACAAAGCCATTTTTAGACCCTGTCAACCAAATCCTCTGGGCTCCATGGAGACGTGTGCTACATAAATACAAAGCATTATTTTTACTCTTTTCACATTATTGTGGAGATTATTAAATGGAGGAGCAATGTATTAAATATTAATAGCTTCTATACAGTGAAAGCCATTTTACACCTTAGTTGACAATAGACCAAATTGAAAACTGAGATATAAAGTAATCTTTCACTTAATTGTACTGAGTTCTCACCCAGTCATTCTACAGACAGAAGCCTCTCTTTTTAGAAGTCCAATGCGCTATCCATTGCTCTACAGAGCCAGAGCCTTTCTTTTTAACAGACCAAACTTATACACAGATCTAAAGCTGCTAAATTTGGAATTGATTACAAAAATACCAAAAGCTAATGAAACACCACCCTGATAGGTGGGCTTTTCTGAATTACCCAAGGATAAATTATATTAAAAGCCAGACCACTGTCCAAATAAGAAGAAAGGAAACTAAATTTGCCATGAAGAATGACCAAACACCTCTTTCCTTACTTTTGAGGCACATTTGTAGCACGTCAGCAACATATCACATGCAACTAACTGCTCTTTAAAAGTGAGAGTCACCTTAGAGTGAGGATAATTTTCTTGGTTGATGTCAATCTCTTTGTGGCTTTTCGTAAATGGCTGTAGGTAGACAACATGTGTATGGGTGTTGAAGAAAGCTTTTTGGACCACGCCCTTCACTTACCAGCTGTATTAATTCGGGTGAGTTTCTTGATTTCTATGAGTCTCAGTTTCTCATGCATGAAGTGGGAATTATATTTGCTTTAAAAGATTGTTGTGAGCTTTAAATTATACATAGTACATATAATGATGCATATTAAAAATAAAACAATAATTTTAGCAGAATACCTGGTACATAGTAAACATTCAATAAAGACTGGTATTAGTAAAACATTTTCTTAATTCAAATGCATCATAAGTATATATTTCAAATAAATTCCTTAAGCTTACTTCTACCTTATTTAATTTGATGATGTCATTTAGACATTTCTTTGTGCCAATCTACTCTGAGGTAAATAGGATTTTGACATTAATTTATACTTTATTTTTCAATTATACTGAGTACTTGTTTTGTTGTCTGTTAAGAGCTAACCACTCATACAAACTGGGAAGGGTTGGCAGTGGGTTTAGAATATGTGAATGCGTATACTTGTGCCTGATGGCATTTCAGAATAAAAGATAATCCACTCATTAGAAGTTACTATTTGTCCCCCTTTCTAGCCTTTGGCAGAGAAAATTGAGAGCTACTGCCATTTAAAGGCTTTGTTGTCCAACAAAAATCATTTACATCCCCAAGGTATTGTTAATAATTCTATGATAGAATAGCATAGAATACAAATAAGAAACAAGGTAAGGTTCACCAATGTATAAATAATTTTATATTCGTATATGCAGTTTTATGTATTACATGTATTATTTTGGGGAAAATTGACAACCTCAGACATTAGTAATACTTAGAAATTTGAGTTTAAGTGACAATGGAAGCCTTCATATCATGTTTACATAAAACACCAATGTACAGATTTGGGGATATATAGTTACATGAGGACTCCATGTATTAACTTACTTTACATAGATTACTTCCAACACATTGACTCTTACATATAGATCAGTATATTAAGGGTTTATGGACCAGAATGACCAAAATGTTTGCTTCAGAATATTCAAAATTATGATGAATGAATACTCAAGAAAATTATTGTAGGATAATTGTTCGTTTCACAATGTTTGAGTTATGGAACTGCACATTCTACCATTTGGAAGCCCATCTAGAGCTGTCCAGTTCCATTTCTATGTGATTAAGGCGCCTTCTGTACAGGACTCTCTTTGGGAAGGTCTAGTAATGAAAACAGGTGTCATTTTTGAGCACTTTTTATGTGTCAGGGATTTTGTTAAGCTTAGCACACGGTATTTGCTTTGATCCTCACAAGCAGTCCAGGAGATAGGTACTGTTATTCCCATCGTGGCTCAGACAGATTTGGTTGCACAATCAGACCTCCAAGGGCTGGTTCGTGCAGTCAAGTTCTAATGCAAACATTTCAAGTGACAAAAAAAAAGCTCAGCAGTATAAATATTAAAGATTTAATTGTCGTTAATGTGGTTTTCATAAAACTGAGATACAATCCTGTGCTCTATCACTGTCATTCTGTGGTGTTTTGAATTCTAGAATTGTGCAGACAATTATAACTAAGCTATCTCCTTTTTCTCTGGTAACCACTCAGACACCTAGTAGGTAGACAGTATATTCTACTTGCTTCTTCAGGCAAACTACTCCCAATTTCTTTTAATAGGTATGCAGCTCTTGATTTCAAGACCGTTCATCAGCCTCCCCTTTTCTGAATGAACTTCAGCTATTTGATGAGCCTCTTAAATATAGACTTGTAAACAATCACAGGATCCTGGGTAGAGCTTAATCAGTGTAGAGGATATCAGAAGTATTACGTAGTCATTTCTTTGGAGACACCATTCATGTTTCTGAAACCAGATTCACCTTATTGATTCTGGCCAGGAATCATATCCACATGTCTCCTAAAATTATAAAATTTCCTTTATAAGCCTTTGAGTATTAATATGATGATACCCAGTGTATTTTGGGGAAGAACATTATAAATTTTAAGATAATCTATATTTTCCTTCAATTGATATTAATACTTGTATCAGAAACCACTAATAAATCAGAATGAAGCCCCACATATCCAGTTCCCCTGTAGTGGCTGAGAATATAGGTTATGCAGCTGTACTTCCTAGGGCCAAAGCCCTACTCATTCATTTACCAGCTGTTTGACTCTGGACAAGCTACTTTAGCTCCATGTGCCTCAGTTTCCCCATCTATAAATGGAAAGAGTCGTATCTACCTCATAAAACCATTAGGAAGATTAAATAAGTAAATTATTTTATTTTGCAAAATGTTCAAAATAATGTTCAACAGATAGTTGCTACTTATTATTTCTCATATAGATTTGAAATCATCCATAAATCAGGGCATGATACATAAGGAACTTTCTTTTAGCAGAGCTAAAAACCATTTCCAAAAGATTGAAATCCCTATGAGAACACTAACCATTGCCTGATGGCTATAGAAAAGTCTCAGTAAGTATTCATACAAAATATTAACACCTACCTGATTAGACACACTGTAATTCCTATTTTGTGTTACATCTCACTGAGATTGGTGTTCATTAAGAGATATTAACACCCTCTGCTTGACCAGAAAATATTCTATTCCTCTCTTCTTTATGTTACTGATACACCATGCTACCCATAGCTTCCAATCCCACAGATTCCAATGCAGGTATGCATCTTCTTGATGTACAGATACACTTCTCTGCCCTTTTTACTTCTTTTGGACAAATACAATTCTGATCTGTCCTGTGGTTAGATCCAAAGGGTTTTCCTTTGGAGGCATATATAGCTTGACTTCCAAACCACAGTTAAAATAAAATAAGATACATTGCTGCCCTATATTTCTCTCCAGTTACATATTAATCAGGTTGTTGTCTCATATTACAAAGTCTACAACTATGAAACTACTCTACTGTGAATATTTATTTTGTTTGATATCATACTTCTGTATTCTAGTAGTCTCTCAAGCTTCAGTATCTCTTCCTCACAAAACCTATATTTAAAAGTAACAAACGAACTAACAAAACAAACAAACTCATAGATACAGACAACAGAATGGTGGATTCCACAGGGGAAAGAGTGCAGGGGGAGGGCAAAGTCAGTCAGTGAAGGGTGTCAAATATATGGTAACAGAAGGAAACTAGACTTCGGGTGGTGAGCACACAATACAGTATACAGAAGTTCAATTACACATAATGTTGTACACTTTCAAATTATATAATGCTATTAACCAATGTTACTCCAATACATTTAACAGTAATAATAAAAAGTTTAAAATACTTTTAGAATTATAATTTTATTCTACTTGTTAAGCAGTTCATTAGAAATATTACCAATATTTCCAAGTTCCTCATAATTGGCACTCCAGTCCAGTGTTCAAGGAGCATCACATAATAAAAATCATTCTGTGTAAGCTCAGTTACACTGTGGGACTTGCAAAGGCAGTTTTTAGAACTCGGTGTCAGAAGGGAACATAAACTCAACTGAATCTCTGATAGGAATTCTGCTTTACCTAACTTTAAAGAAATGAAGAAAAGTCCTTTTATTCTTACAAATGGGACTATCCTTTCTTCCTTTTGGAAAAACTGGGGCTACAAGTAGATTTGGAATCATTGAAATGTTTTCCACTTTAAATATGAAATATTTTAAACCAAGAAATGTACAATTTGAGAATCATATAATACAGATTATTACACAATGCATATTATTTCCCGGAGTTAATAAATAAGAATCTTAAAACATGATACTTAAATCCATTTAAATTATCTATGTAGGTATAAAGGTAATTTTATTGGATGCCAGATAATAATTCATTCGCCAGAGTCACTTTCAAAATATTTTCACTCAATACAAAATTATAAAAGATAACGAAGTTAAAATGTACCAACATCAATTAATTAAATAATAGCAATAACACTAACAGCTCAAGTGGAAGAAAATAACTGGCTTTTTATAAAAAAAAAAAATAGCAGCAAGTCAATATCGACTTTAATTTTTTTTTTTTTTTAAACGTAAATACTTTTCTAGTATCCTCCAAGTGGTAAATTTTTCCATTTGGGGGTAGGAGAAAAGAAATTAAATAATTTAGAATTAAAGACGATATTATGTTAGTGAATAATGAAACACATTTGCTATTCAGTTACTTCCATCTACCATCCCTTTCAACCATACATAAATCTCATCAAGACTTCCGAGAGTCAACTATGACATTGGACAGAGGTAAGGATTTGGAGTTAGGAGACTAGGATTCATATTCTGGTTCTGCCATTTACTTCTTATGTAACTTTAATACCCCGTTTCCTTATCCATAAAACATAGCCCATATTACCAACCTCACCGGAGTGTGAATATTACATAAGATAATACATATCCAAGTGTCTGGCACAATACTTATATATTGATAAATGTCATTGCACATGGTTAAGAATCACAAAATAAATGGACATTTCAGTGCCCAACAGGCTGAAAAATATTATTTTCAATTTTAATTATGCTTAATTCGGGACTTTTTCATATATTGTCTCTCACAATTTTTTACACAGAACAATGCTTTCAAATGATAACTTTATTTTTGTCAAGTGATACTCTAATGTCATAGTTGGCATTATGCACTTCTTTTATATCTCATCAAACATTTAGCTCTCTGTTAAGTATCCTAAGATGTTCAGTAAATACTATGACATATCTAGGAAAATATACAAAAATCAACATAAAATGAAAAAATACAAAATTAGGATTTGAAATGAATGGTCAGAAAAATTTGAAAAGGGAGAAGAATTTTAAATTCTTTGTTGAACCTATATGTCCTTGGCTACTTTCTTAATAGTAGGACAATTGTACCTCTGTTTTCTGGATGTGAAAAATGACCCCCGATTCTTGAGTAAAATTTAATGGAGAAACAAAAACAAAAAAATTAAAAGTAACAGTATAAAAAAATTGACATGTTAATTTTACAGGATACCTCTTCTCCCAAGGCCTGACTTTCTGATCCACAAGAAGTTTTGAGACATTTCTTTAACATAATCACCCATCACAAAATCAATACAAAACTATATATATATATATATATATACTGTTCTCATAGAGAAAGCTACTCTCTAAAAGTGGAGTACGTTTTTCCAGTTTGAGCTCCATTTATCTTCAACCTGGGACTGAAGATTTCTAAGACAAATATTCCATAAATAAGGAAGTCCAGAGTAAATTCATTTCAATTTGAGTTATTTTCATATGGAGACATAGCTATTTACATTCCATTCTACAAGGTAGGTCTGAATCTTATACAACAATCTGTTGCATGGACAAGAATTTACTGGCAGATCGTATAGCAGAATATCCAATGATTTTTTTGGAAACAAATGTCACAATGGCTCCAAAGACTGACACAAATGGTCTAGAAATAGATGATCTTCTTCAATTCTCAATTCACTATATGAACCAAAAACTGCAACCTGGGTAGGGAGACCTCATGGGTAAGGGACCAGGAGGGAGGTTCTTTCCCTCTAATCTTAGACAAAGAACACAGTCTCCATACCTGGGCCCCTCCCCCGTCCCGCTCTTCCGGGCGCGCACGATATCCCAGGGTGGAGTGGAGAGCGCAGAGACCGGGGGTCAGCTATTTCCCTGCGTCCCATGGCTGATTTCTCTCGCCGGGAAGGCAGCCAGAGGGCCCTAGCACAGACAAAGAACACAGTCTCCATACCTGGGCCCCTCCCCCGCCCCGCTCTTCCAATCCTACTCCGCCCTTCCAGAGACTTAAACCGGCCCCTGAACTGAGTAGTGGCGTCAGATTACAGAGGAGCCGTATTGCTCAGGCTCTGGGAATCCTGACGGGCAGCCCTGACCCAGGGAGACTGGGAAGTGTGTGTGATTTTGGCTGCGCTAGGAGAGAAGAGACTCCTCCACCCCCAGCCACCACCTTTTCTGGCCTGCGGGAAGAGGGCGACGCACGGCTGGGCTGGGAGAGTGAAGACCCCTCCATCCCCAGCCCCCACCCTTCTTGGCTTGCCTAGGGCGGGGCGGGTGCAGTTGCAGAGACACACCCAGAGATCAGCAGTGAGGCAGGAGCAGCTCTGGGCTTTCAGCAGATCAGAAATCTCCCGCCCGCACTCATACACACACACACTGAAGAGGTGCCTTAAGACTCAAGAGTACTGGACACGGAACTGGTGGTGCCACTCTCAGTGTGCATATGTGCAGGCAAGGGCAGAAACTGCACTGACTTTGTAAAAACTATCATCCAGACCCCTCAGGCCCACGCATTTAAGTCTGCAGTCCCAAAGTCACTCTGGGCACCAGGTGACCGGCTCTGCCTGCGCAATAAGCAGGGGGCTCTTTGGTACAGCAGAGGACAACCTGGACATTGCTTGGTGGGCTCAGGCCGAGACGGTCGCTGCTTTTTGTTTTGCTTTGCTTTGTTTTGTTTTGCTTTGTCTTTATATCTTTGATATCTTTGCCTGTGTGGAGCGGGGGTTATTGGCTGTTTTTTGCATGTGAATGTACTTGATTTTTTTCTTTTTTTTGCTGTTGTCCTTGCTGTTGTGCTTGGTGATTTGCTTTGTTCTGAGGCTGCACTGCCGGGGCCCAGCTTGAGAGGCACGGGACTCAGCATATCCAGGGGCCAACTCCACACCAAACCGGAGTGCTGCCGGGTTTGACCTGCAGGTCACAGACCCAGAGGGGGCTCTCTGCAGGCACTGGAGCCCATAGAGGCCAAACCACATTAGGGTGGTCAACCCTCACGCAGCAGAGCGCCCTGCGGGGGGCAGAGCCAAGTCTCACAATGGGTCAGCCCAGGAGTTAAACCACCTACTTACAAGCAAAAAGCAATTAAAGATCTTCTTGAACGGGGCAGTGTACACAACACAAGAGTCACCTTTGGAGCACACGCAGAGGAGGACGACGCGGTGTGAGTCAAATATAAAGGACACATACTACATAAGATAACCTAGCAAGAACTAAAAACTCTAGGGGATCTACCTAATATATGAAAATAAACACAGTCAGCCAGAATGGGGAAACAAAGATACACGTCCCAAATAAAAGAACAGAAGAAGCCTTCACAACTGGAACCAAATGAAGCAGACGTAACCAACCTCTCAGAGACAGAGTTCAGAACACTGGTGATAAGAATGTTTAAGGAGCTTAGAGAAGACATAAAGAAGGATGTAGAAATCATAATGAACGAGCTTAGAGAAAACATATGTAGAAATCATAACGAACAACCAGTTAGAACTAAAGAACACAATTACCGAAATTAAGAACTCACTTGAAGGAATTACCAGCAGGCTAGATGAAGCAGAGGATCGAATCAGCGACTTAGAAGACAAGGTAGCAGAGATCACCCAAACGGAACAACAGAAAGAAAAAAGAATAAAAAACAATGAGGATGGCCTAAGAGACCTCTGGGATAACATCAAGCGCAACAACATGCGCATCATAGGAATACCAGAAGGGGAAGAGAGTAAGCAAGGGATTGAGAACATATTTGAAGTAATAATGTCTGAAAACTTCCCCAACCTGATGAAGGAAACCAACATACAAGTCAAGGAAGTGCAGAGAGTTCCAACCAGGATTAACCCAAACAGGTCCACACCAAGACACATTATAGTTAAAATGGCAAAGCTTAAAGACAAAGAGAGAATCCTAAAAGCAGCAAGAGAAAGATGGAGGGTTACATACAAGGGAACTCCCATAAGACTATCAAATGATTTTTCTACAGAAACACTGAAGGCCAGGAGGGAGTGGCAGGAGATACTCAAAGTGATGGAAAACAAAGGCCTACAACCTAGATTGCTTTATCCAGCAAGGCTATCATTTAAAGTTGATGGAGAGATAAAGAGCTTTCCAGAAAGAAATAAGCTAAAGGAATTTATTACAACCAAGCCAGCATTGCAAGAAATACTAAAAGGACTTCTGTAAATAGAAGAAAGATCAAAACAACCTAACTACAAATTTAAAAATGGCAATAACTATGTACCTGTCAATAATCACTTTAAATGTAAATGGATTAAATGCTCCAATCAAGAGACATAGGGTGGCTGACTGGATAAGACAGCAAGACCCTTGTATATGCTGTATACAAGAGACTCACCTCAGAACAAAAGACACACACAGGCTGAAAGTGAAGGGTTGGAGTAAGATATTTCATGCAAATGGAAACGAGAAAAAAGCTGGAGTTGCAATACTTATATCTGACAAAATAGACTTTAAAATGAAGAACATACTAAAAGATAAAGATGGGCACTATATAATAATAAAGGGATCGATCCGACAAGAGGACATAACCCTAGTAAACATCTATGCACCCAACATAGGAGCACCTAAATATATAAAACAGGTACTGACTGACATAAAGACAGAGATCAACAGTAACACTATTATAGTAGGGGACTTCAACACACCCCTGACAACAAGGGACAGGTCTTCCAGACAGAAAATCAATATGGAAACAACAGCCTTAAATGATACATTGGACCACTTGGATTTAATCGATATTTTCAGAACATTTCACCCCAATGCTGCAAAATACACGTTTTTCTCAAGCGCACATGGAACATTTTCCAAGATAGACCATATGTTAGGCCACAAAACAAGTCTTGATAAATTTAAGAAAATTGAAATCATACCAATTGTCTTCTCTGATCACAATGCTATGAAATTAGAAATGAACTACAGGGAAACAACTGGAAGACACACCAATTCATGGAGGCTGAATAACTTATTACTAAATAATGAATGGGTCAAGCAGGAGATCAAGGAAGAAATCAAAAGATATCTCGAGACAAACGAAAATGAAAACACGACGACCCAAAATCTATGGGATGCCGCGAAAGCAGTCCTAAGAGGGAAATTCATAGCTTTGCAGGCCTACCTAAAGAAACAAGAAACAGCACTAATCAACAGTTTATCTTCACATTTAAGGGATTTGGAAAAAGAACAGCAAAATAAGCCCAAAAGGAGCACAAGGAAGGAGATAATAAAGATCAGAGCAGAAATAAATGAAATAGAAACCAGAAAAACAATACAAAAGATCAATGAATCCAAGAGTTGGTTCTTAGAGAAGATAAACAAAGTCGACAAACTTTTAGCCAGACTCATTAAAAAAAAGAGAGAGAGGACCCAAATTAATAAAATCAGAAATGAAAGAGGAGAAGTGACAACGGACACTGCAGAAATACAAAAAGTTTTAAGAAGTTACTATGAGCAACTATATGCCAACAAATTTGACAATTTGGAAGAAATGGACAATTTTCTAGAGGCGTACAACCTTCCAAGGCTAACTCAAGAAGAAACAGAAAACCTGAATAGACTGATTACCACCACGGAAATTGAATCAGTAATCAACAGTCTCCCAACAAACAAAAGCCCTGGACCAGATGGCTTTACAGGTGAATTTTACAAAACGTTCAAAAAAGAACTATCACCTATTCTCCTCAAGCTCTTCCAAAAAATCCAGAAGGAAGGAAGACTCCCAAACACTTTTTACGAAGCCACTATCACCCTGATCCCAAAATCAGACAAAGACACCACAAAAAAAGAAAACTACAGGCCGATATCTCTAATGAACATGGATGCAAAAATCCTCAACAAAATATTAGCGAACAGAATTCAGCAATACATTAAAAAGATCATTCACCATGATCAAGTGGGATTCATCCCTGGTATGCAAGGGTGGTTCAACATCCGCTAATCAATTAATGTGATACACCACATAAACAAAATGAAAAATAAAAATCACATGATCGTATCAATAGATGCAGAAAAAGCATTTGATAAAATCCAACAGCCATTTATGATAAAAACCCTTAAGAAAGTGGGAATAGAGGGATCATATCTCAACATAATAAAGGCCATATATGACAAACCCACAGCTAACATCATTCTCAATGGGGAAAAGCTAAAACCATTCCCCCTAAGATCAGGAACAAGGCAAGGTTGCCCACTATCTCCGCTTCTATTCAACATAGTGCTGGAAGTTCTTGCCACAGCAATCAGACAAGAAAAAGAAATAAAAGGCATCCAGATTGGTAAGGAGGAAGTAAAGTTATCATTGTATGCAGATGATATGATTCTATATATAGAGAACCCTAAAGACTCCACCAAGAAGCTGTTGGAGCTGATAGATGAATTTAGTAAAGCAGCAGGATACAAAATTAATATTCAGAAATCAGTGGCATTTGTATATACCAATAATAAAACATCAGAAGGAGAAATTAAAAAAACAATCCCATTTACAATCGCTCCAAAGACTATAAAATACCTGGGAATAAATTTAACCAAAGAAGTAAAAGATCTGTACTCAGAAAATTATAAGACACTGAAGAAAGGAATGAAGGAAGATATAAATAGATGGAAACACACATCATGTTCATGGATAGGAAGAATTAATATAGTTAAAATGTCCATACTGCCTAAGGCAATATACATATTCAATGCAATTCCTATCAAACTGCCAACGTCGTTTTTCACAGAAATAGAACATATAATCCTAAAATTTATATGGGACCATAAAAGACCCCGAATAGCAAACGCAATCTTGAGAAATAAGAACAAAGTGGGAGGTATAACAATACCTGACTTCAAATTATACTACAAGGCTACAGTAATCAAAACAGCATGGTACTGGCATAAAAACAGACACATAGATCAATGGAACAGAATAGAGAGTCCAGAAATAAATCCACGCCTATATGGCCATTTAATCTACGACAATGGAAGCAAGAATGTACGATGGAGTAATGACAGTCTATTCAATAAATGGTGCTGGGAAACTTGGACAGACACATGCAAAAAAATGAAGCTGGACCACCTCCTTACACCATATACAAAAATAAATTCAAAATGGCTTAAAGACTTAAATGTAAGATCTGAAACCATAAAATACCTAGAAGAAAATATAGGAAGAAACTTCTCAGACATTACCCGGAGTAAGATTTTTACTGATATATACCCTCGCTCGAGAGAAGTAAGAGAAAAAATAAACATGTGGGATTATATCAAACTAAAAAGTTTTTCACAGCAAAGGAAACCATCAATAAAACAAGAAGGGATCCTACTGAATGGGAAAAGATATTTGCCAATGATATATCTGATAAGGGATTAATATCACAAATCTATGGAAAACTCACTCAACTCAACTCCAAAAAAACAAACGATCCAATTAAAAAATGGGCAGAGGACTTGAAGAGACATTTTTCTAAAAAGGATATACAGATGGCAAACAGACATATGAAGAAATGCTCAACCTCACTAACCATCAGAGAAATGCAAATAAAAACCACAATGAGATACCACCTCACCCCAGTCAAAATGGCTATCATCAATAAATCAACAAACAACAAGTGCTGGCACGGATGTGGAGAAAAGGGAACGCTTGTGCACTGTTGGTGGGATTGCAGATTGGTGCAGCCACTATGGAAAACAGTATGGAAGTATCTCAAAAATCTGAAAATGGAACTACCCTATGATCCAGTAATTCCACTCCTAGGTATCTATCCGGAGAAACCCAAAACTTCAATTCAAAAATCTTTATGCACTCCTATGTTTATTGCAGCACTATACACAATAGCTAAGACATGGAAACAACCAAAATGCCCATCGGTAGATGACTGGATTAAGAAACTGTGGTACATTTATACAATGGAATATTACGCAGCCATAAAGAAGAAAGAAATCTTACCATTTGCAACAACATGGATGGACCTAGAGAACATTATGTTAAGCGAAATAAGTCAGACAGAGAAAGATAAGTACCATATGATCTCACTTATTTGCGGATTCTAAAGAAAAGAATAAGTGAATGAACTAATCAGAAACAGTTTTGGAGACAAAGAGGAAAAACTGAGGGTTGCTAGATGGGCGGGAGGGGTGGGGGGTGGGGGGGTGGGTGAAGGGATTGGAGGGCAGTTGGTGACCACAGGATGGCCACGGGTTTGAAAATTAATCTGGGGAACGTAATTTGGTGGTTACCAGAGGGTAAGGGGGTTGGGGGGTGGGGGATGAGGGTGAGGGGGATCAAATGTATGGTGATGGAAGGGGAGCTGACTCTGGGTGGTGAACACATAGTGTGATTTATGGATGATGTGATACAGAATTGCACACCTGAAATCTGTATAATTTTACTAACAATTGTCACCCCAATAAATTAAAAAAAATAAAAAATAAAGTAAAAAATAAAAAATGTAACATTAAAATATATACTGAATTAACTCATTTCTTCTTTGGTAGCAGATTATTAAAAGTGTTTGTTTTTCACACTTACCTTAAAAATTTAAGGTATAATGCTAATAAGTTTTAAGAAATATGTGACTCCTTGTATTTTATTGTTTTATAACTCTAGAAAACATAATAAATTTTGTAAGAGAAAATAACAAACTTCAATTACAGAAATTCACAAAATAATAAAAGAAACATTTTCCTACATACTATTCAATTAAAAACTGAAATATTTATGGGAATTTTCTTTTATTATTTATTATTATGAAATGAATACATGTGGTAATGGACATTTAGAAACAAAAATAAAATAGAAGAGTAGGAAATGCTCTCTAGAGAATGTAACTTTTCCATTTGTATATTAAGGATGTAGTTGTTAAGTTTCAAATCAAGAACATGAGGTCACTAACTATATTTTATAAAGTTAGTGTCAGGTGAGCTATACTTTTATATTAATTATAAACAGCTCAAAATGGTTGTAAAAAAATAAAGAGTTATAATGCCTTATTATAACATTTTTGCAGGAAGCAAAAAGGTTGGAAAATAACAGACTTTCTTTTTAACTTAGGTCTCAAAAATAAAATTTAAAAATACTCATTGATGTCAAAGCCAAAGAGTGGATTTTAAAATGGTCTCACCTCATTAAAAAAAAAAAAAAAAAAAAAAAAAAAAAAAAAAAAAAATCGATAAGGAAGATGAACTATACTTGCAGTTGATATGATTATATAGTTGGGAAAATTCCAAAAACTAAACAGAAAAAATAGCACAATAAGTAAATTTTGTGAAGTAGTAAGATATATAATTAATATATGGAAATTAGTATCCTTCTTATATTAAAACAGAAAACATTGTGTGTTATTAAACTTACATATAAAGAGGCTCAAACTTACTTATAATTAGAAAAATGAAAATTAATACTTCATCAAATACATTTCTCACCTAAGGAAAAACAAAAATCAAAGTTTAAAAACATAATATCACTGATGAGGAAAAGGCACATTGCAAGTAAGAAATTAAAATAAATTTTCACATTTTACAGATGTCAAAAAATTCAGTAAAATTCCCTATGCATTTACCCTTTGATATAGCAATCTCACTTCTCAGGATCCATTCCAAAGCTACACTGGGAAAAATATAGGAAAAGTATATGGCAATACTATTCATTGTAACAAGCCACTTTTAGATGACAACCTGTATCGTTCAGCTATTGTCACAATAATTTTGTGTAATAAACAACAACAAATCTCAGTGGCTTATAAAAGCCCTCCTTTATTCATTTCTCATGCTTTTGCTAGCCTTCTGGGATTTTCAGAGAGACACATCTGGCCTTGGCTCCAGATCACAGGTGAATACAAGACAGTTGCCTATGCTGATGTTTATCGGAGACCCATGGGCTACATGGCACAGATGCACAAGAGAGCAAGCCCAAACACATACATTTTTCTCAAGCCTCAGCTTGTATCAGGTGCCTAATATATTCTTTACCAATACAAATCACATAGCCAAAGCCAAAATCAGGATTTGGTCAGTATACATCACATATCTTGAGGAAAGGATGTGTATTTAATATTACTATAAGCGAGTAAAGAACCAGGATTATAATTTATTCTATTACACAACACAAAATTTCATCAATAAGGAACTTGTTCAACAAAGTATGGCACATTCAAAAACTAGGAAACTATGAAGCTATAATAAAGAACATATAACCCTATGAAAAAATATCAAGGATGTGTTATTTGAAAAGGGTATTAGTGAGAAAATTTGTGTATTTTACTTCCCATTATATCTAATTACCAAGCTGCACTATGATAAAAAAGTAAATATGACTCAGGTTACCTCAGGTCTTAATTTTTATTTACAATGTAAGACTATGTTCACTCATGTTTAGTTTATAGCTCAGTGTTTATACAGCACAAAAAAGAAAAGAAAGAGTGGTGGGTGTGGAAAGTAAGGAAACCACAATTCTGAGAAACTTGGACCATAATTCTGAATGAAATTGAACCTAACTTGCTGGATGACCTTAGACAAACTTCTCGGAGCTCCCAAGGCTAACCCTTGTTTTAGATAAAGTTTGAGTTGGTTTGGTTATATATCTTATCAACCGTACCACCCTACTTATGTGCCTACCCAAATTCAGAATAACCTTTTATACTCTGAGACTTCTTGATTACTTAACTGTGAGCCATTGCCACTACATACCTTCCATCCTTAAGCCTTTCTTTCTTCTTATTCAGAACAGCAATATGAAGAAAAGTAACATAAAAATTCTTTCTGTACTAAATTCTTTAGCCTTGTCCATGTCTATGTTGACTTCCTATTTTTTCGCTCATCTTGCTGTAATTTTTATACTAATACCCTTGAATTCTCTCCGTTCTTTTGTTTTTACATTTCCACTAATGGCACTTGCTCGACTCATCAACAGTCCCAGTAGATTAGCAGCAAAAACTATGCTCCTTAAAAGACAAAGTGGAAAGGATTAGAGATTGTACTAGCTACAAGTTCCCTAGTTCAGGGTTTTGCATAAGTAGCTGTGCACTAAAGCTATGAGGGAAACTTTTGAAAAGTTATGATTCTATCTTCAACTCCAAAGTTTCTGCATTGAAAATTTAGTAGTATAGAAGAGTAACATTTGGTCTTACAGAGTTGAGGACCACTGCTTTAAATAATAAGAATGGCTGAGTGCCTTACTAATAGGTTTTAGAACACTACGGGGTAGGAAAAACTCTATTTAGAGAACTAAAAGTGAACTTGGTAAAATTAAAATGATGAGAACTGATATTATTTTTTTATCTCTAAAGAAGTGTGTTCAATAGAATACTAATTATATCATTAAGTGATTAATAAGCTGTTTTATTCTTATTTGTATCACTGAAATTATTTTGTGACAGTATGACTCATTTCTTTTGTCTTATTCTATGTTCCCTGGAGACAGAATGAGAATAAAGTTATCTCTTGGGTAACTTTTTAAAACTCTTCTGACTTAAACTTATCAGATAGACCTAATTTTCTAACTCATTGCTTTCCTATAAACCCTGAAAGTCCAAAATTCAAACCAGTAGAAGCAAAATGTTTGAAATTCAGATTAGTACTTTATTTCTTTGTAAAGCGTCTTTCCATTCCTACTAGTATTATAATTCACATAATTTTTGATACATATTGAAACATCCTCTCTTCATGTCTTATCTATAAAAATGTTTCAGCAATATCTTATGCTCTGCAGCTGATGTCAAACCCAGTTATGCCAGCTGGCTTAGTCTATTAAATATAATATTATTCAAAAAAGGAAAACCTAAATAAACTCTGTTTCCACTTACATGTAATTGAAAGTTTTGTGAAGTGTTAAAAGAGGGCCATTCATTTTCATTTCTTGACAGTAGTCAAATGCTTTACATAAAATATCAATCAGAAAAAGAAATCTACTGTCACTTCTGCATCTTGTAGCCCAAGTAGACGTGTATATATTATACTTACTCAATTTCCTCAAAGAGAAACAATACTTTTTTTTTTTTTCTGGGGGGGGGGATGTTGGATCACTACTATTCAGTAAATAGATTTAATTCCTATGGCTTTTAGATCAACCACATGCCAGATTTATTTTAATCTTGTCTTTTCTTGGGCAAATCTCTGCCTTTCCATTTCAAGATCCTTAACTTAATCAAAGTTCCTTTTACTTTGTAAATTAATATATTCACACATGTCAGGACTTGGAATGTGGACATTTTGGGGTGACCATTAATATGCCTATCACATAAACAAAACAAAAAGAAACATGATTCCTATTCCATGAAGCCTCTAGATTCCCTCAGGCACAATAAAGCATATTCCTTACAGGCTCATAGAGTACATTTGTATATTTTTATTGTTGATACTTGTATTACTACTTAATTTACTAAACTGTGAGTGTCATAAGCTTGCTGTAATTCTTATATGCAATTCTTATAATGATTATATACCTAGAAAATTCCAAAAAGTAAATGGAAAAACTAGCACAATAAGTGAATTTTAAGTTACAGAATTAAGTTCAATAAGTTACAGAATTAATATAGGGAAATCAGTAACCTTCTTATATTAAAACAGAAAACAAGTGTGCCTCCAATAATGATCTCAATAATTGACACGTAGTAGATATTTTTTAAAACATTGGCTGATTGGATTTTTAGTTAAGATGGTGGAGTAGGTAAACATTGTGATGCCTCCTTTCAAGACCACATCAAAATTACATCTAAACTATAGAACAGCCATCATTGAGAATCACCTAAGTCTAGCTGAACTGAGGTCCTACAATGAAGAACATACAGAAGAAGTCACCTCAAGATTAGTTGGAGGGGCAGAGACATGGAACAGGCTGCTCCCACACCCACATTGACTGTTATAAATCAGAAGGGCTACCTCAGCTGTGGAGGTTCCTTCTGAGAGAGTGAGAGGTCCCACCCCCACACCAGGTTCCCCAGCCCAGGATTCCAGTGCCAGAGAGAGAAGTCCCCATAAACTGCTGGCTGTGAAAACCAGCAGAGATTGTGGCTGAGTGAAAGAGAAGGGAGCTCTAGTCCTAGATGTTCCTATTAAAGGGTCTGCACAAGTATTTACTCACTGACAAACTCACTCGCTTTGAGCTCTAATGCTGGGGCAGCAGCTCAAAAGGGAGGGCATCAGGGGCATATGGGGAGGAACTGAGTTGTATGATTTCAGGGCAAGGACTGGAGGCACAGCCTTCTCCCAGACAAAAAGTCCAATGCTTCTTTTTTTAGCCATCGCTCCCCCAAGTATGCTACTGTAGATAGCTGCCATATCTGAGTTTCCATCAACCTTCCTAATACTGTTTGTTCATCCTGCCCAGGTGATTTCCTGAGACCCCACCCCACCCAACTTCTGGGCACATCTCTGCCACTTCTAATGGCTTTTTCATACAAATGGTTTATATTGGCTCATGCTGCAGACTTTCCAAAAATCTCCCAAACAAGCAGCATCTGGCTTGGGCATGCCCCAAACAACTTGCTGAGCAGACCTAAGCCTGACATTAGCAGCTGCCAGCTTTGGTACATGACTTGGACTTTCAAAGCAATGCCAAGACCAGCATGGGTGGCAGACTTCTGTGGATTGCTTTGTGGCTCATGCTAGGTGGCTCTGGGCAGGGCATAGCCTGCAGCTGAACTTGGCCTGTGGCAGGGCCTCTCTCAGGAGTCCCTGGGGGTAGCAGGCCCAGTGGCCAGCTGCAGACTGGGATGGAGCATCACCTGGCCACCTCAAAGACAACGAACCCAAAGGCAGACTGGGAAGGCACCAGAGCCCTGCTAAAGCAAATCCTGCTCCATAGGGTCAGCCTCTAGACAATAGCTTCTCCACTGTAGTCATGGCCAGTTCTCATAACTAATTAGCCTGAGGGTCAATCACTGCTATTGAAGTGCAAATAGCAACCAAGTCTCAACTACAACATGAGGGCACACACAACCCACACAAGGGACACACCTGGCACCAAGCTCAAGTGACAAGGGAGTTGGCACCACTGGGCCCTACAGAATACCTACAACGTAAGACCACTCTAATAAGACCAGGAGACATAGCATCCCTACCTAATACCTAGGAAAAAAAAGGGAGGCCGCCAAAATTGGGAGACAAAGAAATATGTTCCAAATAAAAGAACAGAACAAAGCTCCAAGAAAAAAACAAAAACTAAAAACTAAACAAAATGGGGACAAGCAATCTACCAGATGCAGAGTTCAAAACACTGGTTATAAGGGTATTAAATGATCTCAACAAAGAGATAGGAAAGAACCACAACAAAAAATATGGAGATAGAAAACATTAAAAAAAAAGTCAGAAAAGAATTTTGTAAATAAAATATGAATACATTAGAGGGAATCAACAGTAATTAGATGAATTAGATGAATCAGAGGATCGAATCAGTGATTTAAAAGATAAGGTGTCAGAAAACACTGAAACAGAACAGCAAAAAGAAAAAAGAACTCCAAAAAAATGAGGATAGTTTATGAGGCCTTTGGACAACATCAAGCATAACAACATTTGCGTCATACTGGTACCAAAAGGAGAAGAGAGAGAATAAGGATTGAAAACTATTTGAAGAAATAATAATGGCAAACTTCCCTAACTTGGTTAAGGAAATAGATATTTAAGCCCAGGAAGTACAGAGTGTCCCAAACAAGATGAACACAAAAAGGCCCACCAAGGCACATCATAATTAAAAAATGCTGAAGGTTAAAAACGAAGAGAGAATCTTAAAGGCAGCAAGAGAAAAGCAGTTAGTTTACCTACAAGGGAGCTCCCATAAGACTGTCTGTCACCTGATTTATCAATAGAAACTCTGCAGGACGGAAGTGATTGGCATAAAATATTCAAAGTGATAAAAAGCAAGGATCTACAACCAAGATTGCTCTACCCAGCAAAGCTATCATTTAGAATCTCAGGACAGATAAAGTGCTTCCCAAACAAGAAAAAGCTAAAGGAGGTCATCACCACCAAACCAGCATTACAAGGAATCTTAGAGGGACTTCTTTAAGATAAATAAATGAATGAATGAATGAATGAATGAATGAATGAATGAATAAAGAAAATCCAAGAACAGCATATCTATGAACAATTACTTTAAATGTAAATGGATTAAATACTCCAGTCAAAAGACAGAATGACTGAATGGATAAGAAAAGAAGAGCCTTATATATGCTGTCTAAAGATACTCACTTCAGATTGAAAGACACAAGCAGACTGAAAGTGAAGGGATAAAAAAATATATTTCATGAATATGGAAACAAACTAAAACTAGTGTGGTACCAATACTTGTACCAGACAAAATAGATTTGAAAACAAATGCTATAACAAGAGACTAAAAAGTACCCAGTGATCACATTTCTGGATGTTTAGCCCAAGAAATCCAAAATGCTACTTTAAGGAGACATGTGCATGCATATGTTCATTGCGGCATTGTTTACAATGGCCAAGATGTGGAGGCAGGCTGGGTGTCCACTGATGGATGAATGGATTAAGAGTAGGTGGTACACCTACTAGGTATATAAAATGGAATATTGCTGGACCATGGAAGGGAATGGGATCTTACTATCTGTGGTGGCATGAGTGGTCCTGGAGTGTATTGTGCTAAGGGGAGTATGTCAGACAGAGAAAGACAGAATCGATGTGATCTTACATATATTGGAATCTGAAGAACAAAATCAACAAACAAAATATAAACAAACTCACAGATACAGAGAACATTTTGATGGTTGCCACATGGGGGTGGATTTCATGGGGGAGAGGTTAAAAATGGAAAGGGATTAAGAAGTACAAATTGGTAGTTACAGTATAGTCGTGGGTATGTAAATAAAGCATAGGGAATATAGTCAATCATATGGTAATGACTATGTATAGTGCCAGGTGGATACTAGACTAGTCAGGGAGATCACTTCTTAAATTATATCAATGTCTACTACTATGCCGTACACCTGAAAATAATGTAAAATAATGTTAAATGTCAAATATAATTGAAAAATTTTAAAAAGGGGGAACTGAAGAGGAATAAATGTTCTAATTTCCAGGTATAAAACAAATAAATCATGAAGATGTAATATATTGCATAGGGAATATAGCCAATACTATTGTCATAGAGTGGTACAGTGTCAGATGGTTGCTGGACTTATCATGGTGAACACTTCTTTAGATATATGAATGTTGAATAACTATAAGGCACACCTGAAAGTAATATACTATTACGTGTTAGCTATATTTTAATAAAGATCTTTAAAAAGTAAATTAAGAATATTGGCTGATTGACAAAGTACTAACCAGAGTTGAAACTGATATTAAAGTATTCTTAAATTCTTTTGTTCTTTCCTGATAGAAATGTATTTACCTATATATGGTTTCTAGAAATTATGGTATCATGGTAAAAGAGATAAATGAATTAGTCTGCTCCAGAACTAGTCATTTTTTTTTGATGGGGTGGGAGGTTACTAACATAACTTTAATATTTATGTATGTATGTATCTATTTCAATTAGAGTTGACATTCTATATTATTTATATTAGTTTCACTTGTGCAATATAGTGGTTAGACATTTACATAATTTATGAATGATACCCCTATTAGTCTAGCACCCACCTGGCACTATGCATAGTTATTACAATATTATTGTCTATATTCCCTATGTTGTATTTTACATCCCCTTGACTATTTCACAACTACCAATTTGTACTTCTTAATCCTTTTACCTTTTCCACCCAGCCTCCCAATCTCATTTCCTCTGGCAATCATCAGTTTAGTCTCTATATGTATGAGTCTGTTTCTATTAGATTGGGACAAAAATAATTGCCCCAAGAAATTGCGGTTTAAAAGGTTAAAAATAATTGCAAAAACCGCAATTACCTTTGCACCAACTTAATATTTTGTTTGTTCATTGATTTTGTTCTTTAGATTCCACATATAAGTGATATCATATGGTTTTTGTTGCTCTGCAGAACTAGTCATTTTCAAGACTGACAAATGTTAACACTAAGTTGTATATCCCCCTTTTAAGATGATAATTGAATTTATTACCATCTGCTTTTTTTCCTATAGCCATGAAAAATTTTTATGTCTTTATAGTAATAAAGTATTGTGTGAAATGTTTAATTTTTCATCTCTGGAAAATAGAGAATAGTCTAAAACTACTATGTTTTATAAGAAATCTGAGCTCTATCATCTTGGAAAAGAATATTAGTTTTTTTAATAACTATAATTGTTTATAAATACTATATTTAAAAAATTGGTTAAGCAAGAGTCTTAACTTATGACAACTAGATTTGAAAATGTGTTTTTAGCGTACTTTTCAAATTACAGAAAAATTTCTCATTTGTATATTATTTGCTAGGAAAAATATATTCTTACAGATTGTTCTAGGTAATGCTGATTTTGTTCAGAGGGGTTAACAACATTGATATTAAAGTGATCTCAATATGTATTAATAAATATTGGCATGACACATAGTTTGCTATGACAAAAAATGACAGTTTTTCAATAAAATATCTATTAGGTCTGTAGCATGTTGTACAGACTGCAGAATTGAAAAGAATGGCATATTCTTGATCAACACCATAAAGCAGACAAGTCTGGATAATTTACCCCTGACTGAAAATGATTTTCTGTGCATGTACCACATCAACAGCATCAGTGGAAAATAACAGGCATTAACGGTGACAGAGCTAGAAACCCACTGTCATATTTCAATAACTGTACTCAATTTTGTAGTTTATGTTTGCCTCACCATTTCACTTCTTTGCTAGCCTCATAAGAACAGCCATAAAATGAAAGTACTACCATTCCCATTAGATGTTTTTGTAGCAAACAACAGAATGAGTCACAACATAAGACAGATGGAGATGTTTTAAACTCAGGCCCTCCCTGCCAGTTAGTACAAACCACCTATAGATTACAATTACCTAGTAGGCCAGGTACCAAGCATTATACTTCTACAAATATAAATTTATAACTAGAAGTGGGTAAAAGGGATCTAATATATTGTGATGGAAAGAGAACTGACTCTGGGTGGTGAACACACAATGTGAGATATAGATAATGTATTATAGAATTGTATACCTGAAATCTATATAACTTGACTAACAATTGTCACCCCAATAAATTTTAATTAAAAAAAAATAACAGTCAATAGATGTTACTGATTGAAACCAAAGAGTAACTACAATATAATTATTTCAATTATAATAGAATAAATTCAATAACCACTCATTTTTGAGTGATAAAAACATTTGCAAAAATCATTTTATTTTGTATATGTACGTAAGCAGGAATACCTTTTCCTCTAGCCTCCTAAATTCTACAGTTGGGTCTTTGAAATAAATTGACAACAGGAGAAAAGGTATAGAAATTTATTAATTTTTAATATTATATGCACAGAGGCATTACAGGAAAAAAAGTGAATATCTAAAAAAAAAGCAGTAGTACTTGAAATATTATATGTTGTCTTAATAGAGGAAGGGAGGGGGAGATGTAGTTCACTCAGGGAACAGTAAATTATTTTTAAGATTGATGAATGGGCCCTAGAAGAATAGGTGGTTGATATGATAGTTTATTACAAAGTTTATCTGGGGATGTGTTGTCAACTTCTAGTCTCCTCTCCTGTGATAAGAATCAATCTGACATGAGGAGACATTTTTCTAAAGAGGACATACAGATGGCAAACAGACATATGAAAAAATACTCAACATCACTAATCATTAGAGAAATGCAAATAAAAACCACAATGAGATACCACCTCACCCCAGTCAGAACGGTCATCATCAATAAATCAATAAACAAGTGCTGGAGAGGATGTGGAAAAAAGGGATACCTCTTGCAATGCTGGTGGGATTGCAGATTGGTGCAGCCACTATGGAAATCAGTATGGAGGTATCTCAAAAAAATGGAAATGGAACTACCTTATGACCCAGCAATTCCACTCCTAGGTATCTATCCAGAGAAATCCAAAACTCTAATTCGAAAAAATTTATGTACCCCTATGTTTATTGCAGCACTATTCACAATAGGCAAGACATGGAAACAACTGAAATGCCCATCTGTAGATGACTGGATCAAGAAACTGTGCCACATTTATACAATGGAGTATTACTCAGCCATAAAGAAGAATGAAATCTTACCATTTGCAATGATATGGATGGACCCAGAGAACTTTATGCTAAGTGAAATAAGTCAGACGGAGAAAGACAAATACCATATGATCTCACTTATCTGTGGAATCTACAGAAAAGAATAAATGAGCAAACTAATCAGAAACAGTCTCAGAGATATAGCAGAAAAACTGAGGATTGCTAGATGGGAGGAGATTAGGGATGAGGGAGAAGGTGAGGGGATTAGAAAGCACAATCGGTAATTACAAGATTGCCAGGGGATATGAAAGACAGTTTGGGGAATATAATCAATAATGTTGTAAAGACTTTGTAGGGTATCCGATGGACACTTGTCTTATTAGGGAGATCACTTCATGGACGGTGTAGATGCCTGACCACTGCAGTGTATACCTGAAGCTGAAGCTGAATAATACTGATTGTCAGCTATAATTTCATATATATATATATATATATATAGTCACAGAATGTGGAGTACTGCATAAGGAACGGAGTCAGTGGAACTGTGACAGCTATATACTATGTCAGAGGGGTAATAGATTGGGGGCGGGGGTTATCACTTTATGAGGGGTATAAATGTCTAACTATTACATTATTTTGTACACCTGAAATTAAAAAAAAAAGAATCAATCTGCACTGCTGATGAAACTCCTGGAGAAAGGAGTTATGACAGTTGCATTCCTTTTGGAGGACCTGTCTTTAGGTAGATGAGGGAGTTCAAAGAAAGCCTCTCCCAGCATTGACTGTTTTTAAGTACTCTCAGCTCAAAATAACCATTCTACTAAAGTGGCGTATTTCAGGGTGGCATATCCTGAATTCCTTCATTTCTCAACACTTTATTAAATTATTCCCCAAATTCAGAATGCTAGTAAATCAAGAAGAAATTTAGGCTCTTCAGATTCAAATTATGATACCTCTACAAATAGAATAATAATTGTTTATCATTATAATAAATGTTTTTTTAAATTTCTGAATTTGGAACTTAAATTCTTTCGGAACTCTAGTGATTGCTTAGAAGGAGATTAAATCTTTTCAATTACATTTATATCCTACATAAATCTAACAGAGCTGTTTTCATTTTCCTTTATCTCTTTTCATGTTGTTTTAAAATTATGTGCTTTTTAATGCCAATATCATCAAGAGGAGATTCATATGTTCTCATAGGAGTGAAATAAAAGACAGAAATGAAGACACACTTTGCAAAATTGGTATAGTAGTGATTTTTTGACTGGCATGAGATAGAACAACAAAGTCACTGTTTTGTTCTAAGCTGTGTTTTTTTAGTGATATAAGTCACCTGAGTTTGCTTTGTTATCATTCCTGTAATTTTCTTAAAGGACAGATCATCTCCATCAGAAAGAAGACATCATTAATATGCTTTGGCAAGGACACTTGACAGAAAACAGCAGCCTTCGAAGAGTACCGTTGGACTCACATTAAGTAATCTGACAGGGTCAAATTTTTCAAATGAATTGTCTTCAGTTAATGGTCCTAAGAAAACAGAAAATTATGATTTTAGAGAATTCCAATAAAGTGGGCTTTCTTTTGCCTTCAAATAGGATGGGAAGAACATTTTTACATGAACATGATATCTAAAGACCTTAATATTTGTGTGTGTGTTTGTGTTAGCTCATTGTGCATATCATTATTTGGCAAAAACTAACTTCTCTTTAGTTTGGGGTTAATTTGTAACTAATGGTCATGATACATCGTGCTTCAGACTTCACAAACTGCTTCCCCAAACATTATTTTAATTAAATCTCACAAACTTCCTGGGAAAGAGATATCATTTTACTTTGGAAACTGAGACTTTGATACTCAGTTCTTATGGTATCTGGACAAATGATGAATCTTCTAATGCCATTTCTTTTGTTCTTTTCATTCAACCTCACCAAGTCTTACTTATATTGAGTATGTGACATAACACTTTTCAAGCAGTCCAAACAGTCCTCCCCAACACGTGCTATTTTGGCATATGGATTATTTTGAGCCTAAGCAATTGAAAGCCTGCTGGCTCAAGAGAAACTTTACCTCTCCTTTAAAGATTTTAAACTGGGGGCTTACCCATAATAAGATTTATTACCAGAAATAATTTTTTATGACATATATATGGTAGGGGAAACATCTAATTATTGAACATCTGCTCTTCTTATTGTCCCACAAATTATCCTATTCTCCTCTGAAGCCCCAAGTCCTTACCTCATTCTTTAGCTCAGAATTTTCATATATATCTCATTTTACCTTTGTGTCTTTGAACTTCTCATGTGTGTGGGGTTTCTGACTCTCTCATCTATGTGAGGTTCCCATGCACCCAAAATTAAATTTGATTTTCTCCTGTTAATCTGTCACATGTCAATTTAATTATTAGACCAGCCAAAAGAACCTAGAAGGATAGAGTAAAATATTTTTCCCCAACACTCTAAATATGAGAGCCTTATTATTTCTATTAAGATGTAAATCACATTTACGAAGAAATATTTACTGAACAAATGAACATCCATTAATTTGAAACAGATGTCAAATTGTGTGTTAGGAAAATATAAAAGACTGGTGTTAAATATTTTAAATGCAACAGAGGAAAAACTTTCATTAGAAAAGATATGCTCAATTGCAAATGTAAACAATTTATCATAATTTAAGGACAAATATTACTTTGAGTCCCTAATCTAATAAAGAAAAATAAGGTAGACACTATGGGTTAGCTACCCAACAGCCATTCAAAACCAAATTTCTCCTTTTCTTTCTCTAATAAACAGGCTAAAAATGTAAAATACTCACTTTCCCTGGATACCTTAAAAGTGGATGGAGTGAGAACCAGTTCTGCTCAGGAAATGTTAGCAAAAGTAAATGAGTAGGGATTCCAGTAAAGTTTTTTAAAAGAACAGATTAAGTAAACCTGCTAGCCTTTAGTCTCTTGCTTTTCTTCCTTTCTCCCACATGGAATGGAGATGCAGTGCCTTACAGAACAGAATCATCTTATGAGCAGTAACAAATGAGACATACACAGGATGGGCAATCAGGAAAATGGAAGAATCTGTGTTTGAATAGCTACTCCAGCCTTCTTACTCAGCAGGATATGGAAATCCCATGGTTGTTGAACCTACGTTTTTTGCAGTCAAACAGAATTTTAACAAACACAAAATGTGTTCTTGAAATTGGGGTGCTAAAAACACAAAAACAAAAATATTGACTTTGCTACGTGTAAAAGTGATAGAATCTTGAGAATCAAAGTCCTGATAATTTCTGGGTAGGAGGGCATCGATTCTGGTTATATGAAGAAAAATATTTAGTATAACTATAGCTTGCTATAGGCCATAGGCTGACTCAAATTATAATTTTAAGACATGGAAGAAGAAAAATCCAGTGTTTGGCCCTGTGCCAATTTCAGCAAATTCTCATAAGAAAGATGGGCCTTCCAGATTTGGTCTACCAAATTTACAATAAAAAAGAGGTGCTCTTTGTTACAATCCATATTGATTGATATTCCCATGATTTGGAGTAAATGTTGAAAGGACAAACTCAGGTTCAGAGGGGTTGGGGACCAAAGAAACAGAGGAGTCTGTGTAGTTGGACAAGCTAAACGTCACAGGCAGTAAGTATCAATCAGCCTTACAGGAAACAAGATTGGACCTCTGGCATTTCTCTAACTTGTTATAATGTTTTGTTACTCAAAAGTTTGGAAGTGGCTGGCAAAAAAATGGAATTAAGAATTTTACCTCACTAAAATCCCCATTTAAAAAGTTGCATCAAAGAAATTATATTAAACCGAGAGCTAGGAAGATGAGTAGACAGAAAGGCAACCATCTAAGAAACAAAACCTCTGAGATTAAAAGACTAAATAGAGATAATATCTGTGATTACTTTCTCATCGATATGGCCAAACTCAAATTGACTGAGCACTTACCATTTCAGAGGGAACTGAATTGCCAAATAATTCCCAAATATAGACCTGAAGAGCTAGTGAATGTTTGAAACTAAGACAAACTCCAGGCCCCTAAACTCAGACCAGAGGAGCCAACTTGAGAAAACTCTGTAGACTCTAGTGAGGGTATCATCCCCTGTGAGGATATCTACCTCAGATATATCACCAAGGAGGAGAAGAGATAAGGAATGTATTCCCAATAAAGATCCAAAGATGTACTGAGGAATTTTCTCCTTCACCAGAGCAGAGTTGCCACTATTCCTAAAGAGCAGAATTTGATAATGATTATTAATAAATTGGTTTTTATTTCCTATTATCCATTTTTTTCAAAAGGAATTTTTATTGCAGCTATCCCATGGTTATTCACCACTGTATTTTGGATGTGCAAAAGTAAATAGCTTGTCTTTCAAGCTCATGTGTTATCAGGCTACATGCATATCTGATGGAAAAACTACTCAATATCCAGGTATCCCACACTTGAAGCTTGGAGGCTGTAACTGAATCATACTTTTGGATAGTGTCTATCAGATAGGAGGAAGCGAGTACATTAATTATAAAATAAGAAATAAGGTATATATGGATATTGGGTGGCTAAAGATTGTGGCAGACAATACAGGTTAGTTCCCCAAATGACATTCGTAATCAATGTTGGTTTTGCCTTTTCCAACTATAGCAGCTGTAAAGTAAAAGTACTTTGACAGAAACTGGTACTTTGAGAAAAAGAGTGGTGATGAGATCCTGTTCTAGACAATGAGATGTTTGTTGAAGCTAATGAGAGACTTATTGGGGATATTTTCTTTTCTTTTCTTTTTCTTTTTTTTTTTTTTTTTTAGGGGCAGATCCCAACGGCTTCTTGCTTCTTCTAGCCTTTTCCCCTTCTTCTTTTTTCCCCCTACCTAGACATGCATTTGATGTCTATAAGTGGGTAGCTATTACTTAACAGCAAAACTCTCCCAAATTCAGAAGCTTATCATTCTTGTATCTATGGGTCTGTTAATATCATATAGGCTCAGTTGTGGTGGCTTGGCAGGAGTGGCTCTGCTCAACATGGCTTTCTTCAGTTTTTTGAGACCAGCAAAATAGCCCAAGAAAATTCTTACAAGTGATGGCAAAAGCAAAAGAAAACAAATAAAAATCCATAGGCCTCTTAAGGCCCAGACTTGGAACTGGCATGCTTCATCTATTGGCTACGAGAAGTCACATGGCTGAATCCCAGTTATTAAGTGGGAAATAGGTTCTACCTCATTTAAGGTAAAGAATTGCAAAGCCACATAACAAAGAACAATGATCCAGAGGCTCATGGAGAAGTCCAAGAGAGCGGTCAACCCAGAGGAGCGGTGCCCAGCTTCTTATCTCCGCTCAAGAAAGAATTCAGGGCAAGACAGATGTACGAAGGTGCAAAGACTTTATTAAAGTGAAAGTACCTACTTGAGACAGAAGCATGGGCAAACTCGGAGGTCAAGTAACCCCGAGGAAGTCCCAGTCGTGGGTTTTTGTCCCTCCCGGGAGCAGGACTCCATGATATCCCATTGTTTTCTCCTCCCTGTGGGCTCTGTTTCCCAATTTTTCTTCCTTATTTGGTTCTTCTGGATCTGTCGTGGTGTCAGATGCATGATGGGAGTCATAGAAACAGCAATGTAAATGAGATTATAATTATATTAAAATTAGCTAAAGGTCAGGTCCCGGTCACGGATACTGGTCCTGCAAGATAAAACTGGTTTGTGTTTTTCTCTAACTACAGGTGCTGGATATTGTTGCTTGTGAAACTGAAACTCAGGAGGTACCTTACATTGTGTCCTGGAGGGGATGAGTTAGCTCCCTGAGCTACCTATCTTGCCTCACAGGGAGGGGTAAATATTTGGCATAAATAATACAATCTACAACATTTGATGTTATTTACATTTTCTGTTAATTGCTCACAAATACACGTCTAACTGAATCACCTATATGAGTGCTATAAGGGTTAAATTAACAATATAAAGCAACCCATACAATGCTAGGAACAAAGTAGGTAATAAGTAGTTACTATTATTATTACCCAATTGTATTTCCAGCACAATACAAATTGAAGTCAACAAAGGGACTAGTCTAAAATTCTAAAACACAACAGTCATAACATCATGTCAGTGATTTCATACTTTTGCAAATTTTGTTTTATGACTACATGATTTAATGTATTTTAATTTTAGCAAAGATGCTACTATAAAACTAAAATAAGACTGAAGAATAAAATTTTCCTGATGATTTTGAAATTTTTTGTTACCTGATTATTTAAAAATAGTCATAATAAACAACAGCATACATTTCCATTCATAGAAAATGAAGATTGTATTGAAAACCAAGCTTACTAATATGTAAGTAATGCATTTCTGTTTAAAGATGAATGTTTTATTGACTACCTTTTAAGCCTTCATTAAAAACAAATTAATTTTAAAAATTATAAAACCATGTAAATAAATAAGATGGGATTTAATGTTTAAGAAGTATGCATTAAAAACATTAAAAATTTGCAAAAATCAACAGTGTGCCTTTTTTCAATAGTTGGTAGCTTAAATTTCTAAAATGCAAGTAAAGATTGCATACATGTAATACTAAGCACACATCCACTGCATTAAGGAAAAGATGGTAAGAACAGCAGCCATTCAGAAAATGGAATAGTTGCACATGAACTGTCTGTCAGGTAATCATTACCCTATTGAGTGAATTCAGACTTCCTGAAAACATGATAAATAATCGTTCATAGAGCAAAGAGTCAGCCGGGTCCTATTTCATCTGAGAAAATCTGGTCAGGTGACTGTTTAACAGTTAGCTGTCCAGGCTCTTTTACCAAATTAAACTTAGTTGGATTTGTCTAGAGGAGACTGCCTAACTGCTAAAGTTATTAACACAAGACCCCTGCATGCTCTGAGATCTACCGAGACCAAACTAAGCAGTCATTATCACACATTCTCCTTCTTAACTGTAGGGCAACACCCCTGTTGTCAGGAGCCTCTGACTTTGGAATTATTTCAAGGGTGTCTTCTGTTGTAAAGGGTCTCCTCTTCTCCCTTCTTGTCTTCTCCCTTCCCCTCTCTTTTCCTCTCTTCTGTCTCTCTCTCTCTCTCTCTCTCTCTCTCTCTCTCTCTCTCTCTCTCTCTCTCTCTCTCTCTCACACACACACACACACACACACACACACACACTTAAAATTTAATAAAAAAAAATACAAATGGACCGGTCTATGACTTGGGGTCCAATGTATAGCATTGACAGGACACAACTAATAGCTCTAAATGTCTGTCTTGTGATAAATGCAAGTACCAAGTAAAAGAAAACCGTTCTCCACATTCCTGCTCTATATCCCAGAAACAGAAGTCAATAGTATCCAAATGCCATGAAGGTTTGTGGTTTGGATTGTTGTTGACATTGGAGAGAGACACTGTTTCAGAGTTCTAGAAGAATTTTGCTGGTGGAATGCTTAGGTAAGAGAAAAGACAAAATAAATTAACATGTACTTCTTCCTCTCAAATAGCATAAAACAATTGATTTTTACATAACAAAATATACTTTCACAGTAGTGCCTTAAGTTCTCACTTTCAAATGCACCTATTCATCCCAAATGATACCAAGGGAAATATTTGGATAGTGAAAATATATGGCTATGCTCAAAAGCAAAAAGAAAAATAAATCACCATAGGTTAGAAATTACAAAACAAGCACAAAGTCTCAGATCTACTAAATTCAGAAATAGGCAGATGCTGCCAGTCGTTTGGTCCTTTCCTGGAGTAATTAGGACCCAAAACCTCTCTACAGATGATTTGGACAGGAAAGAGCCAGGCTCACAATATGAAATCAACTCAATTGCTGGTTCCATGAATGGCTTATGAGATAGACCCTGAGATATATCCTGTGTCACCATGAAACATATGCCAAGAATCGTATATATGACCTTCTTCTTGACTAAGTTGAGATTGGGCAGATGGAGAAAAGTACAATGGGAAGACGAGAGAGGAAAACAAATAGAACAAACCAAAATGAGATAAACCAGCAACTGAACACTACATAACACCTGAAAAACAAAACAATACTAGAAACTTTAGCTAACAAATTTAATAATTACATCAATGTGAAAATAATAGCTTTGAAATAATAGATTTAAGATATCCTTTTAAAAAATTGACAAAAAATAGAAGACATCTATATAAATAAATGAGTCATTATGAGAAAACTGAGGCAGAAATGTGTCAAAAGCAGATGTCTACGGAAGAGAACCAATTAGAACATTCTTTTTTGTTATCAAGTTTAAAGAATCTGTATAAGGAATCGCCTCCAGATTTGTCCAATTGAACTTTCTGTGATGATGGAAAGACTGTATCTACACAGTCCAATATGGTTGCCATGAGCCACTTCTGGCCGTTAAGCAATTCAAATGTAGACACTGTAACTGAGAAACTAAAATTTTAATTTTGTTTAATTATAATTAATACAAATTTGTTTACATAAGCACACATGGCTAGTCCAACTACTTCATAAATAATAAGGGAATTTTCTGTGTCAAATAACTGGAAAGTCCTGAGGAAAATAAACTTCTGGGCAGGTTAATTCAGTGGCTCTACAACAGACCCAATTTCCTTTTATTTCTCATTTCAACAACTCACAGTGTTGGCTTCATTCTAAGGGTGGGTCCCTTGTGACATGCTTTGTAGGCAGAGGATGGATGCCAGAAATGAGTTGTGCTAAGTGGATTGATTTTCAAATCCAGCAGGAGAACTACAGACTTCAGCTTTACTCTGATTTAAGCATCCTAGTATCAGTCACTATGAAAATGAAAATGCCACGTGCTGACTGTAGTCCATTTGGGCTACCTGCTCACTTAACAACATCTAGAGGGGCTAAATTACCTATTTTATATAAACCTATAAGCCAACTCTTTGTACTTTCAACTAGTGCACCGGCATGGATATTAGAAAAACAAATATATTCACTTTAATTATTGGCTATAATGAATACACTATTTAATTTCTGTGCTTAACAAAAGGTGGGGTTAAAATTGTCAAATATAAAAAGAACACAGGTGAGTTACTTCAGTAGGCATTTAAATCATGTAATATTTCCTGTTTTGTATTGTTTTTCTGTGAGAAGTTAGAGGTGCTGAATCAATTTAGTATTGTTACAGAGGTATAAAGTTTGATCTCTGTGTTAAAAATTTAGAGATACACATTGAATACTAAAATAAAATCTATGGTTTACAACAAAGGAACGAATAGGAAATAAAGGAAATATTTTACATTCATCAGTATGCAAAAAATAAAGAGAAGTAAAGAAGTTTAAAAAGAAGACATGATAAACTGAAACCTCATAATACCTGACAGAAATACGTCCAAATATATTAGTGATAAAAATAAATATAAACATATTTAATTTACCTATTAAAGGAAAAAGACCATGATATTTTTAAAACTCTAGTTATATACTGTACATAAAAAACATACTGAAAAAATTACAGAATAGTTGAAAAAGCTGTATTTCACAAATATTACCCAACAGGAATTGAGTATCATAATTTTAATATCAGAAAAAAAAGAATTTAAGGTAAAACATTAGTAAAGGGAAAGAGAGAAACTATCAGATAGCACTCACACACACACACACACACACACACACAATCCTTACTGAAGAGATAGGTCAACCACAAACATCTAGAACTTTTAAAACATTGCTTACAATTACGCATGGCAAAACTGACAGAGTTGGAGGGAGAGATGGAGCAATCTGCATTCGTCCTGGGAAATTTTTAACCTATTGCTCTTAGAAATTTATGCATCAGAAAAACCCCAAAATTTAGTTAAGGCACAGAAAATTAAAATAATACCATTAATCAACTTGATCAACTAGCTTTAAATATAAATCTGCACTACATAAAAACACACACTTTTCTAGCACACATGAACATTATGAAAGAATTGACCACATAAAATTATAAACATGAAATAATGTATGTAATAAATCATACACTCTAAGTAAGTGAAGTTTAACTTAGAAAACAATTGGGATCAATTGTTAGTAAGTCAGATGTCAGAAAAAGAGAAGAAAGGAGGAAAGTACTGTTAGGATGCCCTGGGTTCCAGTAGTCTGGTTTCAGGACTAGACGGTGGACAAAAATGGCTAGGAATGGCCTTTCATGGAGCAGATAATTGAAGATCTACAGGAATAGAGGGTCTGATCAAAACTTTAAATTGTTTCTTTTTTTCCCTATAAATGTCTTACATTCAATCAGTAAAAGTCTATTAAATGTAACAAACATTTTGTAGTGGTGCCTTGAAAAATAAAGTAGGCATGGTTATAATTCTCTTTAGGAGCAATGTGGAGGAAACCAAGCAGACTCTAGCAGTATGCAGAAGAGAAGAAGAGATGAGCCAAGGTGAACTGAAATGGAGCAACTTTGACAGACAACCATCACCCCCATGGTCTCAGTATATAGGGGAGGGGTGACATATTTTCAACAGCTGTAGGGATGAACACATAAGTGGTTTTCTTGAAATAATAAATGAAAGAGTAATGGTGGGGATGTTCAGGTTACACTTCCATAAATATCTTTTTACTTCAAGAATATGATTTAGTAAACTCAAGGGAAGCCTTTTTTGCTATAGAAACAGATTTTCAGTCTGGCATGCCTAAAATAAATTTGCCACAATCTGTGTCTCCACTACATATAAAAAGATCTACTTTGGAAAACAACTAAAGCAAGGATATTGTGTTTCCTACTTAAGAAAGAAATGGAGATTTCTTATTAAAAGGCAAACCATCATTTCAAAAAGATAAATTGGAAAATACTTTTAAAAAAAATTTCAGGGGGCGGCCGGATGGTTCAGTTGGTTAGAGCGCGAGTTCTAAACAACAGGGTTGCTGGTTGATCCCACATGGGCCAGTGAGCTGCTCCCTCCACAACTAGATTGAAGATAACGAGCTGCCACTGAGCTGCTAGTGGGGTGGCGGATGGCTCAGTTGGTTAGAGCACGAGCTCTCAACAACCAGGGTGCCGGTTCAATTCCCGCATGGGATGGTGGGCTTCGCCCCCTGCAACTAAAGATTGGAAATGGCAACTGGACTTGGAGCTGAGCTGCGCCCTCCACAATTAGATTGAAAGATGACTTGGAGTTGATGGGCCCTGGAAAATCACACTGTTCCCCAGTAATCCCCAAATAAAATAAAAAAAAAAATTTCAGCTAGTTAAGGCATTTAAAATAAGTCTAAGAAAAGTTCTGAACACTAGGCCCACAGAATTTTGATTGTGAAGAGCATAGGTTTTTCTTTTAGGCATGCAAAAGTAAATAACACTGGCTAAAAATATTTTTAATTTAAGAAAAAATTTCTCAACTTTTGTCAATTAAAGGTGACCCTGGATTGCTATTATGTTGAATGTCCAACAATAGCTGGTATGTTGATGTACGAGGTCAATTAAGTTGGCAAACTTGTTGCAATGATGTTGCTAACCTTCTTGGTTATCAGAGGGATTATTCATTATGAATTTATACCAACTGGACAAACAGTTAACCAAGTTTACTATTTGGAAGTACTGAAAAGGCTGCGTGAAAAACTTAGATGACCTGAACTTCTCACCAATAAATCATGGCTCTTGCATCACGACTATGCACCAGCTCACATGGCACTATCCGTGAGGGAGTTTTTAGCCAGTAAACAAATAACTCTATTGGAACACCCTCCCTACTCACCTGATCTGCACCACCCCGTGACTTCTTTCTTTACCCGAAGATAAAGGAAATATTGAAAGGAAGACATTTTGATACATTCAGGACATCAAGGGAAATAGGACAACAGCTCTGATGGCCATTCCAGAAAAAGAGTTCTAAAATTGCTTTGAAGTGTGGACTGGGTGCTGGCGTGGGTGCGTAGCTTCCCAAGGGGAGTACTCCTTCCAAGGTGACTGTAGTGATATTCAGCTGTGAGGTATGTAGCACTTTTTCTAGGATGAGTTCTCAAACTTAATTGTCCGACCTCATATTCATCAATTAATTTAGACTCTACCCTTCAGGACTTTGAAGTTTTGTGGCAAAGCAGAAATCTGTCAACAATAACTAAGTCTTGCATTAGAACTTGAAATGAGTGCATTTAATAATAAACCTCATCTCCACAAACACTTGGTGTTCTGGGGTTGTAGATCTGATAGAACCTCGACCTACTATATGGATCTTAGCAGCAGACTTGTTGCTGTCTCCCTCCCCCATCTGAAAAAAATATACTAAGTAAGCCCCTAAGCAGTTTCACATTTTTAATGGAAGTGTTTTTAAACCTCAGCAATACCTAATCAATCCTTCTCTCCACGAAGTCATTATAAAATCGTATGATGTTTGAATAAATTCCAGGCATTTTAACACAATTAATGTTTCAAAACATTTTTACGCATTCTGGAATGTGCTAATTGACTTCATTCTGTAACAAGCCAAAGACTGAGACAGCCCTCTCACAAAACTACTGGTGAGAAAATGTGGAAGAATTAGTGTACCTCTTCACCAGTATAGAAAATATTTAGAAAGCATTTCTCTACTAAGTACATTACCTTAGATCCATAGTCAAAGTATCATCACAACTGAAATGACTATATATAGTTTAGATGAATTAAACAAGATTTCAGTTTGTATTTCCAATCTATTATTATTCCTGATTTGTTGACTTTAAATGAGTCATAGTAGACAAATAATCTGATGCTATAGCCCACAGCCACCATACACTCCAATCAAACAGTGACTGTATCTCAACTGTATACAGAATCTAAAGCACAGGGGCACATATGCATATAAGACAGCCAACCAATAACTACAAGTGAATCAAGAAATGGATGTTTCTGTAAGAGCCTTTCAAGAAATACGGCAGCAATGCATGAAATTCAAGAGACTATTGCATTATTCATTTACTCATTCATTTAAATTCATTCTGTTGTAGCATGATATAAAAGAACAGACAGAATCAGAGTCCATGCTCTAAGAATGCTATTTGAATCACCTTAGGCAAGTCATTTAACCTCTTGATTCTTAATTCTTACCTTCCTCATTTACAAAATGGGGCTAATGATAATATGTACCTTACATACCTAACCATTTTACTACAACAATTAAAATATCAGGCATTGATTATGAAAGCCTTTTGTAAATTATAGATTATGCATATTTAATTTAGTTAGAGTAATTTCTACCATCAAAATGAGTTAAAGGTTATTTCTATTAACAAAGTAGATTTGAATATTTGTCCTAACTTGCCCAATAGCTATATGTAAATCTCTAATTAGGTTAATTATAGAAAATATATCCTATTAATTTTGTTCCCCAAGAGCTAATATTTTCTGATTAAGATCACACACCTAAATAATGAGAACCCCCTCAACCCCCCCGTCCCCAAATCCACCTCACTTGATACATTAAATACCATTCAGGCTTCAAAAGTATAGCTTTCCCTCTTTAGGGTCCTAGAAAATGCTTTCTTCTTTCCTCCATTCCTTCCTTCTTTTCTTCCTCCCTCCCTCCCTCCCTCCCTCCCTCCCTCCCTCCCTCCCTCTCTCTCTCTCTCTCTCTCTTTCTCTCTCTCTCTCTCTCTCTCTCTCTCTCTCTCTCTCTCTCTCTCTCTCTCACCAAGAAAAGCAGCGTGAAGGCAAAGAAGAAATTAGGCTAGTCTGAACTTGCTGGGGTACTGAACGTGTAGTTCAATGACTTTCCGAGTACTAGGAAGTGTCTCAGAGGTTCTTTACTCCCCTAAATTGTACACAGTAGGTACATAGGTGCCTTAGGCATATAAGTGCCTAAGTTTGTTCTTCTTGGAAAAAGATCTTTTATCTTTTATCAAATGCTCAAAATGTTTCCCAAACTCTGAAAAATTAAGAACTTCTTGCTTAAAGAAAATTGGACAGTAGGTATACAGGTTAATCACGTAGAACATTGTCATTTCACTTACTGAATTATCAAATATGTACATAGAATTAAGTGTTTATGGAAGATCTTTGTACAAAATGCAGCAGTACTCCATTTTTTATTTCACTCTTTTTACTTTATCCTCTAGTAAAGAATATTTAAACAATATAGTCTGTGACAATACACAATGTTCAATGGGATTAATTTTATATAATTATAGGTGAATTTTAGTTAAGATTTCTTATAGTGTCTATAACAAAGAATTAGATTTTAATGACTAGCTCAATAGCCCGTCTCAAAGTGATATAAGGTTTAAATATTGTCTCAAAAGTACTTGGAGTACTGAAGGAATAATAAAAATGCAAGAAATTACTGTATTAATATTTTGTGCTGTGCACCTTTTTGTTTCTTATGTTCTCTTTTATAGTTTTTGCTTTGGGAGTTTAGAAAAACCAATAAAAATTGAACACTAAAATATTAAGCCTTTTCATTTTAGAAATTGCCACATTTTGGATTTCATAAAAGTTGCTTCATAAAGCCGATTGATTTTTAAATTTTCAGTCTCAAGTCATTTTATTCTCAGGTCAGATCTCAATTTTGCCCTTATAGCTTCAAGGGAAGTTTTAAGAAAGTTCAAACTTTTTTTTTAAAGTCACTGTCTGTATTTGTGCCTCACTATTATTAGAAAAGCATCCAATCAAAACTTTAAACTTTGCTCTTTATTTTGTAAGGCAGGAAAGTGAATAGAGTGAAGATTTTGATGATTTTTCTTTATCACTGACTCCTTAAGCATAATACAAATTGGTAAAGATTTCTTGTAATTTCTTTAAATAGATTGTAAAAGTAGAATGCTCCTTCTTTCTCTATGCATGACAGAATGCTTTGAAGATGAAGTTGGCAGGAGGGGCATCTTTTTTTAAGGGGTTTATTAAGCAAATACTCCATAGTACTGAAGAGTGATACGGAGTTACCATGCACATACATCAAAAATAAGATTTAAGACAATGTAGAAGACTATGTGATCAACTCATCCTATGTTTTGTATTTTTTTATGCATAGTTTAGGAGAACTTTAAGATAATTTACACTTAATATATATTCTATTCAAAATTAGCTAAGATTAAATGTCTCCTTTGTTCAGTAATTTTTTGGTTTCAGAAAAATAGAAGTCTATTTAAATTCATATAAGAGGGCTCCAGGGGGAATCCAGCATATATATTTACATGAGGTACATGCCAAAGTTATATGAACTAAAAAATCGTCATATATATATTTGTTCTGTCTTCTCTCTTTACATATTTTTCTTTCTCCTTTTTCCTAATAGTACTATGAATAGTTGCTCCCAATCCTTTATCCGTACTATAGCACATCCAGGTTTTTTTCACATCCCTTCATACCCCCATCCATTAGTGTGGGCAGAGTAGAATTTTGTCACCCCATTAATGTTGGGGTTGGTCTTATGGACTTACTTTGGCCAATGAAATGTTAGCAAAAAGCATAGTTGTCATGGTTTAGATAATTTGCATTGTTTGGCTTGGCTTGTTGTACTACTACAATTTGCCACAAGAAGAGCACATTTCAGAAAGCCACTATGCCATTATCCAGAACAAAAACACATGGAAACATATGGCATCAGACCAGAAGCCTGGAGCCCAGCCTAGCCTGCCCTGCCTGGTCTATATTAAGTGAACCACTGGCCATATGCAAACTGGCATGCAAAAAAAATATATAGTTATTATAATCCACTGAGGTTTTGACGTTATATAATTAAATCAGACTAATAAATGCACCTGTTCTTTCTTCTGTTTTCATTAGTCTGTATTTCATTTCATATGTGACTTCTCTGTATACTGTTCAGCATATAAATTGTCAAATTATTTAAAATATTTGCAGTCCCAAGCCCTACATGACCTTACAGATATACTATATATCCCAATACCATCTGACTTTCTGTAGTCTCTATTTCTTAACACAAAATTTGATAAAAGTAATCTGATTGTTAACCAGAATATAGATTAACTAGCAATGAATCACTGTGAACTGGACTCATGGTACAAACTTGGATGCCTATTCTAGGCTGTGAGCAGAACAAGTTTTCTTAAAATTCTCATTAAAATGGATGTAAACGGGAGGTGGATGAAGGATTTTCTAATATAATGTCTAAAGTAATAATACATATTTTCAGCTCTTGACATGTAGGTTGACATGACATTTGTTCAGCAATACTTACTTTGACCTGTCCATAGAAATATGTATTACAAATAGGAGGGAAATCACAAGCACAAAACATTGAATCTTGTAGCCAACCTATGGTTAGACTCTAGGAGATATTTCCACTAATATAAAACTGATAGCAAATTGAATTAGAAGTCAAGGTCAATAGTGTGACATCAGAAAGATGATAGAAGAGGAAGCCTGGAAGAGGATACTCTGTTCCCCTACAGAGATACTGACTTGTTTACAATATACAATCCAAAAGGCCTTTATGAGAATTTGAGAAACCAGTTAGAGTCTTAGTACCCACCCAAATGCAAAGCCAAAAACGGCTGCATTGAAACAGGTAAGAAAATACATTTTATTTCAGCTACATCAGCCTCTCCCACAAGCTGGTACAGTTCATGTTGGGAAAGAAAAGCCCAAATCAGTCTTTGTCCTTGAGAAAGAAAGAGAAAAGTAAAATGTATGTCCAAAATTCTGGCTTTTGGGGGGATATCCAAAAGACTGGTTTTGGTCTTGCCTGACTCAGGGTACAGATGGAACCAGCACATTTTGGATGTCCAGGGACCACAAAAGACAAAAGAGTGCTCAGCAGCTTTTGAAAGTGCAAGAGAATGTATACTATTGCAGACTAATACTGGCATAGCTCACAGTGATTGGGAGAAAATGTCAGGCTCATGGTTTCTCACTTAAGAGATAAAGGAGAAGAGTGGAACATGTGTCAAATGTTCCAGTCTTTGGGGGGATTTCTGCTTCACCTGCCTTAGAGTGCTCATGAGACTGACATACTTTGTATCCCTAGGATGCACAAAGAACAAAAGAATTCAGTGTTTTGTGGCAGCCAGAAACATGTAGTAACTTAAAAAGACATGAGAGAGCAAGACCACACGATCTTGAGAAAGAAACCAGCAAACATATCTCATTGAGAAATTGCACACACAAGTCCAGAGAGGACATTTCCTCATAAAAGTTTTGGATGCCCATAGATTCTCTAGCCAGGGTGACTGGTACAAAGCCAGTCTATAAAGACAAGGAAAGGTTGCTGATGTCAGGCAGGAAATAAATGCATAAATAACAACAAAAAATAACAAGGCACATGAAGAAACAAGAAAACATGGCCCACTCAAAGGAACAAAACAAATCTCAGAAATTGACACTAAAGAAATGAAGATCTATGAATTATCTGAAAAAGAACGAAAAATATTGTCTCAAAGAAGCTCAATGCAATACAAAATAACACATGTAGACAACTAAATAAAATCAGGAAAATAATGCATGAAAAAAATTAGAATATAAGCAAAGATATATTTAAAGTGATTAAAGGAAAGAGTTGCCAACTAAGAATACTATATCCAGCAAAACTGTCCATCAGCAAGAAAAGATGAATGAAGACCTTTCTAGATTAAAAAATGCTGATAGAGTTGATAATCACTAGATGTGACTTAAAAACATTTTCAAGGGAGTCCTTCAAGTTAAAACAAAAGAATGCTAGACAGCAACATGAAAGCATACAAAAATATTAAGCTCTGTGGAAAAAATAAGCTCTTTGTAAACGTAAAGACAAATATAGATTCCTGTAATATTTAATGGTGGTGTATAAATAACCTTAAATTCATCTATAGAATTTAAAAAATGAAGGCATAAAAATAACTATAATTGTACAACTAGTTAATGGGTACAAAATATTAAAAATGTAATTTGTGATATTGGCAAAATAAACTGAGGGGGATGTGAAGGAGTAGAAATCATATATGCAATTGAAGTTAAATTATCAGTTTAAAATAGATTGTTATAACTATAAGATATTTATGCAATCCCCATGATAACCACAAAAAACTATAAAAGATGTAGAAAAGGAAATGAGAAATTAATTAAAGCTTGTTACTATAATAATAATCAACAAAACACAAAGGAATGCAGCAAGAGAAGAAAAGAGGAAAAATATAGAAAATATTTAACAAAATGGCAATATTAAATCCATCTCTACTAGTAATTACTATAAAATAAATGGATTAAACTTCACAATAAAAAATGTAGAGTGGTGAATGCACTTAAAAAAGAACACGATACAACTGTACATTGTCTATAGGATACTCACTTTAGCTATAAAGACATACAAAGGCTGAAAGTAAAATGATGAGAAAAACATTCAATGCAAATAATAACCAAAAGAGAAAAGTGGTGATACTCATATCAGATAAAATAGACGTTAAGTCAAACACTGTCGTAGGAGACAAAGAAGAACATACCAGCAAGTCATAACAATTATAAATATATATGCACCCCAAATCAGAGCAAATATTGACAGAATTGAAGGGAGAAATAAACAGCAACATAATAGCAGTAGGAAATTTCAATACCCCATATTCAATATTAGATAGATCAACCACAACAGAGCTGTTTATGGCTTAAAAAAGACAAGTACTCCGTCTCTCTCTCAGTAACCTACACAGACTCCCAATCTAACACACATACTAGCTTCCAGTACCAGACTTACACCTAGAAAAGAGGGACTCCTGCTCAGAACCTGCACTTTAGAGAGCCTAGGATTTCACAAACACACCCACCCCAAAATTTATTAAACAGCACTTGAGCATTCACTCGGATTCTTGCACTCAGCACAGACACAGAGAAACTCTAATCCTAAACATTCGCTTTCAGGACTGATGCAATTTACTCAAGTCCAAGAAAAACATTTCTTCACATCTCTTGCCCCCAAGTTCGTGAAACTGAGTGTCTTAATCCAAATATCACCAGGGTTTGTGAGAGCGCCCTTGTTGACTTTGGGATCTGCATTGGCATACAGAGAGAATCTGAGCAGCAGAAGCACTAGGTAAAGACAAACTTGTAAAACCTTTCTCAGAAAGCATGAATGCATTAGATTCTTGTATAACAAAATATGGTTTCCCAGTGGTTACTAAGTGTACATTTTCTTGCTTTTCTTTGTATTCAGTTTTAGGTTTTAAGCTTGGCATGTGACTAGCAGCCAGTTGAAATGTGCAAATATTGTACTGGAGATGAGGAATGTTTTGCAATATTAATATAATTTACACACACACACGAGTATATATAGAGAGAGATGGCATGGTACTTATTCATTACAATTAACAGCCAGATGAATACTGAATGATAAAATTGTGAATAGTTTTATTCTTATAAAAATATTTTATAAAATCTAAGTAAAATTGAAAAATAAAAAAATTCTAGCATTCTAAATAAATATGGTTAAATATAGATATTTAGTCATTATTTAACATATTTTGCCTATTAATTATAACACATGCTTTTGAAGGCTTGAAAACTAAAACTTATAAAAATATATGAAAATACTTTTAGTATTTAATTTTATATTAATTTACTGATTATTTAAATATGCAATTTTATGTACTTTGAATATAATTAAAATTTATTATTTAGACATAAAACACAAAGATGTGGTAGGCAAATGTGTAAAGTAATGGTGACAATATTAATTTTCAACAAGGCAGAATTCATGAAAAAATGGTTGGAAGTAATTAATAGGAGCGTTTCATATTGATGAAATATTTTCTGCAATAAACGTACTAACTGTAGATCTTTATGTACATAATACCAGCATAAAAATATAAAAATAAAAAAATTTGAAAAATAGCAAGAAGAAAAACTGATAGAAGTACTATTCTTACAAGATATTTTAACACACTTTTGGGGTCAAATACAGATAAGAAAGACAAAAAACAAGTCAAAACATGGTTATTTGAGTAATGTCATGAAGAAACCTAATCAAAACACAAATTTAATATTTTCACCTTTATGAAGACTATGGTATTTCTCATTTTCTAGCATCTGTGAAAAAAGAAAACAAATACAAATCTACAAAGAACAACTTTGAAATTGTTCTTTTACCATTCATTTAAACATAATGCCATGAACCTCAAAATAAGTTTTTAAAGTTTTAACACAAAAAATTGATAAAATTCACTCATTAAAAAAAATCTCTTTATAACTCTGTAACTATTAACTTAGAAAGAATATCCAAATTATAATTTCAAAATATTTAGACTGTCTATTTATCGGTATCCAAAATATTTACAGACATGATTATTATTCATAGATAAAACATAATGCATCCAACTAAAATAACATCACAAAATATTAATAGCTGCTAAAAAATGCATTACAAATTCAATGTTCAGACCCACAGAAGGATTTGTAGAGTATAATGAAAGGTAGTATATCTTCAACCAACAGGCAGAATTCATTAAATTACAAATTTTTATTGTCATTCCCCTTACTATTAAGAATGCTCTCTGCCATCATTAATATCTAGCATTATTTTTTAGAAGATTTAGTTCAAGTATTAAGATAAATCAGACTAGGTGAGAAACTAACTAAGGTCCTTGCTTTGATGAACAAGCATGACCACCATTACTAAGGTACTCGTCTTTCTACCAAGGCAGAGACTTGGGAACAAGAGGGAGTCATGAGTTGTACTGATTGGTGCTATAAACATTACCAATGTAGGGTTTTTGTTTTGTTTTGTTTTGTTTAGACAAGAATACCCCAAATCACCATGATAGCTTAAGCATCACTCTGGCTAATGTAATAATTTGTAAACCGCTTTTATTATCTTAAAAGCAGTTGTGAAAAAGGATTTTTTCCATCTTAACATATACTACATCAAAAAATTCACTTTTCAGAAATAATTGTTTGAATATCTAAAAAGAAAATGTGTAAACACACATGTATATTTCTTTAGATATAACATATACAGTTTCACCTTACCCCAAAAACAAGTCTGTTCCTTCTGCAAAATCTTCTTGATCTAAGTGAATACTTTAATGCTTGCATAAAAGTCAAATACATAAACCAAATAAATAAATAAATAAAAGTACATTTCTATTTGCTATTTTTTTATGACCCTTGAAATATTACCAGTTGTTTTGCATTGCTTGTTTTTTATAAATATAAAAATTTAGTGGACTGTGGAAAATTTTATATTCTATTCATCATGTTAAATATTAATTTATAAAATAAATTAATTTTAATAATATTAAATATTAATTTAATGTTAGTATTAATTTAATACTGAGGATTAAGTAGTTTTACTACTGATTTAAATATTGTGGATTTTCCCCCCCAAAATGTAGATAAGCATAATAAATTATTTTTCATAATAAAATTGGGAAATATTTTTTCTTTAAGTGATAGTCTTGAAATCACTATTATTTTTTAAATTAAAGTTTATTGGGGTGACAATGGTTAGTAAAGTTACATAGGTTTCAAGTGTACAATTCTGTAATACATCATCTATATCTCACTATGCGTTCACCACCCAGTCAGTTCTCCTTCCATCACCATTAATAGCTTTTTTATTCTTTGTCTAGCTTGCAGGATTCAATCAGTTGGAAGGTTTTATTTTTAATTTTAACTCCAAATCTCATATTTTTCATTTTGTATTGCCAGCTGAATGTCATTCTTCCACAAAGATATCAGTTATGATTTTTTTAAAAAAATACATCTACCTTTTACCTTCAGTTTTCCTTGTTTCCAAATCTCATTGGCTCTCTCTCTCTTTTTTTTTTTTTTAATTTATTGGGGTGACAATTGTTAGTGAAATTACATAGATTTCAGGTGTACAATTCTGTATTACATCATCTATAAATCCCATTGTGTGTTCACCACACAGAGTCAGTTCTCCTTCCATCACCATATATTTGATCCCCCTTACCCTCATCTCCCACCCCCCACCCCCCTTACCATCTGGTAACCACTAAACTATTGTCTCTGTCTATGAGTTTTTGTTTCTCATTTGTTTGTCTTGTTCTTTTGTTGTTTATGGTTTATATACCACATATCAGTGAAATCATATGGTTCTCTGCTTTTTCTGTCTGACTTATTTCGCTTAGCATTATACTCTCAAGATCCATCCATGTTGTCACAAATGTTCCTATATCATCTTTTCTTATCGCCGAATAGTATTCCATTGTGTATATATACCACAACTTCTTTATCCATTCATCTATCGAAGGACATTTGGGTTGTTTCCATGTCTTGGCCGCCATAAACAAAGCTGCAATGAACATTCGAGCACACGTGTCTTTATGTATAAATGTTTTCAGATTTTTTGGGTAGATACCCAGGAGAGGGATTGCTGGGTCATATGGTAATTCTATTCGTAATTTTTTGAGGAACCTCCACACTGGCTTCCATAATGGTTGCACCAGTCTGCATTCCCACCAACAGTGTATGAGGGTTCTTTATTCTCCACAGCCTCTCCAACCCTTGTTACTATTTGTCTTGTTGATGATAGCCATTCTGACTGGGGTGAGGTGATATCTAATTGTGGTTTTTATTTGCATTTCTCTGATGATTAGTGATGTTGAGCATTTTTTCATATGTCTAATTGCCATTTGTATGTCCTCTTTGGAGAAATGTCTCTTCAGGTCCTCTGCCCATTTTTCAATTGGATTGTTTGTTTTTTTGTTGTTGAGTTTCAGGAGTTCCTTGTGTATTTTGGATATTAGCCCCTTATCGGAGGCACTGTTTGCAAAAGTCTTCTCCCATTCAGTTGGTTGCCTCTTTATTTTGTCGATGGTTTCTTTTGCTGTGCAGAAGCTTTTAAGTTTCACATCGTTCCATTCGTTTACTTTAGCTTTTACTTCCATTGCCTTTGGCATCAAATTCATAAAATGCTCTTTGAACCCAAGGTCCATAAGTTTAGTACCTATGTTTTCTTCTATGCAGTTTATTGTTTCATGTCTTATGCTTAAGTCTTTGATCCATTTTGAATTAATTTTGGTACATGGTGACAGATAGCAATCCAGTTTCATCCTTTTGCATGTGGCTATCCAATTCTCCCAGCACAATTTATTGAAGAGGCTGTCTTTCCTCCATTGTATGTTTTTAGCTTCTTTGTCAAAAATTATCTGTCCATATTTAAGTGGTTTTATTTCTGGGTTCTCAATTCTATTCCATTGGTCTATGTGTCTGTTTTTCTGCCAATACCATGCTGTTTTGATTATTGTAGCTCTGTAGTACAAACTAAAGTCAGGGAGTGTGATACCTCCAGTATTGTTCTTTTTTCTTAAATTGCTTTGGCTATTCGGGGTCTTTTGTGGTTCCAAACAAATCTGATGATGTTTTGTTCTATTTCTTTAAGAAATGCCATTGGGATTTTGATGGGGATTGCATTAAATCTGTATATTGCTTTGGGTAATATGGCCATTTTAACTATGCTGATTCTTCCAATCCATGAGCACGGAATGTCTTTCCATTTCTTTGTGTCTTCTTCAATTTCTTTCAAAAATGTCTTATATTTTTAGCATATAGGTCCTTCTCATCCTTGGTTAAGTTTATTCCTAGGTATTTTATTCTTTTTGCTGCAATTGGAAAAGGAATTGTTTTTTGTATTTCTTTTTCTGAGATTACATTGTTAGTGTATAGGAATGCAGTGGACTTTTGTACGTTGATTTTGCAGCCAGCAACTTTACTGTATTCGTTGATTGTTTCTAATAGCTTTTTGGTGGAGTCTTTAGGGTTTTCTATATATAGCATTATGTCATCTGCAACGAGTGGCAATTTAACTTCTTCCTTCCCAGTTTGGATGCCTTTTATTTCTTTCTCTTGCCTGATTGCTCTGGCAAGGACTTCCATCACTATGTTAAAAAGCAGAGGTGATAGGGGACAGCCCTGTCGTGTTCCGGAACGTAGAGCAAAGGACTTCAGTTTTTCACCATTAATTATGAGATTAGATGAGGGCTTGTCATATATGGCCTATATTATGTTAAGGTATTTTCCTTCTATACCTATTTTATTAAGTGTTTTAATCATAAATGGATGTTGTATCTTGTCAAAAGCTTTTTCTGCATCAATTGATATAATCATATGATTTTTGTCCTTTATTTTGTTTATATGATGTATCACATTGATGGATTGGCAGATGTTGAACCATCCTTGTGCCCTGGAGGATGAACCCCAGTTGGTTGTGATGAATACTCTTTTTAATGCAGTGTTGTATTCGATTTGCTAGAATTTTGTTTAGGATTTTTGCATCTGTGTTCATCAGAGATATTGGTCTGTAGTTTTCTTTTTTTGTGTTGTCCTCACCAGGTTTTGGTATCAGGGTAATGTTGGCCTCATAAAATGAGTTAGGGAGTACTGTCTCTTCAATTTTTTGGAAGAGTTTGAGCAGGATTGGTATTAGATCCTCTTTGAAGGTTTGGTAGAATTCACTAGTGAAGCCATCTGGTCCTGGGCTTTTGCTTTTGGGAAGGTTTTGGATGACTGATTCCATTTCGTTACTGGTGTTCGGTCTGTTTAGATTTTCCAGTTCTTCATGGTTCAGCCTTGGAAGGCTATATGCTTCTAAGAACTTGTCCATTTCTTCTAGGTTATTGAATTTGGTGGCATATAGTCCTTCATAGTATTCTTGGATGATCCTTTGTATTTCTGTGGTGTCTGTGATAACTTCCCCTTTTTCATTTCTGATTTTGTTAATTAGTGTCTTCTCTCTTTTTATCTTAGTGAGTCTAGCCAAGGGTTTGTCAATTTTGTTAATCTTTTCAAAGAACCAGCTCTTTGTCACATTAATTTTTTCTATTGTCTTTTTGTTCTCTATTTCATTTAGTTCCGCTCTGATTTTTGTTATTTCCTTTCTTCTGCTGACCTTGGGTTTCACTTGTTCTTCTTTCTCTAGTTCTTTAAATTGTAACATGAGATTATTTATTTGGGATTTTTCTTGTTTCTTGAGATAGGCCTGTAATGATATAGATTTCCCTCTTACAACTGCTTTCGCTGCATCCCAAAAATTTTGGTAGGATGTATTTACATTGTCATTTGTTTCTATGTATTTTTTGATCTCTCCTCTAATTTCTTCTTTGATCCAGTTGTTCTTTAAAAGTATGTTGTTTAATCTCCATGTATTTGTGTTTTTTCCTGCTTTCTTTTTGCAGTTAATATCCAATTTCAAAACCTGTGATCAGAGAATATGCTTGGTGTGATTTCAATCTTCTTAAATTTGCTGAGGCTGATTGTATGTCCCAATATATGGTCTATCCTTGAGAATGTTCCATGTACACTAGAAAAGAATGCATAGTCTGATGTTTTAGGATGAAGTGTTCTATATATGTCAATTATGTACATTTCATCGAATGTGTCATTTAGGGCTGTTATTTCATTATTTATTTTCTGTTTGGATGATCTATCCATAGCTCTCAATGATGTATTTAAGTCCCCTAGTATAATTGTGTTTTGGTCAATTTCTCCCTTTAGTTCTGTTAGTAGTTGCTTTGTATATTTCGGTGCTCCCTGATTGGGGGAATAAATATTGATGACTGTTATGTCTTCTTGTTGTATAGTCCCCTTTACCATTATGAAATGTCCATCTTTGTCTCTTGTTATCATTTTCACCCTGAAGTCTGTTTCATCTGATACCATTATGGCTACACCTGATTTTCTCTGGTTACCATTGGCGTGGAGTGTCAATTTCCACCCTTTCCCTTTGAGTCTGTGCTTGTCCCTGTAACTGAGATGTGTCTCTTGGAGACAGCATATGGTTGGGTTTAGTTTTTTGATCCAATCTGCTACTCTGTGCCTTTTTATTGGTGAGTTCAGTCCATTTACATTTAGGGTGATTATTGACATGTGAGGATTTCCTGTCATTCTATCTTTAGTTTTCTGGTAAGGCTGTATCTCCATTGTTTCTTTGCCTTTTAGTCATTATCTGTTATTTCTGTGTAGTGGTATTCTATGATGTTTCCCTCTATTTCTTCTTTTATTACAGTATATATTTCAGTTCTGGATTTTTTTGAGTGGTTACCCTTATGTTTATGTAAAAGAAAGTTTGATATTTAGAGTATTCCATTTTCTTCAGCATGTTTACATTCTCCATTCCCATGTTCTGGTTCAGGCCTTTACTCTCCCCCTTTTTATGTTTTGGTTGCCACAAATTGTCCCTGTTGATGGTGATCGAATAGCCACCTTTAGTATTTCTTGTAGTGCAGGTCGTGTATTAGAAAATTCCCTCAGCTTCTGTATGTCTGGAAAGGTCTTTTTTCCTCCTTCATATCTAAAGGATATCTTTGCTGGATATATTATTCTTGGCTCATAATTTCTCTCTGTTAATAGTTTGAATATTTGGTTCCACTCCCTCCTGGCTTGTAGAGTTTCTGCTGAGAAATCTGATGATAATCTAATGGGCTTTCCTTTGTAGGTTACTGTCTTCTTTTCCCTGGCTGCCTTGAGGATTCTTTCTTTGTCGTTGATTTTAGACAGCTTCAATACAATGTGCCTTGGAGAAGGCCTGTTGGGATTGAGGAAATTAGGTGTTCTATTTGCTTCTTGGATTCGGGGATCCAGTTCTGTCCACAAGTTTGGAAAGTTCTCATCAACAATTTGTTTGAATATATTCTCTGTTCCCTTCTCTTTCTTCTCCTTCTGATATGCCCATTATTCTCATATTGCTCTTTCTGATGGAGTCAGAAAGTTCTTGTAGAGTTCTTTCATTTCTTTTAAGTCTTAAGTCTCTTTCTTCTTCCATCTGTGTAATTTCCAGGTTTCTATCTTCGATGTCACTGATTCTTTCCTCCATCTGGTAAACTCTACTACCTAAGCTGGTTATTTCATTCTTAATTTCTTCTATTGAGTTCTTAATCTCCAGAAATTCCATTTGGTTCTTTTTTTAAAATTTCAATCTCTTTCATAAAATGCTCATGTTCTTTGATTGTGTTTCTGAGTTCATTAAACTGCTTTTCTGTGTTTTCTTGCATCTCGTTGAGTTATTTCAGAACTGCAATCTTGAATTCTCTGTTGTTTAAGTCACATATTTCCGTATCTTTAAGTTCCTTTTTTGGAGACTTTTCACTTTCTTTCTGAGCTGTCTTGTTTCCTTGGTTATTCATGGCAATTACTGATTTATTATTTCTCTTCCTAGACGTCTATAAGAGTGGCTTCTGCAACAGGTTGATAGGAAGAGGTCTTTCTTCTGTTTTTCAGTACTTATTGGTAGAATGTTTTATTTTCTCTCTGACTGCAGCCTTTTTTTTCTCTCTCATATGTTTGTGCTATGTTTTCTCTGCACTATTCCAGCTTCTCACACAATGGGGAGATTCCCTGGGAGATGGGCTTCTCCTCTGTTAATAGTTCACCTAGGTCACAGGGTGCAGTGTCCGTGTGGGTGTGCGGAGAGCTTTTGAAGTTCCAAAGCTGTTCCTGCACCAGATTCAGAGCCCGTATGTTTCAGCAGTTCTGTTTATTCCTGCAGGGATCTGCCCAGATAGGTGGGGCCAGGGGCGGGGTGAGTTGTGAGACATGGCCCAGAACAATGGCGGCGACCACCACCACAGCCGGTCCTGCTTCCACAGCTCCCTCCCCTTTGCCGGAACCAGTTGGGCTGCGAATCTGTGTCTGTGGTCCACAGTTCTCAGAACAGCAAATATTCTGTTCTTTTGATCTGACACAGCTACTCTTCCGCTTCTAGCACTGGGCAGATGGGAGCAGGGCAAGCTGTGGGAGGGTAGGGAGGGGGCGGCTAGTCTCAGTGCCTAAGGCTTCCGTTCTCTGCTCGTCAGTGAGGGCTTAAACCACAGTTTTCAGCCTTCCTCCCTCAGTCTTTTCTCCGAGGTCTCTGCCATAAGCGTTGGGTTCAGCCGTGTTATATGCTGCCCCCTCAGCCCTGCGGGCCATAAGCGGAGCCCTAGCAGTCCAAGTTCTTTTCTCTCCTGCAGCTGCGGTAGCTCCGGGATTCCGCGAGCTCGGAGCACTGAGCTAGGTCTGCGTCCTGCGCCCGCCCCCAAGGCTCTGTCTCCGCACTTCTCCCTTCTGTCCTCCCCCGCTCGCGCGATTCACCCACCTTTATGTGAATTCACTGTTGGGCCTCTTAGTCTTGCCTGTCTGCTGTGCAGGGGTCCTTTGTGGAGTTATTGTTGTTTGATTAGTTGTAAATTACAGGGGAGCTTTACAGTGGCTCACCTCACACCGCCACTTTGATGACGTCTCTCCATGAATTTTTTATTGTATAATTTTGTGCTAAAATCATTAAAACGATTTTCCTCTAAAAGTAGCATTCAATAGTAATGTTGACAATTGCAATTATTTATTAAACAGAAAGATGAAAATCCAGTAATATTTTACTGTTCTGAATAATTTCTTAGAGTATGCTATTTGAATGTGCTGATATTAATTGCAACAATCTCTTTCTTGTTGGTAGAAACAATAGTGTGCCCTCTGCTCTATGCCTTTGGATATTTCTATGTCATTTGATAACTGTGCGAAGTCATCCTGCTGTGGGATTTCTGAATCTCTTGGGTGAAAATAGTGGAAAAAGTGATGGCATTCATTTCGGTACTACCTTAATTTTGCACCTCATGGAAAGACTCTTATTTACAGTTTAACTTTTCTTTCACCACTAGTTTATCTTCATTTCTGTGTGCTATTTGGCCCTGTTTTTATTTAGCTTTCCCACTGCATATTTGAGAACAAAGTCATCCGAAAATATATGCTGATTTTCATTCAAATTCAAGTTAAGCTGGTTAAGTTAGCTTCCTTTGCTCTGTGGTTTGGTCTTCTTCGAAAACGTTTAATTGGTTTTCTTCAATTGCGTTTATTATTTCTGTCTAGTAGCATAGAGATCTGACACACAATGGTGCTTGGATAATTCCAAGACGTCAATTGAAAATATTATTTCAATGAAATTCCATAACAAAGAATTGATCCCTGGATGCTTATGGTGAAGATTTTTTAATTGCTTTCACCTTGTAATTCTATTGAAAAGATATTTTAATCCATATGCACAGATTCAAAATATTTGTTCTTTGTTAACTCTTTATCCTTTACTGTCTTTGATCTAAAAAACTTCTGAACCAAGCCATTAAGTTTGGCAATTAAATATTTCATTAAGTTTACTTTATGTGCCAAGTAAAACCTTTAGCCTGACTTACAGCACTTAATTTGACTTGAAAATATTTGCATTTTGATGAGAATTTATTATGTTATGCTGATTTTCCCAAACTACATTACATTATCAATTTTAACAAGCTTATGGAAGTGGATCCCCAAGGTTTCAAATAAATATGTCACCACCTTCAGTTTATTGACTTGTCTTTTTGTTAGTTCTGCTAGCTTTGACTACATCAGTCATGCATTCAAGGCCCATGGAATTGTCTCTATCCCCGGCCATGATATTCATTGAGCTGCTGTAATTTAATGTGTGAACCTTTCCAATACTCAGTCACTGTGAAACCCTTCACCCAACCTCTGGTTTTGGCAAGCTCATTCAGCCTTGAAAGTACATAGAGGTCTAAAACATATTTGCAATTTACAAATTATCCCAAATTCATAAATTCTGTATTTTTTACAATGTAAACAAGTTTAATTCTTTTTGATTCTGTACAATATTTTTACTTATAATTAAATATCAGCTTCTCAAATACTATTATTTTTTAACTTAAAAGGTAATCTACTAAGTAATATAGGCAGTAGTGTAAATCGATTTTCAATTTTCAAATAGTCTGTCAAACTTTAAAACTTTAAATTATTACAAATGTGTGACTATAGAGTTTAATGTGAAACAATTTGATTTACTTTTAAAATTTGAGTTCAGTGATAATGTACATATATATTTTTTCCCAAGTTTAAATTATTCTCTTATTTATATTATAGAAATTATGTCATATATATATATATATATATATATATATGTATTTTTAATTATATATATATATTTTTAAGGAGGGCACAGCTCACAGTGGCCCATGAGGAGATTGAACTGACAACCTTGGTTCTACCAGCACCACGCTCTAAACAACTGGGCTAACTGGACACCCCAAAAAATATTTTTTTTAACTTTACTATTTTTCTCTCAGATTTTCTTATCAAAGAGTTTTAAAAAAAACAGTTGAAAAAATTGGACAACAATGTCATTGTATATTTGTGCTATTTACATATATTAAAAATTAGTCAACTAAAAATATGATTTAGAGGGGTTTGGGGGATGGATGAAAAGGGTGAAGGGAATAAGAAGTACAAATTGGTAGTTACAAAATAGTCATGGGGATGTATTGTATAGCATAAAGAATACAATCAATAATATTATAATAACTATGAATGCTGTCAAATGGATACTAGATTTATGGGGATGATCACTTCCTAAGTTATACAAATATCTAATCACTATGTTGTACACTTGAAACTAATATAATATTTTATGTCAACTATAATTAAATTTTTTAATTATTAAAAAATAAATACCAAAGAAATTACAATTTATGACAAAGATTTTTTTTTTCCTAGTAGAATACTTAAAACTTGAAAATATTTTGTATTATGACTTAACAGATTCATTTTTGATTTTGGAGTAGATGGATCAAACCAGATATGGAGTCAAGCAAGAAATATTTTAAAAAATATATTTAATATCTCAATGTTAGGTCAATTTATATAATTATATTTACACTAGTAAAATTAATTACTAGGCTTGTAATACCTGCATCTCCTTTTAAAAAGATACATTTAATATAAAATGGTATTACTACAAATGTATGAAATCTGATTAAATAACTATAATTATTGTTCTTCATAAAATCCAAATGTGCAAGCAGGTCAAAGCAGCACACAATGTAATGCAAATAATCAGATACCACAACATGATGAAGGCCGGAGGCAGGTTATAGCATCACCTGTGTGATGTTCTGAGAGTTCTGTGTGAGCAGAACTCTCACAGTAAAGAATAGATACATGTAAATGGGCAAATTAAGAGGCCCAGAGAAATCCAAAATGCAGTTCACTAGGCCATGTGCAAGAGCAAAAGAAGGGTTCAAGGTTAGGATAAATTCTCGGTAGGATTCTTTTCGACTAAGCTGGAAGTTCCAATTCTTAAAATATTGATCATGAAACAAGGCGGAGATTTAGGCACTTGGGGTATAATTAAGTCCCATTAAGAGCAAAAGCATTATATTCATTGAAGTCAAGGATAAGCTGATGATGATAACTTCAGATATTATCATTAAAATAATCCTAAAGTCTTATGTAGTGAAATTAAGTAAATAAAAAGATGCAATTAGAGTATAATAGAAAGTCATTTTCAATTCTGTAATGCTGATTAATGGAAAAATATAAAGGGGAAACAATTACATTTGCATTATAGACAACAACAAAAACAAATTATTATACATAAGAATAAATTTAAGAAATATTCACGATTAGATAAGCAAAACTTTTAAACTCCACTAAAGAACATGAAAGAGAACTTGAATAAATGAAAAGATGTACACTTTATCTATTTATTTATTTATTCATTCATTTATAAAAGAATTTATACTCTTCTTAAATAGAAAAGGCTAATTAATTATAAAATGTTGAATCTCCTTTAGTTTCTGTGACTCCAATGGGGAGGGGGAAGTTTTTCAGGGAAATTGACAAATTTTATTCTAAGTATTCTAAAGAATATAGAAAATTAATCATGTAAGATTGAATTCGGAAAAGAGAATACTGCTAATTTCCAATGCCAGTTTTAAACTGCTTGTAAAGCTTTAATAAATAAGTCCTGCATAACTTTTGTTAGATTAAAAGAACAGTATTTGGTCAATAACAAATGTGAAATTTAGAATCTGTGATGTAAACGTTTCATTTCAATAAACAGTCCTCAGATAATTAGCTGGACATCTGAAAGAAAAATAGACAGATTATATATCTATCTCATTATTTACGTACAGCTAAATAAGTCTAAATGGATATAACACTTCTAGAAACTATAAAAATACTAAATTAAAATTGAAAACTGTAATATAAGAATAGGAAGACTTTGCAAAAAGACATAGGCTACAAAAATCATGGTAGAAATGTTGATAAATTTAACTATTAATACATAACTGTCTAGAATTTATTTATAAAAAAGTGAAAGAAAATTAAATACAAGCACAAATCTTGTCAAATGAATTACATTACATATAAAAGAACATTACATATAAAAAGAACCAGTCAGAAGTAAAGACTACAATAACTGAAATATTCAAAGTGTTGCAAAGCAAGGATCTACAACCAAGACTACTCTACCCAACAAGGCTATCATTTAAAATTGAAAGACACATAAAGAGCTTCCCAGTCAAGGAAAAGCTAAAGGAGCTCATCACAACTAAACCATTTTTATGAGGAATGTTAGAGGACTTCTTTAAGATTGGGGGGAGGCCAAAAATATGAAAACTAAAATGGCAATAACTACATATCTATCAATTGCTTTCAATGTAAGTGGATTATGCTACTATCAAAACCATAGGGTGGCTAAATGGATTAAAAAAAATAAAACCCTTACCTATGCTGCCTACAAGAGACACACTTCAGATTGCAAAACACACACAGACTGGAAGTAAAGGGATGGAAACAATTATTTCAAGAAAATGGAAAACAAAAAACAAACAAACAAACAAGCTGAGATAGCAATACTTATACTAGACAAAACAGACTTTAAAACAAAGACTGTAGCAACAGACAAAGAAGCAACCAGTAATCCCACTTCATGATATTTATCTGAAAAAAGCCAAAATGCTACGTTGAGGGGATGTGTACATCCACGTGTTCACTGCAGCATTGTTTACAATAGCCAAGATGTGAAGACAGCCTGGGTGTCTGTAGATAGAAGACTGGATAGAGAGAGATAATACATATACACAGTGGAATATTGCTCAGCCAGGGAAGGGAATAGATTCTTGCCATCTGTGGCAGCATGCATGAACCTGGAGGGTATTGTTCTGAATGGAGTATGCCAGACAGTGAAAGACAGATTCAATGTGATTTCACTTATATGTGGAATCTAAAGAACAAAATAAACAAACAAAAGAGAAACAGATTCATAGATATAGAGAACATTTTGCCAGATGGGAGTGGGGTTAGGGTGGTGGGTGTAAAAGGGGAAGAGACTAAGTACAAATTGGTTGTTACAAAGCGGTCATGGGGATGTAGGGTATAGCATAAGGAGTATAGTCAATGATATTGTAATAACTACATATGGTGTCAGATGGGTACTAGATTTATGGGGGGCAGGATGAAAAAGGTGAAGGGATTAAGAAGTACAAATTGGTAGTTACAAAATAGTTATGGGGTGTGAAGTAAAACTTAGGGAATATAGTCAATATTATAGTAATAACTATGTATAGTCCTAGTCAGAGGGATCACTTCTTAAATTATGTAAATGTCTAACCATATGCTGTACACCTGAAATTAATATAAAATTATATGGAATGTCAACTATAACTGAAAAGTTGAAAAGGGGGAAAAGTGAAAGGCCATAAGTGGTCCAAATTTTCAGGTATAAAACATATAAGTCATGGGGATGTAATATACAGCATAGGGAATATAGTCAATAATATTGTGATAGCATGGTACAGTGTCAGATGGTTGCTGGACTTATCCTGGTGATCACTTCTTTAGGTATATAAATGTTGAATAATTATTGTGTATACCTGACTATATTTTTAATAAAAATCTTTTAAAAATAAAATTAAAAAATAAAAATAAATACATCCTAAATTCCTACTGTAAGTTTGTAATTATTTCCAGTTTGAAAGCCAATTCTTTTAAGTAATTTCTCAGTCCAGATTATTCATTCTGATTGAAAAATATCTCCGTTCACTCTTCAGTCATCACTTGCATTCATCTGCATCCCAGATTGGTCTCTAAATTTCTGGGGAGAGATTAGGTGTCAAATTTGAGGAGCATTAGACCTCATCCTCCCTCCTTGCTGTTCTTGTCCTTCTTGGATGGGTAACTGAGTAGCTATTACATTTTAAACTCACACTCTCATTGACTCAGAAACATTCTTACTGGAAATTCATCTTATGAACAAAACAGAACAAATCAAATAAGTATGCCAAAATGTAAACACAAGGATGTTCACTTCTGGCATGGTTTTATAATAACAAAAACAAACCAAAATTAAAAATTCCCTAAATATCAAACAATATGAAACAATAGACTATAACACAAGTATTAAAAAGAACCATGTAGACTTATAGGTGCTCATAACTTGTTATGTTGGCAGGGATAAAGAAGTAGGACAGTATTACCCTTTGTGTGTAAACATGAAATACAAATGAATCGAACATTTCTGAAGATTCATAAAACTGAATATGGTGGAGGATTCACTTTTTTTTACCCTTTTTATTTAAAAAAAAATCAGAGAAGTGTTAAAATAATTGTTCAATGAGCAGTACATTCTGTCCAATATTTTGCCCCATATATTTGTCTATCATCTATCAGTTATCTATCTATCTATCATCTGATTTCTTTCTATATTTATTTCTATATACATTACAGATAATTCTCCCTTTATTTTATTTGTATATACTCCTCATTTTTTTATTTTGCTTTTGTAATTAAAAAAAATGCAAGCTTTATCTTTTGTGTTTTGTTTTAAGACAAATATCTGTTATACATTTAGATTTTGTATCTCCATTTCTGGCAGTTATATGTTGCATTACATTTTTATGTAACTTTTCGTGGATTCAGTTATTTGTACATAATAGAGTTTGCTATATATTTATTGGAATATATAGATGTAATGTGTGTATCATGAGTTCTCTTGTCAAGGATGAAAAGAGCTTACTCTTAAATGTCTGATTTTTATGCTTGTTATGTCACTTAATACCTAATTCTGGTCTAGAAGTACAATAAAGCTCAACTAATAGTTTTTGATCTTTAATTAACAAATTTTCTCCAATAAGTGATATCAATAATTTTGAAAGATTTTTTCTACCACTTAAACTTTAAACTCAATACAAAATGCATTTTAAAAACAAAATGAAAAAATTAAGTATATTAAGACATGCTTCATAATCATTGACTTTTAACTAGCTGTTTGCATACACCTGCAATAATTCCTCAAAAAATGACTGAAATAATATTAATATTAATAGAGAAAAAATGCACTGTATGAATAATTACATTTTCTACTTGACAAATGTCAGAAGACATTTAAAAACATGGCAAAATAACATTAACATGAGCAGAATTTACTAAATAAATTCTATTATGTTAGGATAGCTAGAGTTTCCTACTCTGTGGTATGTTTCAGTTTCACTGAAGTCAATATAAAGAGAGAACAGAGCAGGAAGTAAAGTATTAATTTTCATTTTGATTCAAAGTGTGTCTGAATTTTAATATCCAGATATGCTTGTGTTGTCCATGACCTCAATTTCAATAGACAACACGCAGAATAAGAATTCAATTGTATTACACAGATTTCATTCAATCAGGGGAACATCAAAGCAAAAGTGTCCTTCAAAAAAAATACCAAACTGCTTATTGATCACTGGGATAAAAACTACTGAAGCAAATAGAATTTTGGACCCATATGACTTACGGTAGTCCCTTTACAAGTAGCAAGGCCAGGATTTAAAAATAATGGGAGAGATGCAATTACATCATGTTATTAGCTTCATTTAAAATAATGTTTTTTGAGCAGAATAAAAGGCATATATATTTTTAAAGCTTTAATGATTTCAAACACAAAAAATAAAATTTTCATTACAAAAGTTTGCATGTTTGTAGTTGTCATTCATTTTCTTCACCAGTTAATTTCTTTGCCTTTTGTGCACATGATAGCATTGTGATTCTTTCTTTTTGGGTATAGGTGGAAGTGGGTGGCTATTTCTGAACAATGAGTTTGATTAGAATTCATAGGACTTTTTTCTCAATTGAGCATTTAATTGTTGGTGAGAGCACCCTTCAGTGTTTTTCTTTCTTGCCATGATGACCCACAATATTTTAAGATTCAACATTTAAGCATGGGTTCTTGAGTGAGAAGACATGGAATAGAGCCCTCTGCCAACTCACAAAAGAAATGTAGAAATGACGAGAAATGAGGCTTATATATTTTAATCTAGTTAAATTTGACAGGTCACATTTCTAATTCTATTAGTTCAAAATTAAAACCTGTATCCTAAAATCAAATTTAGAATTTTCTCAAGCATAAGTAAAATACAATAGTTTTTTTTTTAATTGGTACAGTATTTTATAGTGGCTTCAAGTTTTGAAAAAGGGAATAATTCAGTTTTAAAATTTATCTTTACACTGTCTTGAAACAAAACAAAGCAAAAAATTAGCACATGCTCATTGTTACTAGAGGATCAATAACGTGCCTTTGAAAAGCCTCTGGATAATCAGGTTAACTTTGAAATTTTTGAATAAAAAAGTCACAAGCAAAGAATTAAAGCTGAAATTATACAGGGTATGTTGCATGGGTGATATTTGGAAATTGAATAGTACTATTACTAAAAACTATGTGTGACATAGAAAGAGACAGCAAAGCTACACCTTTCTCCCTCATTTCCCATTCCATTTGTTGATAATGTCCTGTCTCTTTTTGTTCTGGAATAAACTCTTGCTTCTGATCCCACTTGCCTACTCTCTTTTCTCATCTCCCCTTCCCTCCCTTTCCCCTTCTCTTACTTTTTACTTTTCACCCCCTCTCCTGACTCTATTCCACTCTTCTATTCTACTCTGCCTCTGTACTCTTCTTCCTCTCCCCTCTTTTTCCTGTCCACATCTTATCACTGGCATTTTTTCAAAATAACTCTTCCCAAGAATCTTTTTACATTCAAACCCACACAGTCATCAGAGCTATTTGCCAATAAGAACAGTTTTGATAATGCTATTAAAATGTTTTAACAGAACATATAGTGAAAAGGTAAAACTTGAAATAACTAAAGTTCACAGTTTTGAAAGCCCCTATTAACGTGACCCTAGCCTACTTTTCAGTTTGATTTCCAGCCTGCTTGCTGTCTCTCCCTTGCTCTTTAGCCACCCTAGGACGACTGCTCTCAGTTTTCTGAATGCCCCCTTAGTGATGAGTCTTTGTTTATGTGGATTTCTCTATACCAACTCATTCAAGTAGTACCCAAATGTAAGTTTTACCTCTGTTTGCTGTCACTTTCAGGAAGTAAATGCAGCAATAAGATATGAAATATCTAAGCTTTGTTCAATTAACACAACAGTTGAAAAGGAAAACTAATCTCCAGAGTTGCCAAAAAAGGATACATTAATTCATTTAATGTACCTGGTATTTGCCAGTCACATAAATGTGATGGCATTGGTCCTGTCCCTAACAGAGTTTGTACTTTAGCAGAAAAAGAGAATTAAACAAGAATTTTCATAGATTTTCTTGGGGGAAATCACAAAGTAAAGGTAACTAATTTCTACTATATTGATCAAGAAATGATCTCTTAAAAATAAGTTACTTTGAAACGAAAGGGATGAATAGGAGTTTCTCAGCTGAAGAGAAAAAAGGTGGAATTTGCTACCCACACATATGAAATCCTGGGGGTGAGAAAGAACAGGATCTAGTCACCCAACTGAGAGTTCAGTATAGCAATAGCCTAATGTGAAATGGCAGACATATTGAAAATGAGTCAGGGTCTGGAGATGTGTTGAGGGGTTCAAATTTTATTCTAGTGACATGAGAATGTAATGAAGGACTTAAGTATGTGAATGATGATCAGTTTCATGTTTTAGATATATTACTTTGTCTGCTCTATTTACCAAAAGATCTATAGACTTACACAACAAATAACAGTGACTTATGGTTTGAGCTTCACGTGTAGGCATACATTCTTTGCAATGTCCCTAGAGTCTGAAGGACAGATTTAGCATCATTTCAAGAACGTTGATGACATAGACTTTTCCAAAGGTATGACGTAACAGTAAAAAGATATATTTTAGATTAACATAGATAGGAAATTAAAATATTTGCTGTTTTAACCAATAATTAATATCATTTAATAAATTATGTTAATAGTTTAATATAGATATTATAAGATTAATCATTATGGATGATTGATAAGGCTTTTCAATATTGAATACATATAATGAATATGCTTATGAGTGGCATATGATTTATTAGATGAAATCTCCCTTGAAAATGTTACCTTTGGTGTGTATTTTTATATAGTGTCTTCAACCAAAGAGAATATTTAGAATAAACTGTTTTATTAATTTACTTACATGATGTCATTAAGCTCTGTTTTCAAGATAGTTATTAGCTGTGATAGGTTCTCTCTCATACATAGGCATCTTATTTCCTGATAATAAATGAGTATAATTGACCATGGCAGGTTGTTGGCATTTTCTAATAATAAAGTAAGCTGTGTCTTCCCAGAAATAGTTAAATTCATGCCATCAGTTTGAGAAGATTTAGTTAAGGACAAATAAGGCAAATCATTGGAAGCCTATTAAGTGTTTTTATCTTCTTCACTGGAGAAGAAAATTATTCAGAAAACATCCGTGGTTCAAGCACAGATTTAAGGTTTGTGGAGCTACTTTAAGAAGATGACGACAATATTGTGACCACAATATTTGATAAGAAAGTAAATATTTACACTGAGAAGGAAAATCCTATACAAAAATTAACTAAAATGCAACAACCACCACAAAAATTTAAAAATCTAGGAGAAAAAGGAATAATATTGGTTAATCAACCCTAACACATCTCTAATGTATTATTATTTGGTTGCATACCCTTGGATCACCTTTTCATGTGACATTGATTTCATGATATCATTTTTCATCAAGTAGACAGAAAGATAATTATCTTGTCCACCAGTGTAGTTTAAAAATATTGATAGTTGGGATTTGTAAAATGTATTATTATTTACATAGAGATGTGTGTATTATTGCTTACAATTTAGTGCTCTACAAAAAACAGGAACACTGGTAAATTATATATGTATATATATAAATTTTATTTATATATATATAAATTTTATTGGGGAATATTGGGAGACAGTGTGTTTCTCCAGGGCCCATCAGCTCCAAGTAGTTTTCCTTCAATCTAGTTGTGGAGGGCACAGCTCAGCTCCAAGTCCAGTTGCTGTTTTCAATCTTTAGTTGCAGGGGGCGTAGCCCGCCATCCCATGTGGGACTTGAACCAGCAACCCTGTTGTTCAGAATTCATGCTGTAACAAACTGAGCCATCTGGCCGCCCCGGTAAATTGTATTTTGTACAATTGCATCAAAAAGAAAAAAATGTGTGGTACTCTTTTAACTTTATCCCCTGCATTTTTCAATATATCCCTCACAGGAATTTTCATTTTGACAAGGCATCAAATAGACCTATTCTTCTGCTTGAAATTTTGACATGTTTGAATGTTGAAAGAATTTTCCACAGACTAGCTTCCGGTTCTGTACATTTTAAAATCAATTTCTTTCTCCTCCACTACTCAAATATTTCTAGTACTTAGCACCATAAGATATGCCCACATAATGATCAAACCTCTGGTCTTGTCACTCAGGCAGAGTGAGTCAGCAAGTGACTCACTCACACTTATGCATCTTACTTCCTGAACATCATTACACATGAATGGCTAAAAATAACTTAACTTCTATAGAAGTGATTACAAACCATACAGCCCATGAAATCTAAATATTTCAATCATTCAAAATTCACTTTGACTGGATGCTAAAAATGATCATTGTTAGCTAACATGAAAGGGGGGAAGTCAGAGACAAAAGTGACTGATTACAGTTAAAATAATTAGTTTTTCTAATTTATAAAACATATGATCATGTGAACATATAGTAAAAATGACCTTCCCAGGACTTGGTTGCATCATTCTACAATATATACAAAAGTTCTATGAGTGGTGTTCTCCATCCAGATTCTAGAATAATTGCTCATTTTCCTTGCATCTTTCAGAGGTGGCAAGCCCTCCACTCCCCCTTCCACCCAAGATACATACATTATTATGAGATCTGAAGTGCTACACTACCCGTTAATGTTTTGCTATACCATGCTCATTCCTCTTAAATTGTTCATTTACTTAAAAATGGTTATTAATTAACCACTTAAATCATACCATCTGTTTGCTGCAAGGAGTAATTGATATAACCTCTCTTCCTACAGTTCTTATCTTAAATATAACTTCCTCATCAAGTCCTTTTCTAACCATTCTGTTGGTGCCATTTTTTCTCTATTGCAGTGCTTCATTAGTTTTTATCACAACACTTATCCAAACTACCAATTATATATCTCAGATAATATGTAGGTATTAAATAAGTATTTATAGTAAAATCCCATAGTAAGGTAAATTCACCCAGCCCTCATTCCCAATCAAGGTGAGGTTAAGTTCTTTCCTTCGGAGGGAGGGAGGGAAATGGAAGAGAGGATGTGATGCAAGGCTAGCCACAGGGAACTGATAGGCAACCCTATATCACAAAAGGTGTCTACTGACCTTCTCAGTATGTCTCCCAGCCTGTTCTCCTTGGACCAGGAAGAATAATGGGCACCAAATAACTATAAGATTACTAAAATTACCACTATTGTCCCAGATGTTCCATCCCAGCCACAAGCACGGGCACTAATTCCGTTGATAGTTAAGTCAGTGTGTACATCAGATACCAAGTAATGCCAAACGCCAGTTGGGATCAACACTCTTGGTAAGTTTACTAGACCATAATCACTTCTGGTCATATTATTAAACTTGCAATAATGCGATCCTGCACTTACAAGACTGGATTTTTGGGATCCCATTTACTGCATTATAGAGGGGTTTTATTGTAGTGCAGGAATGAGTGAATAAACTTAAATTTATCATCACTGAACCTATTTCAAAGATAAATACGAGCATTTACGGTTAAAATAATAAAAATATTTTTAAAAGAATTTAAACTAACACAGTGTTTTGAGGGAAATAAAATCATTTAACTTTATAAATAGAAAATTAACTGTTATCAAAATGTTTAAAATTATTTTCCTCTTAGGAGAAATCATGTTCAAGATACTGGGAATTATGTGTTCTGGGAAATCCAGTATCTGTTTCTATTTTTGCACATGTCTTTTCGTGGAATTTAAAAAGCAAGTTTACATCCATTAAATCATTTGTGCATAAAGACCTTAGGAAATAAGTGTACTTATATGTTAAGTAGGCCCATCAACATTTGTTCTAGCCTTGTTTTATTTCCTATATTTTAAAGCTAAAAACTAATATTTCTAGACCACCTTGCATCTAGCAAAGTCCATTTGCCAATAAAACCAAGGAAAGTATATAGAAGTCTTGGGAATTTCAAGAAAGTGTATGTTTCTTGATATAGCACGCTGTTCTTTCTCTTCCATTACTTTTTCATTCTGACTGGAATGTAGCCATGAAGAGTAGAGGTACCAAAGCAGTGATATTTCAATGATGAAGAAAAGATTTTGGCCCTGAAATCTTGAGATATTGAACCAAGGCCAAGGAACTCCCTACTGTCTGACATCTTGTTGAATGCTGACAAAATACATTTTAAGTTTATTTAAGTCTCATTTAAATTGAAGTTCAATTTACAGAAGCATAAATTGAAGTTCAGCATGACTTGTACACGTTTATACAGAATAAGGGATACAACATGAACGCAATTCAGGATGTTAGGGAAAAATTACCCCATTAACCAAGAGTTCATAATCTGGGAGAGAAACAAAACTTGCATTAAAAGTAATATATTCACATATGAGATAATTTATTAGGCTAGGTAGTTTTATAGTAAAAAGTAGCTAACCCTTTTTGAATAGTTATTATGTATAATTTACTTTTCTAGCCATTTTACATGCATTAACTCATTTCATCCTCAGCATAACCCTATTACATAGGTGCTTTATTACGCACATTTTTACAGGACAGAACATTGAGAGTATCAGAAGTTATGAGTTTTTAAGTAAGTTGTCTTAAGTGACACAGTCAATAATTTACAGAACTGGCATTTAGACTCAAGCAGTCTGGCTCCAGCAATTATGCTCTTAATCATTACCTCACACTATTTCTCACTGGTGTGTTTATGTCAGTCTTAATGAAGTAGATATCTCATCCTAATTTTAGGATAACATAATTAGAACTTAAAGAGTTAAAAAATAGTTTTCAGATGCAATAAATGGAGAAAAACATTGACACATATAGCACTTAGTATGTGCTAGGCACTGTTCCAACTAATTTACATATATTAATCCATTTAGTCCTCATACTAAAATAACAATCCAATGAGGCTAGAACTATTTATTATCTCTATTTAATAGACGAGAAAATTGAATCCCAAAAGCTAAGACATTTGCCTAATATGGTGCAGCTGAGATTCTAATCTAAGAAATCTGGCTCCAACATTTGGCTCTTACGCACTTCAGTAACAAAGCACATGATCTTCCACCTCTGCACAGAAAGTAAAGGCAGATAAAATGTATAGAAGAGATAGAAAATATTTACTGAACAGTCAGGGAAAGCTTCATGGAAAGAGAAATTTGAACTGAATGAATTCTGAAGGGAAAAGAAAGTAAGTCACAATAAGCAATGAAAATGAGGTTCAGAAGTTATAAAAAAAAAAAATGAAGAAAAAACTGGGACTAACTCCAGAATATCAGAGTGAAGTAGAAAGATGATGGCATTTAATGAGATCAGCTGTATTTCTGAAAAGTAATGAATCAACTCTAATTTCTAAATTTGGGGATTTTTTAAAAATCCAAAGTTTAACTTGGTCTACTTTCACCCACCGATATCTGTTCACTTCAATTCTTAACTATTATCAATTTATTCAATTAAATTCCATGACAATTTATGTTCTGACTGGCAGCCTTTAGGTCCCATGAAAATAAAACTGAAATGCTAGGTTTCTGCCTTCAACAAAATTATAATCTTCTTCATTTTTATGCCACATAACTGTCACCAGCTGTCATTTTCACCATCTCCCTTTCAATTTTTGCATCTGATTTTAAGAGATCACTAAATAATGCAACAGATCAGTTCAATAAACATGTATTGAGCAACTACTACCCCCCCCCCCCCAGACATTGTGCCAGGAGCTGGGACTGCAGAAGCTTGTTAGAGAAGAAGACACATAAATAATCACATTACAGCCAGGTCAGTGTAATGGAGCAACAGGGTCCATGCACTGTGGTCTCAGAGAAGAGGGTCATGCTGGAAGGGATAAAGTAAGAACTGGACATATAGAAAACACTTCAAAAGTTCATTCAAGAAATATTAGTGAGTGTTTATTATATATGAAGTACTGTGCTAAGTGATGGTAACATATCACTAAAACATTCAAATCTCGACTCTATACTCACCAAGCATGTAGACCAACAGAATTAACACAATCCTTTGAGATTGCAAAGTGTTGGAAAACAAAGAAACTGATGACGAATGGAAGAAAGGAATGAAGGAATAGAGCAGGCACCACAGAAGGAACCAACTGAGTTTGTTCAACCTCTGAATCAGCAACTTCTGAAAACAAAGAGGCTCTACAAGAAGAAAGAATCAACTGAGAGGGGAAAGCACAACACTTGAATCTAGTTAAGTTTTGTAGTTTGAGAAAGGTCAGATATCCAGATAAATCTGAAAAGAACAGGAATCAGTGCACATAAGAGATGACTAAAAAGCACACTGGATGGAAGATTAGGAGTTATTAGTTTTCTTTGAGAGTGACAGCCTGGGTCTTCCAGCTGTGCACTAGCAGGCTAAAATAGATTATTTTTTTCTTGGTGCTCATACAGCAAAATGCCAGAATCCATGGAAATGATGGTGTATTCCACTTTACAGAGATGTCTGTGAAAATAAAAGCTATGCAAATTGATTCATATTTTTATTGCTCATATGAAATGCAGACCTTCGTTTCTGTGAATCTAATTAAAAAAACAAAGAACACTTTCTAATAAGAATGATTTCTTTCTACTTCTTTCTTTTTAATAAACTTAAAATTCATGCAGAAATCTTTTACCAATTCTTCGATAAACATGTTTTGTTTTTTTTAAGTGAAATGTTAAACCAGGTGTGGGATGATGATAAGATATAGTTTGAAGTTTCTTGTCAAGATGTCTTTGGAGGTTCAGGCTTTAAAGAGATCCCTTTGCTTCAAGTGTATAGCAATGACATAAAATACAAAATGAGTAGGCCAGGTATATACAGCAAGATCCATAAAAGGTAAACATCTCCATTAATAAACACAAAACTACAACATCAGCTTAAATTGTGGGTCTATTGAGCTATCAGTCAGAAGTCAGTCAAGATGTCTGGGAAGTCCATTCCTTCTATAACAGTAAAAGCATCCTATAGGAGACAGAAGAAATTATTTAGTCTCAATGCATTATATAAGAATCTGGGACTAGAGGGCCCTCACACTATGGCTCATGAAAGAAAGCTGAAAAATGCTGCAACCAAACCTGCTTAATATAAATCTATGCACCTAAGTAGGGAAAAGAACACAGGTAAGTAAACCTTCTCAACAGCAATTTAGCCAAACTAACCAATGACTCAGTACATATTTGGATATTATCACAGGACAGAGTTCAGCCTCCAGTGTAGGTATGTAAGCTTATACGAGATGTGATCACACAATACGGTGCATGTTTAAATTAAAAACAAAAATAATTTATTACAGTAAAAGACACATTGCCATTAATCCCCCCTCAAGATACCCCCCCTCGCTACAAACACATTTATCCCACCATTCCTGCCACTTTCTGAAGTGGTTCTGGTAGTCCTCTTTTGTGAGTGTCTTTAGTTCCACTGTCATGGCTGCCTCCATGTCCTGAGTCATTTTGACTTTGGGGAAAAGCCAGAAGTCCCAAGGTGCCAGATCCATTGAATAAGGTGGATGAGGACACACTGTAATGTTTTTGTTTGACAGAAATTGCCATATACCAGAAGCAATGTGTGACACGGAATGTTATCATGATAGAGGATGATTTATGGCACACTTTAAAACACACCTTCTCTCAACAGTAGCTCACACTCGACTGCACTGAACAAGTTGAAACTTGTCACACACTGTTACTAATGTTCGATGCACTGCTTCCTATATTGAAGATCCCTGCCTTTCCGTTGGATGGCACTCGGCAGCAGCATTCACCATATCTTTTGGTCACAACAGGAAAGGCTCTGTGTCACACATCATTGGTGGTATGGCAATTTCTGTCATATAAAAACATTACGGTGTGTCCTCATCCACCTTATTCACTGGATCTGGCACTGTGGGACTTCTGGCTCTTCCCCAAAGTTCAAATGACCCTGAAAGGTAAACGTTTTGAATCGATTCAGGATATTGAGGCAGCCACAACAGTGCAACTAAAGACACTCATGAAAGAGGACGTCCAGAAGTGCTTCGGAAAGTGGCAAGAATGATGGTATAAGTGTGTTTGAAGCGAGGGGGAGTATTTTGAGGAGGACTGATGGCAATGTGTCTTTTACTGTAATAATTTATCTTTATTAAACATTCACCATATTTTGTGATCACTGAACCTCATAGATATCCACACTCTAGTTGATACTCTGGACAAAACACAAAAACTACACCTGAACCTACTATGTAATAATATTGAATGTCAACAGTAATTGAAAAACAATAACAACAGCAACTACCAGTGGATACTGAGTAGTAAACAAAATCAGGCAGAATATGGAGGAGTCAACAGTTTTGGTAAAGCCTTTTCTTGCCGGCAGGAACTTCAAAGAGAGCTTCTTAGCAGGCAGCATGTCCTGCTCCCCAAGAAGCAGGCAGCCTAGTGCCAGGTGGGCTCAGGGGTGAGGGGAACCAGACAAGTGACGATGGGGGAGATAAAAGTGCTGGAAGCTGAGGCTATGCACCTGCATCCCCAATGACATAGGTAAATGATTCTACAATATTCTAGTGGATTGTAAAGTAATAATCAAAAAATAGGATCAGCATGTCAGTGTTTTGGATATAAAATCTGTGTTCAAATTATGAATATCGAGGAAAATTTTTGAGTTAATCAGGAAAGTTCATGATAAAACATAGCATTCCATAGAGAAAATAAGATGAAGTGGTTACAAACAAACAAAATGAAAGACACTAGAAGTGAACTTTAAAAAGATACAATTGAAATGAAATCTAATTTAAAGGCAATTGAATAGCAGAAATAAGACAATAGCAAATTGATATACTGAAGTAAAATGCACGAAAAATAAATACGGCAAAGGAAACATTGAATAATAGCTACAACATGAAAGACAGAGAACTGGGATACAACCCATGAAAACTAGCTATTCCCTAAGTCAGGGTAGAACATTTCACAGTTGCTGTCCACACTCCTCTCAGTCCCAATATGAAAGTACAGACAACTTAGAGAAATGTGCAGTAACCATCTTCAGATCAAGGAATCCTGTTCTCATCCTCATTTACCATTTCAGCCTATCACAGTGTTTAATTGCAAGAGCATAGCATGTGCAGATCACAACTCATTCTCAGTTCTCTTAGCTGATGAATAATTGAGGCGATTCAGGATTCTACTACTAAGAAAATGTAGTTCCCTCTTCCCCACTACAAATTAAGAATTCAGATTGAGCACATGTAATAATTGAAATGGTCTCTCTTGTATATTTTGTTGCCATATCAATGAAGTTGTACACCATCACTTATGTCATGTTAGAACACCAAAGCGTTTTTGCCCATAAAATGTCTTTAATAAAATGTCTTTAATCTAAATCTTGTTTTATAGTGAACAATATATTTAACAGATATTTTGAAGATTTTGTATATCGTGCTGAAATTTTGGATTTTGTAAACAACCCTTTGATAGCGAAAACACAAAATACAGATAATATGAAATTGGGAGACACTGGGCCATGCAGCTAACATGAGCATGAACAAGAAACAGTCTGTCCTCTAAAGTGTTAATGTTGCACTATTTTTTACAAGTTGTAATTTGCTTGTGTATAAAAGACACACGTTATAAATATATACAATATGTTTCTTTAAAAAAGCATTAGGAAAGGGTACTTTCATGCTAATCTTATTCATTTAACAAGTGTACAATTACTAATCATAGTATCTCAGACTGTCCAAACCCAACAAAAAATTTTTGGAAAGAAATTAATGTAGAAAATTATATTGCAAAGATTGTGATAAAAATTATCCTCTCTAAGCATGATGGGGCTTCACATGCAGTAATAATGAACTTATACAAGCATGCTATTTGCTAGTGACCTTGATTCTTGAGCAGAGGAAAAAATTACTAAAAATACAAAAACGTTCTAAAAAATTCTCATTGTACATGTCTTAGTGTAAATTTCTACTAGATATGCACTATAACTCTATCAGGAACGTTCCAGAAAATACTGATGAAGTATAAAATGAAGTATAAAATGAAGTTACAATGAAGTATAAAATGTAGACTATGTGACTCAAGGCTGAACACCATCCTATCAGAAGTCATTCACTTCAAAAAGATTAAAAATAGATTATATAGGGCAATGCCAGAAAGAGTTAATTAAAAAGCTTATTCCAGGATGTAAAATTTTAACAAGCTGTAAAAGAAGCTTAGAATATTATACCAGAATAATCCAAAGGGTACACCAACATTAGTCACCTGAAGAAGTTTCAGTGATGTCACACTGTGGCTGGTCCTTCAATTTTATAAGTGTATACATCCTGTCATCATTATTATCACAACCACCAAGCACTGAATTCAGTGCTGTGTCAGTTACCAAAAGGCCCGATCTGGTGTAATGACACAGAGTGCTCTTTCCCCAATTGTTCAATCAGCAAACTCCTACTCATCTTTCAAATATCAAATCCCAGAAGATAATAAAATAAGATAAAAGGTGTCATTTCATGTTGATGAAACAAAGGGGGATACAATCAAAATTGCAGCAGACGTTTTCTGTAGAACTTGACAAGCTGATGTTTAAAATAATTAAAATAACTTTTTAAAGAAATAAAGTAAAAGACCTTACTATATATCTGCTTGCAACACATATTCTAAAAGGATGCTAATTAAGATACCATGGAACTTGAGAAAACTGACATATAGAACAATGGAATATTGACTTCTAGGCAATTCAAAATGTTATTATGTCAATTGGATATCCATATGGAAAAATAAATGAATGGTGAACCATATCATACTCCATACACAGAAATTTATTCAGAGTGGATCATAGACCCCAATATGAAAACTAAAACTATAATTATCCTAGAGGAAAACATAAAATAAAACTTTTGCAGCCTTCAAGTGATCAAAGTTTCCTTAGATAGAACACAAAAACAATGAACCATAATTTTTTTAAAAAAATGACAAATTGGACTTCATTAATATTTAAAACTTACTCTTCTAGAGACACAATTAAGAAAATGAAATGGCAAGCCATAAACTGGGAGAAAATATTCACAAAACTTAAATCAGACAAAGATATAAACAAGACTTACAAATTAATAATAATAACATAAGGCAGGTAAATATTTTTTTTAAATGGGCAAAAGACATACTTCAAAACAGAAAATATACATGGCCTATAGACACATGATGTACAGCATCATTAGGCTTTGGGGATGTGAATTCAAACCTCACTGAGATACCCCACCACATTCATCAGAATGAAAACAAAACAAAATTAAAAGAGAAATTGGAAGGATATGGGCAACAAGTACTCTTACATATAGTTGGTGGGGATATAAAATGGTAAAACTAGTTTGGGAAAGAGTGGGAAACTTCTTAAAATCTTAAACATACACTTACCAAAGATTCAGACATTCCACTCCTAGGTATATCTACCCAAGAGAAACAAAAATATGACCACACAAAGACTAGGTCACAAATGTTCATAATCGGTTAATTTTAAATAGACTATACTATAAATAATCCAAATGTCTAACAACAAATGAATGGATAAAAAAATTGTGATATATCCATTCAATGAAATACTAGTTAGCAATCAAAAGAGACTATTAATTCATGCCATAAAACGGATAAATCACAAAATCATTCTTCCAGGCAAATGAAGCTGGGCCAAAAAAACAAACAAAAAGAAAAAAATACAAATTTTATAATTCCATTCATATAAAATTCTGGAGAATGAACTAATCTATAATGACAGAAAGTAGGTCAGATATGCCCAAACTTATCAAATTGTACACTTTTATGAAATTTAGTGAAATGTGTTTATACTTCAATGAAGTTGAAAAAAGCCAAAAAATAAAACGGGATAAAATTACATCCATTTCAGGGTAAGAGCTTGTAGTAAAAAAGCAATTTTAGAGTAGGTTGCCTACAGCTGGTTTATTTGAGACTATTTTTCTTAAAACTGCTATCTAATAACCACTTGTCCTAAAATTTACCACCTGTCAAATAACTGAATGTCTGTTCATACATATTTTAACGGATTGAGGAGATACCTTTTGCCATTTTAAGAAAATTGTAACCAATTTATCTAATTAAAATTGAAACCTACTTAAATTTTAGCTTTTCTAGCAAAACATTATTAAATTTGCAGCATTTTAAGAATGATGCAAAATTTTCTATGTGGATAGTTTTTAAGTTTATCTACTTATGAAATAATTTTTCAAAATTATAGTTTAATATATTAAAAACCACTGAATTGTATATTTTAAGTGAGAGAAGAGCAAAATCTTCATTAATGTTTATATATCAATGAGAAAATTGAGAAAGTATTTGGAAAGGGAGACCTGTCAAGGAGAATAATAAACTTTTAAGGGTGTTGAACACTAGTCACTGTTGAACATGGAATTCATGTTTTATCAATGAAAGTTTTTGAACAGGACAGTAGCTTGGTCTAGGGAGGCCATGCTTTGAGAAGATTTATCTGGTAGTGATGTGTAAATTTGACTGGTATTAGAAGAGATAAAAATCTTGCTAGAATGTTACTAAAATAAATTGAATGTCAAATTAAAGAGGTTTAAAGTAATTAGAAGTAGCAGTAATAATAATTTTTATAAAAAATGAGTGGAGGATAATCAGAATTTAAAACTTTGCCACTCACTGGTTAAGGGGAGTACTGAAAAGTGAGGAATCAAAGAGAACTCTAATTTCTTTTTCAGTGTCTGGGACTATAGCGTCTTCATTATATACATCAGGGGAAGAGAATTGAGGAATCTTATTTGTTGGAGGGGTTTACTGAGTAATCTCATGTTCAGGTTCAGACAAGATACCCAGTTAGAGAGTCCATCTGGCCATACAAAAAGCATATTTAAAGCTTTCTGGAGAGAGTGCAGGTATCATTTGTCATTTTATAGTTGCTCAGCATTTGAACTCCCTGTCTGCATTATATTTAGGAAATGGGACATTATTTTTGTTTTACATAAAAGGCCAGGTACTTGTTCCTCCAGGATTTTTACCCTAGCCTTCAGAGACATGTCTTAAACGTAAACGATCAGATGATCCCACTCAGGGTGAGTCTGAAGTGACTGACACAAACAAGCTAGGAGAATTGGTCTCATGCCATCAACAAAAACACTTAGCATCCCCACTGGTGGCAGAGGCAGTATGTACCCTGCAGTGGCAGGACCAGTGGCAGCATGGAAACATGGTTGGTTCTGTGGCCAGAGCTGCCTGTATCTTATACTAATTGACCCTTCATGGTCCCTGATTGACTTTTTAAAAACAGGTTTATTGAGATACAGCACATACAATATAAAAACACACTGATTTACATCATATGATTTAGTGGTTTTCAGTATATTCACAGAATTTGCAACCATCACCATGAACTAATTTTAGAATAGTTTCATCACCCCAAAAGAAACCTTGTACCCATTAGCAGTCAACCCACCTCCATCCAGGTAACCACTATCTACTTTCTGTTTCTATACATTTGTCTATGTTGGACATTCATATAAATGGACTCATACAATATGTAGTCTTTTGTGAGCAACTGTTTCACTTAGCATAATATTTTCAAGGTTCATCCAGGTGGTAATATGCACCAGTACTTTACCCCCTTTTTATCACTAATTATATGGATATACCTACCACCCATTCATCAGTTAATGGACTTTATGCTTATTTCTATTTTTTAGATACTTTGAATAATGCCACTATGAATATTTTTGAACATTTTGGTGTGGACATATGTTTTTATTTCTCTTGGCTATATTTGTAAGCCTGGAATTGCTGGGACATATGATAATTCCATGTTTAACATTTTGAAGAACTGTCAAAATATTTGCCTAAGAAGCTGCACAATTCTACATTCTGACCAGTAATGTATGAGCATGCCAATTTCTCCACATCCTTGCTGACACTTGTTAGGATAAATTATTTTTATGATAGCCATCCTAGTGGGTGTAAAGAAGTTTCTTTGGGGTTTGGCCTTACATTTCTAGTGACTAATGTTGTTGAGAATCGATTCATTTGCTTATTGGTCATTCATTCATATTCTTAAGAGAAATGCCTTCTCAAATTATTTATCCCTCTTTGTAACTGGGTTATTTGTCATTTTATTACTGAGTTATAAGATTTCTTCCTGCTTGATTTTTGAATCATGCTCATATTCATAGACTTTCCATCAATTCTTTGTACAACCCAATAAACCTTCATTAAATTGCTTTTCTGCTTAAATTGAGTACAATGGCTAACTGCTCCTTGCAACCAAGAACCAGAGATCAACTCTTGTGATATATATTTAGACTTTGTACAAAGAAAATGGATATTTAATTTAATAAAAGTTTATGAGTTAAATAGAGGAGAGCATATAATATTTAAAGGATTGACAAGTGGAAACTTTGAGGGCATAAGCAGTGACTGTAGAATAGTTTGTTTTTTTAAATTATTATTCATTTTTATGATGTAAGAAAAGGGAGAAATAAGACAGTAGATTGACGCATCAGCAAGTTTGTTTATGCAAGGGGAAAATTTAAAGAGATGATATTAAATATGAATATATGGGAGAAGATAATTAATGAAGGAAATTCCTTAAGGAAGTGAGAGAGAGATGGGGGTGAAGTAGTTTTAGAAAGGAGAAGAAATACTTTTCCATAGAGATAGGGAAAAGTAATAATAATTTAGAAGAGGGCAGTAAAGAGGTTCTGAGGTGGAGAAGGCACTCTGAGGGTCCTCATGTGGCTGTGACATTCCCTAGAGATAGGAGTAATTTGCTAAGACCAAGGGTCCGAGATTGGGATTGTTGAGGAAAGTAGGAAGTCTCTGAGGTAGGAACAAGGTAGCAAGTCAAAGGGAATTGAGAATTTTCCAGAAAAATAATGTCCCAGCAGTATTAAATTCAATCATATTTTCAGTGCTTCCACCCAAATCTTTGAATTCTTCTTTCTTTTCTCTCTTTACCTTACTTAGTAAAAGTGCATCATAAGGGAATGAAATTTTCAACTACCACTCAAACACGTGGAACATTAAATATACATGAATCATTGATCTGGCTCATTCTTTTTAAGTCGTTCCTTTGTGTGCTTTCCCCCTTCTTGTTTCAGAGTATCCACTGCAAAATGTAAATACTATGATGCACACTGAAATGGAATTTCCAAAAAATGTTCAGTTAGTCTTAAATTTTGGAGATGGCTTTGTTCATCTCTCAAGTGTCTGACTTTAACAACAGGCCTAAAAGTGATTTCCATAAGTGATTTACAGAATTCTTCTCTATGATTCTTCAAAATAGATATCTCACTGAACTCTACCATTGATGAATCATTGTAGTCTTGTACTGATAATTTCTTCATTCACAGTGTTAATGGAACAAAAATCTCTAGGCTACATATAGGCCAATTATTGAATGTGCATAATCTATTTGCCAACTTTTTTTGGCATCATAAACTTTACATACAAAAGACCTGGAATGACATCCTTCATTAGGAGATCAAAATTCTGCAGTCTTGCATTTAAATCACTAGTGATGCTTTTACTATGCAACAAGAAAATTATAGATAACCCATTGTCATTGTCTTGTACAGCAAAAAATAGAATTCCTATGCCCGTCTTTCCAGGAGAACGTCTTTGTTCCTTTCGTATTTGCTTATGTATTTTACCTCACTGTACAAAATTAAAACCATAGCTAAAAATAAGAATGTCATGGATAAATAAAGCTCACATGAGATTCAAAGAATACTTTTCAAAGTGGAAAAGTGTTAACACTTCACATTTCTGTGAAGTTGGGGAGTTAGCATCCTACTGAACTCGTCAGCTGAACTTAATACTCCAGGGAATTTCAAAGTTATATGGTAAAGAGAAAAAGAAATAGAAATAGGTGAAATTCCTTCCATTCAATTTCATTGTTTAGCATTTCAAAGGTTCCATCTGCTCTTGATTAATGCCCCGATTTCATCGGACTTATGAATTGGTCTGAAGCCAGGACTGTGTCCAAAAGTTTATGTACCCAAAATTAAATCAAGAAGCTTAATTGAGAAATCTTTCAATTTAGAACCAACCTAAAGCCTATTCAAATGTAGGCATAATTTATATATAAGCAGTAATATTTTAGTTGGTACGTGCAGATGGGGAACAAACTTAGAGCTGAGAATTTGTGGGCCTGGAGTTCTCATTCTAGCTCTTCTATCAACTAGTTATATTTACCCTTCAGTAATCATTTTATGTTTCTGAATGTTAATGTTATCTGCTATAAAATAAGATAAAGTACTTAATGAAATTGGACGTTTGTTTAATTTTAAAATTTTATTGCTCTACTCTGAAGTTTTTTAATGTATAAAAAATTGGGGGATATTTATATGAAATATAACATTTACTGTGTATAATGTGTATGGTGCATGTACAGACAGCATGCAATGTGTATTGTGTTCATAGAATGAATATAATAGTATGCATATGTACATATATAAGGAATATTTCCTATTTTTAGAATTATATAGATTAAGTACCACCTCAGAATCTAGCTATTTTACCAGGACATTAATGTTCTATCATTTATATGCTGATATTGAACAAAAGTTAAAATTACCACTACTATTTTTATATGAAGAAATAATTTTTCATACTGTAGGTCTTTGTATGGTATATCAGTTGAACTTAAAATTATGCTTTTTTGCTTGTCAGTAGGTTATTTTTCTAATAAGCACTACAAAATTCCTTAGTTTTTGAAAGTATGACTTTCCATGTGTACACCAAAACATATTCAGTTAATATCTCCCTAAACTGTAGTTGGGAAGTTTGCTATATTTTATAATTTTTTCTATACTTCACTGAAACAATAATTTTAGAAATATAAGAGAGAAGTTATTGTTAGGGAAGTTGTATATATTGTGAAGTTTCAAGTTGTATATTAGGAAGAAATTTAAAACAAAGTATTTAGCAAGACAGTTGTTCTTCTCAAATTTCCCATTCTTTAACATTGAGTGAGTCTTTAATATTATTTAGTCTAATTTACATATGACCAATGCTGTTCTTAAGAAAAAGAATAGATGTTAACCTGTGAAGTATTCTAAGGAATTCTAAAAGCTCCTAACTAAATATTTTTCTACTATATTAAAAGGCTTTCATTGATATCTTAAGTTTCACCAATAAATATTTAATCTGGTACATAACTAAAAATGTATTTTCTTATTCAAAAGGGCATATCACGGGACAAATATTTAAAATTTAGTGTTTATGTCAACCTAATGAAAATGACATTGCTGAATTCTTTTTAAAAGGTCAACTAGTTACAAATAGGTAAATTTTGGTATCCCAGAGAAGTATATTAGTCCTCTTTTATCCATGGGGAATATGTCCCAAGACCGCCAGTGGATGCCTGAAAACTTGGATAGTACCATATGTTATATATACTATGTTTTTTTCCTCTATGTAAAACCTATGACAAAGTTTAATTTATAAATAAGGCACAGTTAGAGATTAACAACAATAACCAATAATAAAATAGAATAAATGTAAAAATATGCTGTAATCAAAGTTATATGAATATGATCTCTCTCTCAAAATATCTTATGATACTGTACTCACCCTTCTTATGATGATGTGAGGTGATAAAATGCCTTATTAAGTCAAGAACTTTCACCTTTTTATGTAAAGAAAGTACTTGCTGGCTTCTCTTTGACATAGTTGAATTGTCAACACTAGTAGTTCTGCATGTTGGACCCATTATTAAACAAGGGTTACTTGAACACAAGCACTGTGATACCATGACAGGTAATGTGATCATGAAGATGGCTACTAACATCTCCTGACTTAGGGGCTGGAGTATATAGTGTGGATTCATTGGACAAACGGATGATTCATGTCCTAAGCAGGATGAAGCAAGACAGTGTGAAATTTTATCACATTACTCAGAATTGTATGAAATTTAAAACTTATAAATTGTTTATTTTGGTTTATCTTTCATTTAATATTTTTGGACCATAGTTGACCGTGAGTAACTGAAACCACAGAAGGTGACCTCAGGGATAAAGGAGGACAACTGTAATTTTTAAATGCTCCTTAGTGCGAACTTAGTTCCAGAATGTGTCTCAGGAGCCTCAACAAGAACATCTGTACTTATATTTTTTCGAAGATTTGGTTTGAACATTTGTAAGCTAGTACACTAGAAAATGGAGGATATGTTTTTGAAATTTTTATAATAATAATAGAGGACGATAGAGCCGTGAAAATGGGTATAGGAATGGAAGAACAGGGCGGAAAGACCTCAGCAAATAAGGAAAACATGATAAAAATATTGAATGGAATAAAGGTCATGATAGCAAGGAGTTGGAGAAAGGACATTGAAATGAATCCTGGAAGTAAAATACTTACTTTACAAATTTGATTGTTTGCACATGGTAAAAAAATCAAATAATGTCTCAATATCTCCCCAGGTGATGGTTATGATTTTTAAAGTCTAAGAATGATTGTTTTAATTTGTGTTACAAAATCTTGTAACATCAAAATCATGAAAAATACTTCAAAATCACAAACTGATGCTAAGAACAAAATTTCAACTGAGTAAATTTGGAGATTTAATTGGCTTTATTAAATAATTCATGAATTAGACATCATCCCATCTAGCCATTAGAAAAGCGCTCCGTGGTGTTGTACAGAATAGAAGGTTTTTATAAGAAGAAGAGTGAGACAGGAAGCAAGGAAAAAAAAGATTAATTTTAGACTGGGACATCTTCCTTTTGGGAGGAAGGGAACAATAAGGGTTTTATTATGTAGATTTTCTCTTCTTCCTCTGGGGGATGCAGAGAGCCTCTGTGACAGATTACCTCATTAGTCTTGACCAAAATATTTCAGACTGGTTGATTAAGATTACATTTCTGAGGAAAGTTGAAACTGCAATAGATTAGGTATTAAGTTTATGTTTGGTATTATGGGCTTCAGCACAAGTGATGCCATTTAGGGCCTGTAGTGTCCTTTTTAACACTGGCCATTTAAAATTAATTTAGAGATGGACATTAATTCAAAACACTTCATTTTTTAATATATTGAGATAACATTAGTTAATAACATTATATAAGTTTCAGGTGTACTACTTTTGTAACACAACATCTGTATACCCCATTGTGTGCTCACCACCCAAAGTCTAGTCTCTTTCCATCATCATATATGTGTTCCCCTTTTCTCTGTGTCCTTACTTAACCCCTCTTCCCCTCCAGCAACCACATTCTGTTGTCTGTATCTATGAGTTTGTTTTGATTGTTCATTTGTTGCTTTTTTAGTTTTTTATCTTACATATACGTGAAATCAGATGGTTCTCGTTCTTTTCTGTCTGACTTATTTCACCTAGAATGAAATTCTTAAGATCTATCCACCTAAGAGTGGACAGCTGCAGCACTACAGCCCCTCTCTTGGACGTTCCTAAAGGACGGTGGGGAAGGGAAATTCTTCCAGTGGGCAGAGTTTTGAGCAATACACCTGGTTGCTTATTTTGCCGAAGGAAAAATAGTCAGATATGAGGGTCTCTAATGATTCATGAGCTGTGGCCAAAGGTTTGGCTATATGATAAAAGACTTGGGGAAAAAAACATGATTCAAAATTTGGAGAGAAGGAAGTCTGGGAAAGAGGTTTATAGATAGACCTTTCTGAATGGGCCAAGAACATGAAAACATTTATGTTCTATATGAATTCTCACTGTAGGGCAGGAAAAATTTTCCTCTATCCTTCTGATTTCTTTGGTTGGTCTACTAATCAAATTAACATAAGACAGATTAACAGGAGAAAAACCAAATTTAATTTTGTACGTGGGGGGTGGAGGGGGACTCTCCGTAAGAATATGAGACCCACAGGCAGTCAGACAATTGAGGCTTATATGCCATCCTGAGCTAAGAAGGAAGAGGTATGGGTTTATGACTTCAAAGGGGAGGAAAACAATTCACAAAAAGATGGGAATAGCAAATGTTTAGTAAAAAAATGTTTCTCATGCAGAGACAAAGGGACACAGAGAGGAATGTGGACAAACAGGCCTTGCTGAAAGTCCCCCAGTTTTCTATACCTAGCTTATATTCTTTGCAGTTACCTCTAGTGATAGCTTTCTTCTTGGAATAGGGCTCTTATCTAAATTCTTTTGGGGCAGTTAAGAGAGAGGTAAAAAGAAATACATTCTGAGTCTTCTGCTTCTTAAAAAATAATCAACTCAAGTAATCCTAATGTCAAAGAGACATATTTTGGGGTGGCAAATTTTGCTCCCTTATACTACCAAAGGGTGACATCAGGAGTGGAGGATTTTAATAATCACGGAGATAGGGTGACCTGTTTTTGGATATCAGTCTGCTTCTCTCCCCAGTCACTACTCTTGTTTTCCAATGGACTCATGAACAAAGTGGCCCTGTGAGCAGGAATGGAGGTTATCCACAGGTTATACAACAGGAACTTCTGCTTACCAAGACTGATGTGGCTACAACCATTACTGAGTGCCCAATCTGCCAGCATCTGAGACTCACACTAAATCCCCAATATGGCACAATTCCCCTGGGTGAACAGCCAGCTATCTGTTGGCAGGTTGATTACACTGAACTGCTTCTGTCATGGAAGGGGTAGTGCTTGAAATAGACAGTATAGATATGGTTTTGCCTTCCTTGCAAGCAATGCTTCTGCCAAAATTATAATCCATGGATTTGCAGAACTCCTCATTCACCACCATGGTAGTCTACATAACATTGCTTCTGACTCACTTTATAATAAAAACGAAAAAGTCCATGCTCATAGAATCCACCGGTCTCATCTTGTTACTCAGCATCCCGAAACAGCTAGCTTATTAAAATGGCCTTTTGAAGACTCAATTACAGCGTCGGCTAGGTGACAATACCTTGAAGGTCTGTGTGCTCTACCTCAGTATTCAGTATGTGGTGCTGTTCCTATCATAGCCAAGATTCATGGATCTGAAACCGAGGTACCTGGACCTGACTGATGGTCACAGTCCAGACCTCTGACAGGCTAAAGGTAACATAGCCTTGACCTAAGTTATGTTTGACTTCCTGAGAAGTAAGGTGGAACAACCCCCTGGCTGCTTTCCCATGAGACCAGAGAGAGGAACTTCGGAAAAGACCTCAGAACTGTTCTCAAGATCTGAAGAAATGATTCATTGTCCTTACCTCACATCCATCCAATCTGCTCCCAACACAACCCTGAACCCCTAACTCACAGTGATTTGTGATTTTTGCTCTATAGAATCTGTAACCTACACGCCATAAGGGAGTCAAGTCTTAAGAGCAGTAGCTCACATGTGTCTCTGGGCTTGGTGCCATTTCCTTAAATAAACCTCTACTTTCTTTGCTGCAAACTCCTGTCCATGTCTCCATCGGCTTTGAGGCATGCAGGCAAAATGAACCCCTTGAGTTCAGTAACAGATTCAGGAATCAGGGGTACAAATGGAAATACAATCACTCACTATAAATCCTAGTGATCCACTAGCAAAATGTTTGTGTCTTGTTCCCATGACCTTAGGCTCCACTGGCTTAGATGTATTCATTCCGAAGAAGGAATCCTCCCGCCAGGAGACACAACAATGATTCTACTGAACTGGAATCATAACGACTGCCACCCAGCCACTTGGACGGTCTCATGCTTTTGAATCAACAGGCAAAGAGAGTAGCTCTACTGGCTTGAATGTTTTAATGCTGATTACCATGTGGGAAACTGGGCTGCTACTACACAATGGAGGTAAAACTGTGTATCTGGAATACAGGAAATTCCTTAGGACATCTACGATATCCTATGATTAAAGTCAATGTAAAATTACAAGCACCAAATTGAGAGAGGGGACAAGGGCTAGGAGATGGGCTGCAATGAGCACGAAGGCACTTTTTTAGAGTGATAGAAATATTCTATATCACATTTGTGGTGATGGCTACACAATAATACACAATTTCAAAACTCATCAAATTGCACACTTAAAATTGGTGAATTATATTTTATATAAAATTTACCTTGATACAATTGAATTTAAAAAAATTTTTGTAACAACAAAGATTCCCCAATAATGTTGAAAAAACAATCATCAGACAGAGAGCACATATTGTCAATACATATATTCAATAAGTATTTGCATTTCAACTATAAAAACAAAAGAAAAACCTCTTATAAACACATTTATTAACTCATACTTTCATTCAACAAGTTTGAAGCATATGCTATGCAACATGCAAAATGTCAGGTGCTGGTACTGTATCAGTGAAAAACAAAAAAAAATACAAAGTAAAGCCACAAAATTAAAACAAGAACAAAAACCTGCCTTTATGAAGCTTATACTTTAGTTAAAGGAGAACATTAAGTAAATAAGTAAAATAAATGCTATGATCTTGATTATGATAAAGCTCAGAGCTAAGTCTGACTCTTCTATAATGACTATTGGCCTCATTTGAAACTTACGTTTTCTCTCTAGTGTTTTTTTTTCCCTTTTTCTCATCACTTTCAAAGTATATGAACTTGTTTCTAAACACAAAGGTAGAGAATAGATAAATCAATTTAAAAATGCAACACAGTGGTAAAATTACTCTTTCTAATTTAGTTTCAATTAAGTCTCGAAGGTTGAGAATATAGTTTTTAGCAACTACCCCCAGGTTGCCAAGTAAGAGAGTCGATCTTTATGTAAAAATTGCCAAGGAGGTATTTCAAAAGCTAATTTTGTGATCAGCAGCCTCACACTTCTCTCAAATGTATAAAATATTTGAGATTAAAAGAAATGACCTGAGGATCACTTAAAAGTCGTGACCAATAACGAAGGCTTCCTGACAGAGGCCAGACTACCCCAGCAGAAAGATATTTCAGGCACCAAGGGAGTGATTTATTTTGAGAAATAATTTGGAGTACTTAAGCATTTTTTTCTCCTCAATCATGGGGCTTTCAGGCACTGTTCTGACAGCTTGATATGTGTCCCACTGAACTTGATGGGGCAAAGTGCCTGTTTATTGACAGTGGTAGAAAGAGTAAAAGAAAAGGCTCTCACTGGATGACCTACAGGCAGTAGAGTTCACAGAGGGGGTCACTGCAAGATCAAGCAGATATGTGAGTCCTGTGTCAGGGAGCTGGAACAGGAGCCACTTAAAAAGGCCCCACAAAATACTGGTAGGTAACAAAACTGGCCAGCTGGAAGAGACATAAAGTACAGAGATGCTAGGACAGTCGTATTCTGATGTTAGTGTCCTCTGGCAGGTATTCAAAGGCTGACTGTCTTTATCACGTTGTATTTTCATAGGTTTCTCAAAAATCCTCCTACTGAGAACCACTAACGGCAACTACGTAAATGAGGGCAAAGCCTTTCCACCAGCCTGCTGCTTCCTCAGCTCCTGCATCCAGCAGGACTTGGCAGTGCTCCTCCCCTTCAGATCTCAGGACAGCTGCAAGAAACCCCCTCAGATGGAGTCCATTTTAAAGTGACATCAGAACTGCCTCTCCAAAATCAGCTCTTGTATATCCTCTTATATGATAAAACCAGTTTTGGAGCCATCTTCACTGAAATTCCTGCATAATTGTTCTTGTAACTCACTTAAGATTATGACAGGAAATACCACGTAGTGATTTGGTTTTAGCCTTTGGACCTCAGCTGAAGCTGAGGCAGAGAGAATTCCATTTTTAAATTGTGTTAACAAACAAATCAGGATATTTGAAGTATCAGTGCAGGAACACGTTAACACCATAGAGACATTAGGAAAGAAAAAAAGTCAACAAAGCTTGGAAAAAAGGAAAAGTGAGCATCAAGTATGACTTTAAGGATTAAGTGTGGAGTGTTAAAGAAAATGTTGGTCAGATTTTTGCATAACTAGAATAAACTGGCCATAGCCTTTCATTCACCTGCTCTCCAAAATTTCTACTAAAATACAACACAAAATAAAAAATCAATAGCCTATAAAGACAAAGAAAATAAGCCAGAGACAATAGTAAACACTATGGTCACTGCAAAAGCAGGAGGGACCCCGACCCAAGCTTTGGTTTGGATGTCAAGACTGATGAGGCTACTTAGACATCAAGAGGGTATTGAAGGCTTATCACTTCTGTAGCCGAGGTCTCGGGAAATCAAGGAAGGCTTCCAGAGCAGGTCTGAAATGGCTCGAGAGAACAAGAAAAGGAGACTGGCCAGGGTTTTTATTGCAGTCAGGATGTGGAAACAGATGGAAAGGTCCCATATACATGGGCAGAGACCTGCATTGTTTGAATATTCTGCTGGTAGTAGAGGAGGAAGCTTCCTTTTCAGTTTGCCCAGAAGTGGGATATAAGTGATAAAGAAAGGGATAAAGCTTACAAGCTGTCAGCAGTCAACCATCAAACAATGGGTTCACTTCTCATTACAGTAGACATATTTCAATAACTTTTTGAAACAGACAGAACAGTTGGAAGAACAGCAAATAATTTAGATGAGGGAGTAAATTAGAGCCATTTTCAGGCAGAGACAGGAAATTCTAACTAAAAGCAAAGGAATTTACAATACAGAAACCCTGAGGAGCACAAAGCCAGGACTATTATTAGGCTGAAGTAACGTTTATACTTTTCAGTAGCAACTTATGGGAGCCAAGGATCAGTGAGGTAAAGCTTTCAAACATAGAAGGAAAATGGTTTCTCAACTATTAATCATGTGTGAGAGCAGAAAAAAGGTAATTTTCAGACATTCAAATTGAAACAATTTATTTACCACGATGACTTTTCTTAGGAAATGACCAGAAGATATGCTATGGTTGAACTAAACAAAAAACAAAGACCAGGGCAACATTTGGTTTCTAGCCTAGAAGAGCAACAAACCCAGATTGTAGCTGAAAGAAGTAGTCCAAGAAATAAAGGGAGGAGGAAGAAGAAGGACAGGGAGAGGGAGTAAAAGGGAAGAAGGAAGGAAGGAAGGAAGGAAGGAAGGAAGGAAGGAAGGAAGGAAGGAAGGAAGGAAGGAAGGAAGGAAGGAAGGAAGGAAGAAGGGAGGGAAGGAAGGAGAGAAGGCAGGAAGAAAGGAAAAAAGGAAGGTTGGAAGGAAGGGAGAGAGAGAACAAACAAAGTATGATGTGCTTGGGCTTTTCTAGTGTTAGTGACTTAACATAGAAATAGGAACATATGGTGGAATATTGTGATATTACATAGAAAACTAAGAAAAGAAAAACCTTAAAAAATTATTGTCAACAGGAAAAAGTTCCATGACCTATGAAATGCAATTATAGTATACTGATTCAACAATGAATAATATTATAGTCTCATAGCAATAAAAACATTGACTATTGATTTAATCAACAATTGTAATTATACAGGAAAGATGGAAGGAGCAGAAGCAGGAGTATAGTATAAGAAAGGCACATTTTTATCCACCATATTACAGTGCCAGTATATATAAAAATGCATCATTGACATAGCTTCCTAGTTAGAAATGTGAATGGAAATGATAAGATATATAAAAACATTAGAAAGTTGTTTTTTGAGAGCAGAAAGACACTCACAAATACAATCCCTTGGGTATTTTTTGACATTTTAATTATAGGCATGCATTACTTCGAAGAAAAAAAATAGTTTTAATAATTAGAAATCTAAAAACAAGTGGACATGAGAAGATGGGCTTAATTTTAAACACATGGCATTTGAGATTGATGGCATGACATAGCCCTCAAATCATTACTTGCTGATTTAGTATTAGGGTAGAATGTGATGAGAGTGGAGATATAAACACTAGAGCCTTAGAGACAATGTCTCAGTCAGAGAAGCAAAGTGTTCAAGAACAGTGTCACCTTATGTACAACAAACCAGTAACACAGATTGAAAAAAAAAAAAATACACCCATTAAAACTACAGAGAGATTTAAATTCACATCCAAATATAAATTTTATATTAATTTTTCTCACCAGCTTCTCTGTTTTTCTGGAATTTCAGTAATTCCCATCCTCTTTTTACTATAAAAAGAATACTCATAAACACAAACAAACAAATACCTCCCCACCCAAAGGTAACCAGAGGATACCAGAATGAGGAGAAATTCACATTTCTTCCACTATCTCACTACCCAGGAAAATTGTTTCATAATAAATGATATCACAAGAATTTGATAATGAAGAACATATGTTTGACCTTTTAAAATCCTATAGGCCTTTTAATATTTAAAATTAAAGAGAGACAAAAATGCAGAGAATGCCCATATTTTGATCACAAAAGAAAAAAAAATGTGAAGGATGCCTATCTTTTGTAAACACATAAATAAAACCTTTTGAGGGACTATTTCTCATTACTCTCTTAGAGTAAATGATACAAATTTAAATTGGATTTTAGATAAAGACAATTTCGTGACTTAAAATCTCTAGAAATAATTTGCTGAATTATATTCCACTAGCATTTTGTCTTCCCTCACTTGCAAAAACACTGGATTATCATCTTTTAATGTTTGCAGATTTATTACAAAAAAGATATCACACATTTAACCTCTTTTCTTTAATTTTTATTGAAGTGGACCATTTTTCACATATTTATTTCTTCTTTTTTGAATTACATATTTATATCCAATTTCATTACTAGTGATAGCTTTTTATAGATTGATAACTAGTGATAATCCTGTCACTTGAATATATTTATTAAAAGATGAAAACAAGATTCAAAGTCAAGGTTCAAATAAAACACCATATAATGCAATGTTATTTAGATTTTCTTTTAGTGTTTTCTTTGTAGTTTTTTTATGTTTGTTTGTTTGTTTGTTTGTTTGTTTTTAGCTGAGTGTTCTTTGTCAAAAATATGCCAAAGCTAAAAATTATATTAAAAGAAAGAGAACTGGATATGGGATCATTCTTTTTATACAATAAGCTAGACTTTTATCTTTTAAATTATTTTTTAGAACTCCACTCCTTCTGATTAAATTGATTAACCCATTTGAATCCAATGAATCTGCTTTGGAATATGATAATTTTTCTCAGAATAAAAATATGACAAAAATTTTCATTTTTTTGCAATTCTTTTAAGTTATCCTAAATATGATATTTAATGATTCACAAATTAACAGTGCTACTCTTTGTGTATTATGTTGCTTAGTTAATTGGGATTTCTTAGAGGAATATTAATGTTTCTCATACCTGTAACTCTTAGAGTAGAAACTGTATATATCTATGTGCCACAAAGCAATATCCTGCTTCCAGGCAACTAAGATTCTGGAAATAAATACGTTAACTCCACAAAATCAGAACCTTGAAAAACAGGAATTTCAAACATTAGAACAAATATAATTTTGCTGGCAAATTATTCATATTAGCTTGCTTATTTTTCTAATGTAGATGAGAATCTCTTGGCCAGTGCTCTAATTGTATTCACAAAAATTTTTACATCTGGGAAGAGAAGGCTAGCAGTAGATAACAAATCACATATAAGCATTAAACATCTAGTCTAATGTCACACAAAACTTCAGCTTCAAGAGTTGAATCCAAATGTCTTAACTCCATTCTGAATCTTAGGTACTCTATGATGAAACCCCATGTTCCCATTCAAAGTATTATTTTAAAAGATGCATTATCCACTATTATTGCTCCTTCTATCATTTTACATAGCTATTAATTTGGGAAAATATTTGTCTTGTGGAAAGTGGAAGTATCAGCCATTCACAGTCTTATAACAGATTAAATAAAATTCTGATGTATTTACTGTTCTCCAATGTGGGTAAATTAATTAGCTTATAGTCTTCATTTTCTGTTATCAAGAAAAAGAATTTAAAAATGCTGCTAGCATGTGTCCCAGTAAAACAATCACACCTTTGAAAGTTAAAGTGTAGGAACTAGGCGATAAAATTCTGATATCTTTTTCTCCCATTGCACCATGATGTGGTGCTATATTTCTATTGTAGGAGAGAAAAGCAAAATGAAAGTAAAATAATTGGAACAGATGCTTTCAGGAAAACAAAAACAATAAATACTAAGACTTCGGGCTGAGTATCGGGCTGACTCCAATTGACTCATTACAATCTATGAATTGCCATATTACAATAATGCAAAAAGCAGGATGTTATCAGGATTACAACCCAAATAGAGACATGAGGTCAAATGAGTAACTTTACCCTAGGAATGTCCCCAAACTAATTTAAAAGTAAGAAAAAAAGTTTTCTCCCTCCTTCTTTCCCTAATCCCTTCTTTTGTTTGCAACAAATACCAGATCATCAATCTTTCCATTGTATGGCTCTAGATTTTGGAGAGAGTTTTTGAAGAGAGGAAAAACGGAATTAAAAAAATAGTAAATAAAGCAAAGAAAAAGAGGTAGCCCATCACCAAAATACAGTAGGCCCTTGGGTTCAAAACTAAATGCTTTATTGAATGGTACACTTTCCTGGAGTTTTATATTCCTAAATTTCCAGTAAAGGGAAGCATAGACCAAGTTCCCTGATGTACAAGTTTTGGATCATATTTTTTCCTTTACAAAAGTAATATGAATATATTTTCTAGCAATTAGAAACAGAAATTATAATTTTTAATAAATTATAATTAGAATAAAATTAAAATATTTTACCTCAAATAATTACCTTATCTTTTCCTTGTATTTTTTTTATGCTTTTGTTGTTTCAGAATTGCTATAATCATAGAATATGTCCAACTTGTTTTTCAACCTTTGTGGTTTCTAGGACAAGAAATGTCCATTACATAATAGTCTTCAGAGGCAACACTTGGGATATTCCTTCTCATTAGTATATGACACTATATTTTGCCATTTTATTTATTAGAATAACGTTTCATTGGACATCTGCAGGCATATAACTTTCCATATAGCTTAGATTATATTCTGAAAAATAGATTTACTAGTTCAAATAAAGTATAAATATTATGGCTTTTGATGAATATCGACAAATTGCTTCCTGAAAATGGTATGTTGATTTTGAAAGCCAGTAGCAACGGTCAGCATATTATTACATGCTTGCCAGTATTGGTATAATTTTTCTTTTGCTTTTGTCATTATTTATGTATTTATTTAGACTACGTTTTTTAGAGCAATAAAATTTTTTAAATTGATTATTTAGTAGACTACACATTTCCATCTGTTACTATGAGCAGGGTTGAATTTACTTCTATATGATTTTATAAGATTTCTGGGATTCTATTTCATTTCTCTTTGTATTTATGCCTTCTTTTTGTACTTTTAGTCTTTTTATCTACTTATATTTCATCATCCATTTATTAGAGTGCATTATTTCTTCTTATAGATTTGTGTGGAACATACACACATACATCCCTTATCTCATATATTTTGCAAATATTTCCCAGAATCTTATTTCCTCTTTTACTTTTATTACCTTTCACTTATTACATATTTTAAAATATTCCTTACTCAGGTTCCTCCACCTTTTCTTTACTATTTCTTCTAAAATTTGCTAGATTGTATATTGTAGATAAGCAGAAAATGTTTCTTTTTTGATCCACATTGTTTCACAGATTTGTAGCACAAGGCCTAACAAGTAGAAAACATACATAATGAATGAAAGGAATTTACAAACTTCTTCACTGTTGTGGCTTACAATTATCCAGTGACTGGTAAAGAATGAGATTAAGTTACTGAGCAGTTTCCTGAGGCTTTGAGGTAAGTTGCCCACACTATTGCTTCCAATAATTTAGTAAAATCTCCCAACCAAACAAACAAAAGGCTTAGAAATAGGAGATAGATCAGATACAGACTATCTTTTAAATTAAATATAAATGTGATTCCTAAGACATTAAGAAATACATCCTCATCTAAAAATGCATCTGATATCCTATTTAAATTCACTTCATTAAAGATAAACACCTTTATTTGATATAGATTATATAGAGAGATAATATAGATGTATAAAATATATATATATATATATAGATGCAGAACTAGATAGATGGATGATAGATAGATAGATAGATAGATAGATAGATAGATAGATAGATAATGATAGATAGACAGACATAGCTACAATCTTGAAATATATATGTCTGTGTAAGTGGTAGCATTCACCCTTTCTCTGACTGTCAAAAGTTAACTTATCTTCCAAGATAAGATCAAACATAGATTACCAAATTTACAAATCTCCTATTTTATTTATTTAGCATTTTGTTTCAAGAAACTGTAACTCTACTAAAGAAGGCTTTTCTCAACCAACTTATGATGTTTTATTGTGTTGTAATCTAATAATGTTATGGCTTTAAATAGTACTTTAAACATTTAATTCATATATTTATTTATTTATTAAGTGCATTTTCTATTTGCTAGGTCCTGGGCTATCAACTTATTTCTACACAGCAATATATAAGCTGGTATTATAATATAATGTGATTTTTCCCTTATTAATGTGCTAAAATTAATAGTTACTGATATTTGAATTATCCTTGTTTTCTTAAAGTCTACTTGGTCATGGTATTCTTTCAATAAACTATTAGCTTTAAACTATTTTTAAATTATTTTTTAGTTTTTGCATTGATATTTGTGCTTTATTTTTTTAATAGATATCTAGCAATCATGCTTCACAGTAAATCAAGTTATTTATTGAATAATCCACTTTTCTTGACTGGTGTAAAATGCAATGTGTATCATATGTGAATTTCCATACATACATGACTTTGTTTTGAACTCTCCTTCATTTAGCTACTCTCTAATAAAGGTTTAGAGAATGTATTCATCTCATAGAGCAGGACATTCCTCATTATTCTTTTTATTTCCAAGATGCCATATCTATTCTTTTGCACTTCCCCTTCCATTTGAACTGTGAAATTAGATTGTCAAACCTGAAAATCTTAGTGTGACTTAAATTGATATTGAACTAAATTTAAAATTTGAAGAAAATGCATATTCTTACAATACTGACTCCTCTCATTTAAGAAAAAAGCCAGTATAAATTTATTCAGATATTTTTTGTCCTCAGTTTTGGAGGCATTTTGAATATTGCTTGAGAATTATATAACAAATTTCATAGTCTTATTGAATATTTTGAAGGATATCTATTTTAATGAAAATTTTTAATGGGCTATTGCAGAGGTAAAGGGAGCTTTAGTAATGCTGAATTCACATCCATTCATCTTTAAAACTCTCTTATTAGTTCATATACTTTTAAATAGACCCTCACATATATTCTTGGTAGCCAATCATATTGATTGTGAATAATGGCTCCTATCATTTCCTTTCCAACGCCTTATATATCATATTGATTTTTCTTATCTTTTGATTATTTTGATTTATTCATGATTTTAATAGAATTTCCCAAATTCATACTATTAAGCATGATATTGTTATAAGTTTGGAAGTTTAAAATATTCATTCTAGTCCTAGTTTTCCATGATTTATACAATAGTGGCCTTGAATTTTACCAAATACTTTCTATACAGGAATGCACAGACTAATGTAATTTTTTCTATGTTAATGTGATAAATAATATAACATTTATGTTTCTTGATAAAGTCTACTTGGACATGATATTTTCTAATAAACAGATTTAAACATCTTAATTTTCTTTTTTAATATAAAGTTTATGCTAATCTTGAATAAATTGTGAAACTTAATTTTTTGTATTATAGAGTAAATTTCATAATTATCAGACCTACTACCTTCTATTATAGATTAGCTATAGTTTACTAAAAATAATCCCAGTATAATTAATGCTAACATAAGTTTTCTTCTTATTTTGGGGTCAATATGTAACCCTAAAATTTTTCTATAAATCTGCTTCATCCACATTTTCAAAAGAGTTCATATAAATTTGAATTTAAATTCTTTTCTCCCAATACCTCATATGTGTAGTTACTGCTTCTTTTGCATTCTATTTTCCATTAGAATTTCCAACATTTTGCCACTTTAATGATCTTTTTAATGAAACATCTTTTGATTTTTATGATCTTTTATTGTTATTGCATTTTTCTGCTAATTGAATTCTAATTTTGATATTAATTCTTCCTTTTAATTTGCAGGTTTGTTTTATTTTTTATTTGCTAACTTTTTAAAATTAATGGTTACTTAATTTTCTCTTTTTCTTTTTTTTAGTTTATTATTTTTTTTTTAGTTTTTGCATTGATATTTGTGCTTTATTTTTTTCAATAGATATCTAGCAATCATGCTTCACATTAAATCAAGCTATTTATTGAATAACCCACTTTTCCTAACTGGTGTAAAATGCAATGTGTATCATATGTGATACACATTTATTCCTTTATTTGAACAACCTCTACGTACAAAATAGACAGTTTAAGATTTTTGAGTTGAAGGGAATTTAGTTCTCAAGAGGTTTTATGAGTCTGCTATATGTTTTCTGGAAATTATTTAACAGCCTTTTAAGACCCCTGAAGAAAATAGGAAAATTGGTTCAAGGAAACCAGCAATTAGATTTTGGAATCAAACTATGTACTCTTAAGTCAGCAAACATGGAATTGGAAATTGGGTCAATTCCTCTTCTGTATTTCCCACACACTCTAATTCATTCTGGAAAACAGAACCTAGTCTATTAGAAAAAGAGGCAAAAAGTGTTGGCATGCTTGTGGTGGTCAGTTTTGTGGGCAAAACTGATGGCCTGGAAATTTTGAGGAAGGTAAGGATTTTGAGGGTAGTTTGAGTAGGGATGAAAAACTAACTAGACAATGCATAAGGTTAGATTAGAAACCATGAACTTGTATTGACACCAACTGCATAACTTTTCTCAGTATCCTTATGAGAATAATGAATAAAGTAGGTTGACTCAAGATGACTTTTAAGACTTTAAGACTAAAAAGTGGCTAGAGGGTTCATAATGGTCACAAATTAACACTGCAATCTTAGGGCTAATAATTCTCCCATTTACTTTATGTCCAATTTCCTTTATTTTCAATATACACCAGTATAATTACCATCAGTACTTCCCATTAAATTCAGTATCCTACAGAGCCCATGGAGTCATGGGATCTAACCAGGAGCCTCCACCTTTTGTGAACTTCAATAGTATTGTGGAAACCAAGCCAATTTTGTATAGGTTAACCAGGGTTTGTACTACTTGTAAGAGAAACCCCTTGCCACAGGATTGTTCAATTTTCCTAATAATGGTGGCATTCTTTTAAACTTTTCTCCTTTCAGAACCAGCAGTTATGTAAACAGAATATTGAGTTAAATCTAAAAATGTGAGCCCCATAGTCAACTTTCATTTTTCTGCATGATCCTGAAAATGGATTAGGTATCTTTCATATTTCCAAGCAATATTCAATTTAAAATGTTTGTCCTTGCCAAACTCCAAAAAAACAGCCCCCTGAGAATAAACCAGCAGAGCACTGCATTACTCCAATAAAGCTGTACTTTTAATCACATGCACCAACAAATATACATGGCTAGTTCTGCAGTCCTTTTGCAGAATTTATTTTACACCTATTATACCAAAAAACATTTTAAACACTGACATATAAACTCCCTAATAAAATAAGGCAAAGACAAAAGTATTTATCTTATGAGAAACAAGATACACCATCATTTCATCTTCAAACGTTATTGCAATTTAAGTTTCATAATTTGACAATGCATTCATGAAAACAATCTGCAGACAACTAGTTTTAACAGACAAATTAAAGAACACTTTTAAGGAAACATGAATGTCCTAAATTGTTTATTAGGTAAGAATTTTACAAACATTACTCATATTAGCTGTAACAGAGGAGCTGGAGAGTAGTGCGCGTTCTTCAAGCTGCATGGCAGGAACCACCAATAGTATAGTGGAATTTATGGCCCATTCCAAGGCCATGGCTCTTGTGGCCTACAGATGTCAGCCCTGGCATCTCCCTGTGTTTGTAGACTGGTTTGGTGGTCCACTGGGTGTCAGGATTCCGTCTGATAGCTTTATGGGATGGATCAATGTGTATAACCTCAAAGAATCTGTATGTGGAATCTTCACCAACCCAGTAAGACTTCAGGACACTCAGAGCCCCACACTTGTGTCCAGCTCACTCCTGGGCAACATACTGAAGGCTCCAAGCAAACTTTAGCTGGTTAACACCCTGATGGACACGCTTGCCATAGGTTGCACCCTTAGGAACTGGGCGTTTGCGCCCACCACGCACACAGGAATCCAATATATGATATAATCTTGCTTGGCCTTGTATCCCAGCCTGACCACTTTATCAGGCTGGGTGGGGTGGGGTGGGGGTTCTGTGGAGTGCAGCGAGCTGGCGGTGCTGGCAGCAGTGCATGCAGAGAAGAAGCCACATTACGTCAGACAGCTTCTTCCTCCATAGCTCCTGGATGTACTTATAAGTGTCTTTCTCGGCTTATCTGATGGCTGTGGCCAAACGGAAAGTCCTTAATTCTCTGTCCTTCTTTTCTCTAATTTGGCAAGCACTTTAATGACAGGTTATGTGTCTTTATTTTTTTCCTATCCCTCCTCTTGTACTCATAATAAATAAACCTGGATGTCCACTGGATTATTACTTACTCTTGGGTAGTGCTCTATCTTTTCAGTGTTTTATTCCACTGTATGCTGTATATAGTCACAGCATCGTGCATAGTGCCTGTTGTACTTAGTAAATACATATTGAATATTTAGTTTTCTGCTACTCACAATGTCACTTACAGTAAGTGTTCAAGAATTATGGAAATAACAAGTAAATAAAGTAAATGATTGATACGTCTTACATCATCCTCAATATAATTGTTCATGTCATAAACATGAGTCTTCCTATGCTCTTCCCTGTCTCACTTCCTTCATCAGAAGATAGAGCTATCAATTCTATCTAATAACAATCATTAGCTATCATTTTTTTACCAAATTATAAGTTCCAGACATTGTGCTAAGTATCGTAAACGTATTATCTCATTTCATTCTTATGAAGAAGTTTATTAATATCTATATTATTCACATGAGGAAAATGATATTTAAAAGTGAGATACTAAGTTAATCATCCAGAGACCCACAGGAATTAGGTGATCAAGTTGGAAAACAATCTAGCCTGTTTGATTCCAAACGCTGTACACTCAACCTCTGTTTGAAACTGCTCTCTGTATTGTGTACTTCCTGATTCCATCTTTTCCTCCATTCTCATTGCCATGAGATGGAAGCCTTCATTATTTATCCTCTAGATCACTACCAGCAATTGTTAAAGAAAATTTCCTGCAATGTTAAATGATCACAATAATCTCTTAATTAATATATATCAACGGGTCATCCACAAAATATGATAAAATTAGTAATTCTACTCTGGCACACAAGGTCTTTTTATCTATATCTAACATAGTCTCTAGAGATAAATAAAATCTAGATATAGGTTTTATTATCTATATCTAACACACTCATTTCTTCAACATCCAACACTTATACCTGGCCCTAAAATACCCCAATAGTTTGTATTCTCATTTTAGTTCATAATTATTATGATTACTATTTTTTATGATTACCATTTTATTATGATTACCAATCATAATTATTATGATTACCATTTTACGGAAACTGAGGTGCCAACAAGGTAAATACATTACCCAAGTTCTCACACAATTTAGTAGTAGAACCAGAATTTTAAGTAAAGAAAACTAATTCCAAATCCTATGCCCCAGTTTCCCACAATGCAGTTATTACATAACTAAAGCAAATATTTGATTATTTCTTCAACCTTATCCAGTTTTTATCCCATCATCTATGATGTCCACCTCAATGTCCATATATTTATCAATGAGAAAAATAATTTATCAGATCACCACATCTTGACTTAAGAACAATGTTTCCAGAACTGTAATAAGAATTTCTATAACCAAATTCATTGAATGACCATGTGTTTGAATTTATAATAAAAAAGTCACATTAAAACAAAGACAATATATTTCTACTTTTAGTAATTTTCTATTAACCAAGAAATAATTCACAAAACAAATCTAATTAGACTATAATATAAAAAGAAATGACACTAGGACAAAGAAGATCCCCTGTTTAATTATACATACAATCAAGAATATCATCTCTTTGAAAGAAATCAAAACAATTTTTTTAAAGATTTTATTGGGGAAGGGGAACAGGACTTTATTGGGGAACAGTGTGTACTTCCAGGACTTTTTTTTCCAAGTCAAGTTGTTGTCCTTTCAATCTTAGTTGTGCAGGGTGCTGTTCAGCTTCAAGTTGTTGTCCTTTTCAGTCTTAGTTGTGGAGGGTGCAGCTCAGCTCCAGGGCCAGTTGCTATTGCTAGTTGCAGGGGGTGTAGCTCACCATCCCTTGCGGGAGTCGAACCGGCAGCCTTGTGGTTGAGAAGATGCGCTCCAACCAACTGAGCCATCCGGGAGCTCAGCAGTAGCTCAGCTCAAAGTGCCGTGTTCAATCTTATTTGCAGGGGGCAGAGCCCACCATCCCTTGAGGGAGTCGAGGAATCAAACTGGCAACCTTGTGGTTGAGAGCCCGTGCTCCAACCAACTGAGCCATCCGGGAGGCAGCTCTGCTCAAGGTGCCGTGTTCAATCTTAGTTGCAGGGGGCAGAGCCCACCATCCCTTGCAGGACTTGAGGAATTGAACTGGCAACCTTGTGGTTGACAGCCCGCTGGCCCATGTGGGAACCAAACCGGCAGCCTTCGAACTTAGGAGCATGGTGCTCCAACCGGCTGAGCCATCAAGCTGGCCCAAAACAATTTCTTGATATTGCCTACATTTTTTATTGTAATCTGAAATAAAGCCAAAAACACACTAGATGTTTTCTCAAATCACAACTTACGTCAATGTTTATTATTCAGCTTCTTTGAACACCAAAAACAAAAAAAGAGATGAATCCAGCCCAACAAAATATATTTGTTCCCATTAGTATTGCTGTATTATTTTTTCATGTATTGTGTTTAAAACCTAATTCTGAGTCTTTGTTAATGCTCGACCAAGAGATGCTATATAAATAAGAGCAGTTATAATTATAGTTATTTGAGATGATGGGTCAAAATACTTGATGCATTCTCTTTCAGTGTAATAACATAATAAAAGAAAACAGCCAAGATATTATATTAGAAATGGATATAATCCAAGTTATCATTTCCAAGGAAAATTCACTAACTTTATATGATGCCTCTTCCAGTAACTAAATGAAGGCAGCACAGGTAATTATCCCACAGAAATGATGTCATGATTCATGGGGTTGAAAGGAATAGGAGAATGTGACTCATCAATGAAAATACATTGTAAGGAAAAAGCAAAGGGTAGATTGAATTAAGGGGTTATAATTTAATAGTTGTCCTAGCTGAAGCTTACAAGAAAATTTTACTGTGATAAAAAATTGTAAAACTGTTGCTGAAGTCAGAGGGCCAAAATTCAAAAGAAAAAAATAATTGAATGATGAGAGAGAGAGAGAGAGAGAGAGAGAGAGAGAGAGAGAGAGAGAGAGAGAGCTTTCTTATTCTCTTCTGATTGTATTTTCCCAAAGCCCAAATTTGAAATTTGTCATCTATGGAGTATAGTGATACCTCAATTCTATTTACTTGAATGCTATTTGCTTAAACTCTATTCATAATTATATTGTTGAGAAGGGAATTGAAAAGGGAGCCCACCACAGATGTGAAAGGAGAATATGGAACCAGTAGCTAGCACCTAAAAAGTACATAAATTATTATTTAAAAGATAAAGTTTCCTTCACTTATAATTTGGCAAAAGTCCTAGCCTCTGTTACAATATTAGTTATTTTATGATTTGAGTAAAAGTTTCCTATACTCTTCCTCTAAGAAATATCTGACATTATTAGCATTTGGCTGAATGAAAGATTGCAAGGCTGAGCATAGTCACTTTGCAACTAAAAGTATGCTAGCAGTTTACTATGTAAATTTGCTAAATATAGTTTTTGTTTACTAATCTAAAATTAATGCTATTCTCCTTGTTCTTTATGATAAGGTTCCCCTTTATTTTAGTAAGATTGTGGTGAACCAAGAAAATTCAAAAATAAAATGTTTATAACTTAAAAATAGATACAATGCATGTGAGAGTGGAAGGAACACAGTAACAATTAGAGAGCTGAGTCAATGGCATACTGAATTTGCGGACTCTCTATTCAACATTGACCTTCCACTGATTACCTCCCCATATGCCCCACCCCCATAGCAAATATCATTTGTCCCCATAGCAAATACAATTTTCTAATATATTATATAACTTACTCATTTGCATTTTCTGCTCTGCTGTCCTATTCAACACGAACTATAAAATTCTGAGAGGGGTATATTTGTAGGATGAATAGATGTGTCCATAGAGTGAATGAACAAAGATGTAATTGAAGAAGCCCATTTCTCCTTTTCTTATATTTTTGGCCACCAGATCCCAAATAGGTGAGAACCAATATGTACTTGATGAATAATATTCATGATATTGAATAATATTCTGATCCTGGACTTAAAAGCCTTAGTGATCTCAGTGAATTTCTGTTTGGCTCAAGACATTACATAAATAATGATTATGTAAGGAGCATATGTTAACAAACTTAAAGTACATATTTTTTCCAGTTTATTTTTGGGAAGATAATTAATTGAATAAACTAAAGAAACATTTGTATTCATGGTTTTAAAGTTATTAAATTTACTTATATTCAGATAAAAAAGTAGCCCCTGACTAACTACCTATTTATATATTCAAGTCTTTTCAAAAGTTTTTTTATTTAAAAACATGATGACATTCTGAAATTCTTTTTCCAAAGCTCATATATAGCTAGAAAACAACTTCTTGTATTCATTGATTAAAAAAAAAAAAATGTATTCATAAGAAAGGACCTGGGATCCAGTCAAGATGGCAGAGTAGGTAAATGCTGTGCTTACCACCTCTCATGACCATATCAAAATTAAAACAAAACTGCACAACAAACATCATTGACAATCACCTGAAGTCTAACTGAATCAAAGCCCTAGAACAAAAGGCATACCGATGAGGCCACCTTGAGACTGGTAGGAGGGGCAGAGATGTGGAATGGGCTGGTCCCACAACTATTTGTGATCATTAAAAATAGGGAGGGATATCTTGGCTGTGAAGGCCTCCCTGGAGTATTTAGGGGTCCCAGTCCCACACCAGGCCTCCCAACCCAGGGTTCCAGTGTCAGAGAGAGAAGTCTCCAGAACTTCTGGCTGTGAAAACCAGAAGAGATTGTGGCTGACTAAGACTAGGGCAGCTGCAGTTCCAGGCGCTCCTTTTAAAAGACCCATGCGCTGACTTACTCAATGACAAACTCACTCACTCTAAGCCCCAGCGCTGGGACAGCAGCTCAAAAGTTGCCAGGGACACATGGGGAGAAACTGAATTGTCTCGCTCCAGGATGAGGGCTGAAGGGTAGCTTTCTCCTGGACAGAGGAGCTGATGGAAGCCATTGTTTTCCTGTTGAACCCTCCCCACTCCTGGAGTGCAGATTCAGGTGGGTGTCATATCTGAGTCTCTATCAATTGGCTAACACTATTTGCCTCACCTTGGTGATTCTGAGATCATGACCCACCAAATCTTGGGGCCACCGAAGCCACTTTCAGTGGCTTTTCCATATAAATGGCCTGCATTGGCTCATGCTGTGGACTTTCCTAAAATCTTTCAAAGGTTCACAAAACCCAAACAAGCAACATCTGGTTTCAGCATGTCCTGTACCTCTAGCTGAACAGCCCTAAGCCTGACACTAGCAACAGGAAGCCTCAGTTTGTGGCTTGGCTTCTTGAGGCACCTCCAAGCCCAGCACTGGTAGCAGCTGTCTGCAGGTTGCTTTGTGGCTCATGCCAGGTAGCCCTAAGCAGGGCACAGGCTGCGGCTCTACTTGGCCTATTGTAGGAACCGTCCCAGCAAGCTGTGAGACTGTCATAACCGTGGCCAGCTTCAGGTTCAGCTAAAGCATCACCTGGCAAACTTTGGGGATGACAAATGCAAAGGACATGCTGGGCAAGTACCAGAGCCCTGCTAAAGAAAATCCTGATCTGTAGGATCAGCCTCTACACAACAGCTGCTCCCTTGTAGTCATGGCCAATCCACACAAACAATCAGCCTGAGGGTCAATCTCTCCCACTAATGTGCAAACAGCAACCAAGGCTCAACTATAGCACGTGGGCACACACAACCCACACAAAGGATATACCTGGTGTACCTGGTTCAAGTGACCAGGAAGACTGCACCGCTGAGCCCCACAGGACACCTACTACATGAGGCCAGTCTACTAAGACTGAGAGGCATAGCAGCCCTACCTAATATATAGAAACAAACACAGAGAGACAGCCAAAATGAGTACACAGAGAAACATGCCCCCAGAAAAGGAACAAAACAAAGCCCCAGAAAAACAGCTAAACAAAACTGAGAAAAGCAATCTACCAGAAGCAGAATTCCAAACACTGGTTGGAACTCAATGAACTCAGTGAGAACTTCAACAAAGTGATAGGAAACACAAAAATGGAGAAAGAAAACAAAAGGAACCAGTCAGAAATAAAGAATACAATAACTGAAACAAAGAATACACTAGAGAGAATCAACAGTAGGTGAAACAGAGCACTGAATCAGTGATTTAGAAGACAAAGTAGCAGAAAACACCCAAACAACAGCAAAGATAAAAAAAATAATCCACAAAATGAGGATAGTTAAGGGGCCTCTGGGACAACATCAAGCATACCAACATTCACATCATAGGGGTACCAGAAGGAGGAGAAAGCAAGGAATTAAAAACTTATTTAATGAAATAATGATGGAAAACTTCTCTAACCTGGTGAAGGAAATAAATATACAAGCAGAGAGTCCCAAACAAGATGAACTCAAAGAGGACCACATCATAATTAAAATACCAAAGTTTAAAGACAAAGAGAGAATCTTAAAAAGCAGCAAGAGAAAAGCATTTAATCACCTACAAGGAGCTCCCATAAGGCTGTCAGCTGATTTCTCAACAGAAACTTTGCAGGACAGAAGGGACTGACAAAGTGATGAAAAGGAAGAGCAGAGATGAAAACAACTTCTTGTATTCAAGTAACCAAGATTACTCTACCCAGCAAAGCTATCATTTAGAATTGAAGGATAGATAAAGAACTTCCCAGTCAAGAAAAAGCTAAAGGAGTTGACCAACATTGAACCAGAATTACAAGGAATCTTAGAGGGACTTCTTTAAGACAAAAAATAAAGATAAAAAATATGAATAATAAAATGGCAATAAACTGCATATCTATCAACAATCACTTTAATGTAAATGGATTAAATGCTCCAATAAAAAGATAGAATGGCTGAATGGATAAGAAAACAAGACCTTTGCATATACTACCTACAAGAGACTCACTTCAGATCACTCTTTCACACACAGGCTAAAAATAATGGGATGGATAAATATATTTCATGTAAAAAGAAAATCTGGAGTAGCAATACTTATAGCCAAACAAAATAGACTTTAAAACAAAGACTATAACAAAAGACAAAGAAAGACCCAGTAATCCCACTTCTTTATGGAAATATTCAGAATAACTTTGACTAAATATCTGAGCACTTTGTCTCAGACAAGTTGATACATAAAATTAATCATCACACTCATCACAAGAATCACTAAATTGAAAGCTATTAAGTAAAAAATATACATAAAAGGGTATTTACAATATAGCAAACAATTAGATGAATGGGGTACAATGAAAACACATTTGAGTGTGGAGTCCAACCCAAACTGAGAGGTCAAGAAAGGTTTTTGAGACACAATGTTAAATCATGAATGAAAATTAGAAGTTATCCTAATGGTGTGTGGTTGTTTGTGTATATAGTAGTAGTAGTAGCAGTAGCAGCAGCAGCAGCAGCAGTAATGGTGATGGGGTAAGATTGGACAGAGTAACCTAAGAGGCTAGGAAATTTTCTTGGGAAGTAAGTGCAGAATTTTGAGTTAAGAGTGACGGGATCAAATTTGAATTTAAGAACAACCACTTTTACTTCAGGTAGTGAACTGGAACAAGGAAAGGCCCAAAGCGATGGGATCAGTCTGGAGCATAATGTTTATATAAATATTATTCAGAAAAGATTCTGATTTTCAGAGATTTCAATTTATATTTGTCAACTAAAAGACATACAGATTCAGTTGAATTGCCTTAAACTTTATTACTGGTTTTCTCATACGGCTATTTTTTCTATTGAATTTAAATTATGTGGGGTCCAAGCAATCCCTCTCCTGGGTATCTACTCAAAAAATATGAAAACATTTATTCGCAAAGATATATGTGCTCCTATGTTCATTGCAGCTTTATTTACAGTGGCCAAGACACGGAAACAACCAAAGTGTACTTTGATAGATGATTGGATAAAGAAGATGTGGGATATATACACAATTGAATACTATTCTGCCATAAGAAAAGATGAAATAGTTCCACTTGCAACAACATGTATGGATCTTGAGATTATTATGCTAAGCAAAATAAGTCAGACAGAAAAAGTCGAGAACCATATGATTTCACTGATATGTGGGATATAAAACTGAAAACAACAGAGAAACAAGACAAGCAAATGGAGAAACAAAAACTCATATACACAGACAATAGTCTAGTGGTTACCAGAAGGTAAAAGGGGAGGGGGTGGTAGATGATACAAGGGATCAAATATAGGGTGACGGAAGGAGAATTGACTGTGGGTGGTGAACACACAATGTGATATATAGATGATGTATTACAGAATTGTACACCTGAAACCTATGTAACTTTACTAACAAATGTCACCCCAATAAACTGTAATTAAAAAAATTACATGGGGTCTAAATTTGTCTAATTAATAATTGATATTAAACATATAACTCTGAGAGAAGATACATGGAGGATATCTAATGAGCTTGTAATAAATCCTTCTAACATAAGGGTGCTTATGTGACAATTTTTAAACAAAAAACCACCCTCATTCAACACCAGCATTCCAATTCTGAACCTCACCGACACTTAATGTGTCATTGCCCTTATCACTTGATTTACTCCCTTGGATTAGTTCTGAGTATATTTCTCTCCTACCAAATTTTAATGTACTTTGAGAGCAGTCTGATTTTTTTTTCTCCACACATCAATATTTGAACATAGTAGGTTCTAAATAAAGTTGCCTAAATATATAAATAAAAGCAGAGCATTTTCAATCTCTGAAAATTTTTTTGTTGATTCAGGCCCCAGGTGTGTCTTGAGTGATAATAGTAAATAATGACTACATAAAGAAAAACCCATCACTCACTTGTTAAATGGTGAATTGTGCAGTTAAAAAATAAAATAGTTGTTCATTGATTTCTGAGAGCCTGCAGTCTTTGGTCTACTCATATGAGACAAAGAAAGGGTAATTGGATCGTTGGTTTGTTTTATATAATTGCTTGTGCAGAGCTCTCTGAAAATATTGTGCAGTTCAAATGCCCTTGTTAATTGTGCTAATTTGAAGTGGTATTTCTAAATTTTAAACAATACAATACTATAAGGCCTTGATAAGCTAAAACTGGTGTATGAAAACTCATCGCTGTTGACAATGAATGCCTGTTTTATATTTTAATATGCACTACTTATTTAAATAAAATAGGAATTTTTATTGAGTGGTAGTAAATGAGAAAACCTGGAGTGACTATCCTTTGCTTGTGCTAAGCCCATTTCGAGTTAAGCCCATTTCAGTGAGATGGAATGTGGAGCTGTAGGAACAAAACACTCACTGAACTGTAGCTCCTTTGGAATGCATTATACTATATTAAATCACTCTCCGGTTTTATGAAATGTAAACGTAAAGTAATGGACTGAGGTAAAACCACACAAAAAGAAAACAATATCCACACAAACCCAAAAGCAGGAGAGGAATGAGACTGCTTAGAACATCTAAGGGGTAAAAATAACTACTGCTTGTAAAAAAAAGCTTCTGTGATCAACACTATTATTCTTCCTCATGATCAAAACATTCATGCTGACCTTTATTTTAGAAGGACTCTACATATCATATCCATCTCAAAATGAGCCATAACTTCTCTTAAAAAGCTCTTCTGGACACGGTTATTGATAAGAATAAACTTCAAATTCTGCGGGATTCACACAAGAAATTTTCTCCCGGTGTCACTATATCCACCTGTTCTCTACCTGCATTCACACAACTGGATAGGACAGGTGAAAAACATAGAATCTCACTTACGAACCTCAGTTCAAATTTATGACCATTCAATCCCGGAGTTCCCATAGTGAACTACAGTTCCTGGACCACACAGGCTTCCACACTACTAGGTGGCCATTCCATGCCTTTAGCTCTCTCCTTGAACACTATTCCCCCATCCTTATTCTCAGCTCATAACTATGTTTACAGACCAATTGTTACACCTGCCAGCTTGGTCTAAGCCACCATGATATCTCCCTTGAATTCGTGCAGTCCCCTACTTACTGATCTCCTTGTTTCTACTTTTGCCCTGTGTCAACCTATTTTTCATATAATATCCAGCCAGAACATGTTATTTCTACATTCAAAATTGTACAGTGGTTTCCCTATCACTCACAAAAGAAAAAAAAAAAAAAAAAGGAAGGAAGAAAAGAAAATTCCTTACTCTGGCCTGCAAGGCCTCACAGGAAACCCGTCTTTCCGTCTCCACAACCTGATCTTCAGCCCTCTACTGGCTCTTTCTCTTCCCCAGCCACAAGGTTTCTCCACTGTTTCTCCACCACACTCGACATGTAACCATCTCACAGTCTTCTTACGTCAAGTTCTCCTGCCGAAATCACCCTCCACAGCCTTCTCCCTCTCTCCATAGGCTGTTAATCTACTCAGGGAGGCTTTCCCTGATGACCAGATTTAAAATTCAAATCTGCCAACATACATCTTGTCCCTCTTTCCCTGTCTTATTTTTCTCCTGGGTAGGTATCAATATCTACAATACTATATCAACTATTTATCATTTATATATATATAATATACACACACATACACTCATAATCTTATTCCTTGGTTTTAAGTTTGTTTATAAACTGGTTTCCTGGGGATAAAAGATGGCCCTGGTTTGTAGCATTTATTGAATTCCATGATATTCATGGAGCTGAACTGCGGTTATGTCTTCACGTCTATGTGTTCAGTGACATCATGTTGGTAGCCTAAAATTGGTCATGGTTAGCACATAATAGGAGGCTGATAATATTTCTTGAGAGAATGAATTAGCAGTACAGAAGAACTTAGATAAAAGTGTTCTCTTCCAACCAGGAGGAAACAAAGAAATTCAATATAGCAAATGGCATATGACCATAAATGTATGAGGATTTTGAACATACGCACACAATGGGGAGAAGACTGCAGGGAGAGAGATTCCAAGTGTAGAACACAGTTAAAAGTATTGTGAATAAATGCTTAAACAAACAAAGATGTAGCTTGAAATAACTCACAATCCATAAAGATTCACCATGTTTCTCAAGCACAATATAACATATTTGAAAAGCCAGAGAAAGACCCTGTGCAGTGGATTTGCAGACACCATCAGTGTGGGGTGCCATGAAGCACTGTTGCTACAGTGGAGGTTTTGGACATCTTTGAAGATCTGCAGAAAGTGATAGAGAAAGGATTTGCTGAGGGCATTGAGTTTCAACCCATGTGAAGGATGGCTCAAGAAATTTAAGAACCATGTAAACCTGTAAAAGGTGAACACCTTAGATAAAGCAACTTCAGCTGATAGTGGAGCTACAGATTTCTCAGTGACTTGAAGAGACCTAATGGCAGAGGTTAATATATTATGCAGCAAATATTCAATCTTAATAAAACTAGGGTTTCCTTCCTTCCTTTTTTCCTTTCCTTTCCTTTCCTTTCTTTTCCTTTCCTTTCCTTCCCTTCCCTTCCCTTCCTTTTTAATGAATGATTTCTCATATATTTATTTCAGAAGATGAGAACTAATGTGCCAGAAACTGTTACCAGGTGGGATACAATTAACCTGAGTTATGTAAAAAAAAAAAAAAAAAAAAAAAAAAAAAAAAAAAAATCAAAGCCAGACTTAAGCTTGGATAAGGTCATTTTCCTGTTCCTTAAACTACATGAGTCACGTACAATTGCAGAGAGATGGGAGAATAATAGACAATCTCTACATCCATTACTGAAAAGGAGATTGAGACATTATAGAGACCCTGGAATACAAAAAAGATTGAACTTTATTCTGTAGAAACCCAAGAGGCTTAAAAGTGTCCATCTAAGGAGGTAGCATGGTAAATTCTGTGCTTTTGCAATATTTTATCTGGCAGCAGTGTTTAGAAGAGACGGGAAAAGAGAAAGGCTGAAAATGAGGAAACCATAAAACTAATGCACTACCCTAAGAGTAGTGATAAAATTTTGAACTAGTGAACTAGCAATGGGAATTGACAGAGTTACATTTGAAAGATATTGTTCATTTCAAATCTATACAATTTAGGAACTGATTGAATTTAGGAGGCATAAATTAGAGACAATTTTGAAACCTGAAAGAGTGGCGGTATGGTAATTTAGCAACTCAGGAGGATAGGTAGGTTCATTCATTCAATAATGTTTATTGAGCTCTTACTATGTGCAAGGCACTGAGCTGGGCACCATGGGTAAAGAGATAAAGTGTAATCTCTTCCATTAAGTAGCTTGACGTTTATTGTGGTATGAATGAAATAAGATGAAAGTGAGATACTAGGAAAGAGTGAATTTCAGGCCAAGAGAGCCCCTAGGAAATATGTTTATCAGGCATTAGAAATGAGACAATGAAAATATTTTAAGTTTATTATTCCATTGGTATTTATTATTCTACTATAACAGAAATTTTCCCCTCCATATTTTCAGCTGTGCAATGATATCACCACCATTGCAGAGATTACAGAACCAAACTGTGATTTTTGTTGTTGTTATATAAATGTCTTGTTAGAGAAAAAGAAAAATGAAGTAATATCACTATAATTCATTATAATAAAGCTATCCTCAGCCCTAGTTTGGTCATAAATTTAATTATGGAAGATAGGACTTTGAAAAAGAAAAGTTGCAAATGAAGGAAGGAAAATTGTATATACCACCAAAGAAAATGAAGCTGCTTGCTGTTTAACCATAGCAACCTGGATTCTGTTCTGAAAAGGTGATAGTATCTATCTCTGCCTGTTTATCTGACTAATCCTGGTCAGACTCTCCAAGGAAGACAAAATGAAAAAACCTGCCCATTTTCAAGACGGCATGCCTGCTGTAGATGTCAGAATCCTCATTAGAAAAATGACAAAGTCAATTTGTCATTGTAGTCGCAGTATCCCAATTTTGCTACTGTCAATAGATCTCTGACTTCAATCTGTTATTCCAGACTAAAGTTGCCATACATTATGTTATAAAAGCATTGGATATAGGTTCACATATATAAACTGATGTTAAACTCACATATGGAGTCACAAGTGCAAGTATTTCTGTGTGGTTTTGAATAACATTATTTCTAGAAAGATTAAAAGGACTTAAATTTTGGGGGAAAGAAAAATAGTTAAGTAGTGTTACACTAGAATTAGGAAAACTACTTTCACAACATTAAAACTTTGTTTTAATCACATATGTTAGTAAAGTCCCAAATTAATTTGGACATGGACCACTAATTCAAACATCAAAATACAAAAAAGATACAGGGAAAATTTATGAAGAATAGGGTGAATTATATAAAAGGATTCTTAACAGCCATTCCATTTTATGCAAAGATACATGAAAGGAAACAAGAACCATGAGTATACCAGCATCACAACTCCGTTGTGATAATAACTACATTTAGCCTGGCTCCAAAACCAAAGCAGTAAGGAAAAAAAAAGGTCTCTGGTGTAACTGTATATTCTGTCTTTCTCAACCAATTGTCCTCCAGTTTCACTCAGAATTTGTTACACAGAGTGACATTGAAAACCTTTAAACTGAAGGAATAATTAAGAAAATCTTTTTGGAACAGATCACACTATTAACATATGTTATGAGTAGCTTGTTCTAAGATAATTTTACTTACTAATAAAAATCCGTGAAATGGCAATCAGGGTCATGTCTTCTGATGTTAACTTTAGTGTCCACACTCCTCAGCATACCACTGCAAGTGAAATGCTGCCCATCTTGTCCAACAGGCACACTGGTTTCTGGGAATAAGAGCTTCCTGCTCTGGGAATCTATTGATTTGGCAACTGACATTAAGACTTCATTTTTGAAATTGAACTTCATTTTGAAATTTTTGAAATTGTTCAGAGAACAAAAATATAAAAATTGTTCTGCATATTTACAAAGTATCTTTAAAAATTTTTAGTGAGTTGTGGTTTCTGATTTATTCAACAAATGTTTAAATATGTATTGTGCATATGATATGTTATACACTAATATATGTAAATATATAAATATATATAAACAAATATATATATATATATATATATATATATATATATATATATATATATATATAAATTCAATCAAAGAGTTAGATTCCAATAGAACTTAAGTTATAGTTTGGTAAGAGATACACCTTAACTGTTCATTGATTTCTATAATTATAAACAAATAATGGAATTTTGGAGATATAATGATGGCAGTCTACCTAGACATGATGTGACCTCTTCCAACTTTTAATTAAAATAGTCATAAAAATTCATCAAAAGGGAGAAGCTGAGAGCCATAATTTGGATTCAAGGGACCAAAAGATCAAGTCCCAATAATCTAGAGAATAATCCCTAAGTGCATCACTAATTGTGCTGAATTTTTAAAATGCCTTTTGGAATTCTACATGTTCTGCAGTCTTAACTAGATTAATAATAGCTCTAAGAAAAGTAGAGTAAGACTTTAAGTTATACAACTGCCTACTCCTGGCTTTAGGGCCTAGGGAATGTGAGGCATGTAAAGTCAAATACACTACTGCATGAGGACAGATAGGAATTGTACTCCTCATTCTTTCTACTCCCTATTTTTTCTTGCTGACTCCAAAAGAAAAACAATTACTTTTTAAACATTTATACTGACAGTGCAAATACTAGCAACACTAGATACAGAGTGGGGAGAGTTGGTGTGTGTTACCATAAGATGGACTGTGGCACCAGGAAAAATATTGAAGAAAAAAATAGGAAGTATCTTGGAAGAATATATGGTACTGTGGCTAGAGCCCATTAGTGAGACAAAACCAAGTATATTCACAAATGATAAAGATTATTACAAATCAAAGGATAAATGAGTGAAATTTAGCTAACCATTGGCACACAGCCAAGAAAGGAAGGAAGGAAAGAGAAAGGGATAGAGGAAGGGAAAAAGAAAAATATTGCATAAGAAATAAAAGAAGGGCTTAAATTAGGAAATATGCTAACGTCATGCAGCCTCTTAGTAGATCCCAGGAAAAATTATATAATAGTTTCCAAAGATGTTGAAAATTTGGAATTTGGCAAAACTGAGTACTCAGTAAGTAAGAATGATATGTATATATATATTAGCTGAAGACAAATTCAGTTAAATGGAAAAAAAGCTAGCAGAATCTCTACTAATTTCAGTAACTGGACAAGGATGATGATTACCTCCACTAATATTTATCATTGATTAAGCATAAAACCATCTAGGAGAATGAAGAAGAAACTAATCGTGGGTTTCTCGTTTGTTATTTTGGATGGGGAGATGCATCTTCACAAATGGGGATAAGAGTATATGGTAGATTTTATTATTCTTTATAAATATTTGCTATTCCTCCCTGACGTAAAATTATACCTCCCCACCCTATTGACACCAGGCTTCATCATCTGATTTGCTTTGGCCAATAAATTGTGATTGGAAGTGATGTGTTTCACTTCCACACAGAAGATATAAGCACCAACAGATTTCTGGTCAAGATGGCAGAGTAGGTAAACACTGTGCTTGCCTGCCCTCATGACCATATCAAAATTACAATTACAGAACAAGCATCATTGAGAATTGCCTGAAGTATAGTTCAACAGAAGTCCTACAACTAAGGACATACAGAAGAAGCCACCTTGAGAGTGGTAGGGGCAGAGAAGTGGAATTAGCTGGTCCTACACCCATGTATGACAGTTAAAGATTAGGAGGGATATCTCAGCAGCCGAGGTCCCTCCCAAGAGGAGCGAGGGGTCCCAGCCCCACACCAGGCTCCCCAGCCCAGGGTTTCAGGCCTGGGAAGAGAAGTCCCCACAACTTCTGGCTGTGAAAAACCAGTGGAGATTGTGGCTGGGAGAGATAGAGGGCTGCTGGAGTCCCAAGTGTTTCTCTTAAAGGGCCCATGCATTGACTTGTTTTCTGACTGATGCGCTCTCTCTGAGCTCTAGTTATGGGACAGCAGCTTGAAAGGTGCTAGAGACATACAAGGTCTGATAATTAGGTTTGCAAACTCATCTAGAAAAAGTATTACATACCTCATTGCTGAATATCACTGCAGTCACCTTTGAAGCACTCCCCTTGGAAAGCTATGCACCAATGCTAGTGCCTAGTGCACCCTTCAATGAAATTTTGGAACTCTTTTTCTGGAATGGCCATCAGAGCTCTCATCATATTACACTTTATGTCTTGAATGTCATCAAATTGTCTTCCTTTAAATATTGCCTTTGTCTTTGGGTAAACAAAGAAGTCATTGGGGGCAAGATCAGGTGAGTAGGGAGGATGTTCCACTACAGTGATTTGTTGACTGGCTAAAAACTCCCTCACAGAAGGTGCCGTGTGAGCTGGTGCATTGTCTTGATGCAAGAGCCATGAATTGTTGGTGGAAAGTTCAGGTCATCTAACTTTTTCACACAGCCTTTTCAGCACTCCCAAATAATAAACTTGGTTAACTACTTGTCCAGTTGGTACAAATTCATAATGAATAATTCCCTTTGATATAAAAAAAAAGGTTAGCAACAAGTTTGTGAACTTAATTGTCCGACCTCATATGAAGAGAAACTGAATTGTCTTTCTTCAGGGCTAGGGCTAGAGGGGCAGCTTTCTCCAAGACAGAAGTGTTGGGAGAATCCATTATTTCTGTGTTGAGCCTCCCCCCTCCCAGCCATGCAGATACAGGTGGCCCCTGTACCTGAGTCTCCGTTAATACATCTAACAATGTTCACCCAGTGCTGAGACCCCACCCCATCCAACTTAAAGACCCATCCAAGCCACTTCCAGGGGCATTTCTATACAAATAGCCTGTCTTGGTTCATGCTGCAGACTCTACTAAAATCTGTTAAGATCACAGAACCCAAACACACAGCATCTAGCCTCAGTGTGCTCCTTACCTCTTGCTGAGCAGCCCCAAGTCCCTCACTAGCAGCAGCTGGCCTCAGTTCATGGCTGGGCCTCTCCCAGGCACCTCTAAGCCCATCACAGGTGACTGCCATCTGCTGATCACTTTCTGGCTCAAAACAGGTGCCTCAGGCAAGGTGCAGGCTGCAGCCAAACTTAGCCTGTGGCAGAGACCCTCATTGAAAGCCCTGGGATGGGCACACCCAGTGGCCAGCTTCAGTCAAGCCTGAGCACCACCCAGCTGCCCCTGCAGACAACACAGCCAAAGGGCAGACTGGGCAGGAACCAGTGCTGCTAAAGTGAATCTTACTCCATATAGTCAGCCCCTGCCTAACAGCCCCTCCATTGTAGTCATGGCCAGTGTTCAAAACCAATCAGCCTGAGGGTCAATCTCTTCCATTAATGTGTAAACGGCAACCAAAGCTCAACTACAACAGAAGGGTACACACAATCTGCACAAGGGACACACTTGGAGCACCCAGCTCAGGTGGCCAGGGAGACTGCCACTGGGCCCCACAGGACACCTATTACATAGGCCACTCTACTAAGACCTAGAGACATAGCAGCCCTACCTAATACATAGAAACAAGCACAGGGAGGCAGCAAAAATGGAGAGACAAAAAAAAGAAAGTCCCAAATGAAAAAACAGAGCAAAGCTCTAGAAAAAAAATTTGTAACAAAATTGAGACAAGCAATCTACCAGATACAGAGTTCAAAACAGTGGTTATATGGATGCTCAATGAACTCAGGGTAAAAGTAAATGAATTCAGTGAGAACTTTAACAAAGAGATAGGAAACATAAAAATGGAGATAGCAAACATAAAACAGTCATAAATGTATAATATAATAATTAAAAGAACACATTAGAGAAAATAAAAAAATAGATTAGATGAAACAGAGGATTGAATCAGTGATTTAGAAGTTAAAGTAGTATAAAACATCCAATCAGAACAGCAAAAAGAAAAAAAGAATACAAAAAAAAAATGAAAATAGTTTAAGGGGCCTCTGGAACAACATCAAGTGTACTAACATTTGCATCACTGGGGTACTAGATGGAGAAGAGAGAGAACAAGGCATTCAAAAATTATTTGAAGAAATGATGGAAAACTTACCTAGGCTAGTGAAGGAAACAGACATACAAGCCCAGGTGTGCAGAGAGTTCCAAACAAGATGAACCCAAAGGGGCCCACACCAAGACACATCATAATTAAAATGCCAAAGGCTAAAGACAAAGAAAGAATCTTAGAAATAGCAAGAGAAAAGCAGGTAGTTACCTACAAAGGAACTCCCATAAGACTGTCATCTGATTTCTCAACAGAAACTTTATAGGCCAGAAGGGATTGGCACAAAATATTCAAAGTGATTAAAAGAAAGGACCTACAACCAAGATCACTCTACTCAGCAAAGCTATCATTTAGAATCAAAGGCCAGATAAAAACTCCCCAGACAAGAAAAAGCTAAAGGTGTTCATCACCACCAAACCAGTATTACAAGGAATTTAGAGGTACTTTTTTAAAATAAGGGGAAGAAAAGAGCAAAAATATGAATAATAAAATGGCAATAATTACATATCTTTTAACAACTTTTTTACATGTAAATGAATTAAACGTCCCAATCAAAAGATAGGGTGGCTGAATGGATAAGAAAACAAGAGCCTTACATATGCTGCCTAGAAGAGACTCATTTCAGATCAAAAGCCATACACAGACTGAAAGTAAAGGAATGGAAAATGATATTTCATGAAAATGGAAACAAACAATAAAAACCTGGGGTAACAATACTCATACCAGACAGAATAGACTTTAAAACAAAAGCTATAACAAGAAACAGATAGGGATTTAGTAATCCCATTTCTGTATATTTATCTGAAGAAACCCAAATGCTACATTGAGGGGACGTGTCATTCATATTTTCATTGCAGCATTATGTACTATAACCAAAATGTGGAGATAGCCTGGGTGTCCATGAATGGAAGAATGGATAAAGAAGAGGTGATACATATATACAATAGAATATTACTTAGTTATATAAAAGGGAGAAATCTTGCCTTCGGCAACAACATAGATGAAACTAGAGGGTATTGTGCTGAGTGGAATACGTCAGAGAAAGACAAATGCCATACGATTTCACTTATATGTGGAATCTCAAAGACAAAGTAAACAAACAAAACAGAAACAAACTCAGATACAGAGAACATTCTGATGGTTGCCAGCTGGAAGGAGGGTTGGTGGGGGTGAGTGAAAAAGCTCAACAATTAAGAAGTACAAAATTGGTAGTTACAAAATAGTCATGGGGATATAAGATATAGCATAAGGAATATAGTCAATAATATTGTATTAACTATGTGTGGTATGAGATGGGTACTATTTATTGGGGTGATCACCTCATTATATAAATGTCTAATCACTTATATAATATAAATGTTATATAAATGTTGTATACCTAAACTATGTTGTAAACCTAAAACTAATATAATATTATATGACAACTCTAATTAAAAATAAAACATTTATTTAAAAAATACATAAAGCTTCATTTGACATTATGATTAGGGTTTAAGAAAGGCTTAATTGTATAAACTTTTGAGAACTCATGTTCCAACAGGTTATGGAAAGAAAATTGAGTATTTTTATACAGACTATGAGAAATTTGCTTTATTCTTAGTCATTGAACAATTACAGCTAATCAACTAATCAGTCGATCATGCTGGAGACACTTTTGGAAAATATACCTAAAATAGCATTGAATTTTTTTCATTTGGTAAACAGAGCTTCATTTTTAAATATTAAAGTGAATGATTAATTTAACTATATGTACTATGTATGATACATATTTACATCCCCAAAAGAATAGGGAAAAAAAATTAAATAAAGTAACTCTCAATTGTTTTCTAAAATTTTATTTTAAAATGTACATTAATTTTGATTTTTGCAACTAAGTTCTATACATTCTTTTATTTTATTTTTTACTAATTTCTTGAAATCTTTGATGTTTATTATCATCTTTTCTCATTGCAACAGTGCATTTGTTTAGAATATTAGGTAAAATAACATTGTAAATTTGCTTTTAAAGCTAATATAAGCCAAAATAGTAATCAGTAAAGATGATAATCCTTACATACTAAATTTGACATTTAGTTACAACCTAAAAAATAATAGTTTCCTAACAACTTTGAAAGTATCTTTTCTTTATTGTTATGTTTATCAAAATGGTTATTAAAATTTCAAGCCATTTTTTAAAAACCACCAACAAATGATTAAAGATTATATTTCAAGTGAATAGAGAAAAGATTTTTAAAAAATAAGTGATGATGGAATGACAAGATGGTTTTATAGAAAATATAATATTGGATCCACTTCTCATACTAAACATCAGGCTAAATTATACAAGTATCACAGATATGAGTGGAAAGATTGAAGTAATGTAAGTATTTTAAATTGTCAATAGCCGAGGTGGTAAATTAGAACAAGTCAAGCCTTTATGCACTCATTGAGATAATTTAAGCAGGAGGTTAAATTTAAGTATAAGGAAGAAGCACTAACTTCCTAGGTGTTTTATTTTAACCCTAGCAACTGCAAAGGGGGAGTGTCGGATCTATGTAGATGGGGGGAAATCTCACTACTAAGGGAGTCCCAGATGAAAAGCACCTGCCTTTGTATGGACCTGGTGAGTGGGGGTGGGCCATGAAAAAGTGCTAGAAGTAGAAAAATGCTGAATATTGAGTCAGAGTGGAGAAAGTGTCTTTAAGGCCCCCTGATAAAGTGATGTCCATGACAGGAGTCTGAGAAAGGCTTGGGTCCCTCCCATGACCAAGGAGGTCTCCAAATGCAGGCATTAGGGCTAAAAATGCAGAAATATGCTTAAGAGAATTGGAGGCATGGGGGTGCCAAGTCTGGTGTGAGGAGGGCAGCATTCTCCTATGAGGCTTGCCATGTAAAGTCTTTATAATTACCTATATTTGGGCCTGAATGATCATACATAGGTTTTTGGCCTGGAGCTGGACTTCTCAAAAAGTCGTTATGTGTAAATTACACAATAAACTGGATGTGAGGAAATATTTTCCAACTATAATTCAAAAGCAATATAGGAAAAGGACACATTTGATTATATAAAATAAAACTTTACATAGCAAAATACACAATGAGCAAAATTAAAATACAGACAAAAAATTGAAAAAAGGATTTGCAAGTTATGTTACATAGGGTTACTATCTACAATGTACATGCAGAACTGCTAAAAGACAAACATGGAAAAAAGACCATCAACCACCATAGAAAAATGAGCTAGAAATAATGAAGAGACAGTTAAAAATGTAAATGATTCTTACCCATATGAAAAGATGCTAAGTATCATTCATAATAAGAAATGCAAATTAAAACCACATTGAGATACCATTTCTCACATATCAGATTGGAAAATCAGGAGTTTAACAACAAAGTCTGTTGGTGAGATTTTGAATAAATAGGCACTGTCGTTACTTGCTGTTGGTGCTGCAAAATGGTAAAATGCCTATGAAGGGTGTTAGATAACAAAAAATTCATCACAGTAAATTTAAAGGTCTAATTGGCTTTGTTGAACGATTCATGAATCAGGCAGCATCCTATCTAGTAAATAGAGAGATGGTCCAAGAAATTTTACAAAATGGAAGATGTTTACAGGCAGAAATTGGGTGGGACAAGAAAGTTACAATTGACCTTTGAACAACACATGGATTAGAGGTGCCAATCCCCTGCACAGTCAAAAATCCTTGTATAACTTCTGACTTCCCAAAACTTAATTACAGTAAGGGACTTGCACATCCACAGATTTTTGTATTTGCCGAGGCGGGGCAGGAGGGTCTTGGAACTAATACCCCTCAGATACTGAGGGACTACTGTACAGAAAATGTCATACAACAGTGTATACGGTTGGCCTGCTGCATCTAAGAATTTCTAACTGCAGACTGAAAATTTTTATTGTTTTCAATCTGTGGTTGGTTGAATCTGATACAAAGGGACGACTGTATACTTATTGAAAACAAATGCATATAAATGGACATGCACAGTTCAAACCCACATTTTTCAAAGATCACCTGTATTAGAAAAAAAAAAATATTGTTTCAGGCAAAGGCAACTTTCTTTGGGGGAAGGGAGGCAAGGGTTTTACTCGGTGGATTACCTCACCAGTATTGATTAGGAAATTCCAGGCTGATTGTTTTAAGTTCACTTTCCTGGGAAGAGCTGCAACTGCAGTTAAGTCTTGGTCTTTTATGCTAGGGACAAGTGACTCTGCTTTGGGCCTGTCTCCTTTTCTTACCATGGGGATATTAAAACTATCCAGCAATCCCTCTTCTATGAGTCTATTCCAAAGTTACTCCAGCAAAAATACAGAGAGATATAAGCATAAGGCTATTTAAAGTAGCACTACTTGTTAATAATGGAAGACTGGAATGTATATATCAAAAGGGAATGGACTGAATGAACTCTGATATATGTACACAATGAAACAACATGCAACTTTAAAATGGAATGAAAAATATCTACATGAACTACTATGAAAAGATATCCTGAATACTTTGTCAAATGAACTAAGAGAGGGTCTGGCAGATGTCAATCCATCAGGGAGCTAAAGACAGCCATGTTGCCCAAGGTGATACCTCCTTTCCAGGTGAGGGTGGGTACAGAAAGGCCTGTCTCTCTTTCTCTAACTCAGAGCATTAGGACATGGCAGAAGGACATTAATGTGGTGGGCATCAGAGCAAGGACTGGAGGACAGTTGCCATTTTCCTGTGTGGGTCCTCCTCTCATGCAGCCAGCAGGCAGGTGCCATTTTTCCTGTGTTTTGCCCTCCCCCACAGGCCAAATCTGAATCTGATTGGTCTGGTGAGCTCCACCTTGCTGACTCACTGAGATAGGGCCCCACCCAACTTGTCCAACACCAGAGGCACTTTCTCCCCCACCCACATGGCACTACTACTTGAAAAACTATCAGAGTCCACAGGACCCATGCAGGCAGCAGCTGGCCTCAGTATGCTTGGAGCCTTTGTTGAGTAGTGCCAAGCTCAGCAGTGTCACCAAACCAGGGTCTACATTAACCTGTTGACCACAACGCTTCCCATCCCAGTGATTCCCTGAGACCCTGCCTCAGCCAACTCATGTACTACATGAGGCTTCATCAGGGGCTGTACTTTAAGGGAGCTGGCAGGTGGCAGTAGGCCTCAGATGTCCTGGCTTTTTGTGGCACTACCCTAGGCCCAGTACTGGTGGCAGCCATCCTCAGTTCATAGTGTGGCCTCTCCCACATACTTCTGGGGTTAGCACAGGCAGCGAACAACTGTGGATTACTTTTTAGCTCCAAGCAGGTACTCCCTGGCCAGTCACCAGTGGGTGACCTGCGCCTGCACTGGAGCCCCTCCCAAGAGGCCCTAGAACCAACATAATTAGAGGCTGGCTTCAGATCACAGCAGAGTACCGCCAAATTAGCCCACAAGTGCCACACTTAAAGGGCAGTTTCAACAAGCACCAGAATCCCACTCAGTGTGGTAAGCCGCCCACATAGCAGCCTGTAAACTGCAGACATGGCCAAACCCCAAAGCCAATCATCCTGAGGGTCAATCTTACACACTGATGTGCCAATAGCAATCAAGACTCAACTATAACAGGAGGGCACACACAAACCACACAAGGTACACTCCTAGAGCACCTGGAGCATGTGACCAGAGAGATTGTGCCAGGGCCCCATAGGGCACCTACTGCATAAGGCCACCCAGCCTAGATTGGGAGACAGCAGATCTACCTAATACATAGAAACAAACAGAGAGAGGCAGCCAAAATGAGGAAACAAAAGAATGCATCCCAAATGAAAGAATGGGAGAAAACGTCAGAAACAGAGCTAAACAAAACGGAGGCAAGCAACCTACCAGAGACAGAGTTCAAAACAATGGTTATAAAGATGCTCAAGGAACTTAGTGAGAACTTCAACAAAGAGATAGCAAGTATAAAAAAGAACACAGAAACCATAAAAAAGAAACAATCAGAAGTGAAGAACACAATAACTGTAATGAAGAATGCACTAGAAGGAGTCACCAACAGACTAGATGAATCAGAGGATCAAACCAGTGATTTGGAAGAGAAACTAGCAGAAAACACCCAGCTGGAAGAGCAAAAAAGAAAAAAATAGATTCCAAAAATAGGAAGATAGTTTAAGAGACCTTTGGGACAACATCAAACATAACAACATTTGCATCATAGGGGTTCCAAAAGGAGAAGAGAGAAAGCAAGGGATTGAGAACCTATTTGAAAAAATAATGACTGAAAACTTTCCTAACCTGGTGAAGGAAATAGATATACAAGTCCAGGAAGTGCAGAGAGTCCCAAACAAGATGAACCCAAACAGGCCCACACCAAGACACATTATAATTAGAATGCCAAAGGTTAAAGACAATGAGAGAATCCTAAAAGTAGCAAGAGGAAGGCAACTAGTAACTTATAAGGGAGCTCCCATAAGATTGTCACCTGATTTCTCAACAGAAACTTTGTAGACCAGAAGGAATTGGCATAAAATAGTCAACATGATGAAAAGGAAGGAACTACAACCAAGATTACTCTACCCAGCAAAGCTATCATTTAGAAACAAAGGACAGATAAAGAGTTTCCCAGACAAGAAAAGCTAAAGTTCATCACCATCAAACTAGTATTACAAGAAATGTTAGAGGGACTTCTTTAAGATGGAAAAAAATAAATAAATAAAAATTATGAATAATAAAATGGCAATAGCTACATATCTATCAGCAATTACTTTCAATGTAAATGGATTAAATGCTCAATTCAAAAAGACACAGGAGGTCTGAATGGATAAAAAAACAAAACCTTTACCTACAAGAGAATCACACAGATGGAATGTAAAAGGATGGAAAAAAGATACGTTACCAAAATGGAAAAAAAAGCTAGAGTAGCAATACTTATACCAGACAAAGTGGACTTTAAAACAAAGGCTCTACCGAGATAAAAAAGGACCCAGTAATCCCACCTCTGGGTATTTATTTGAAGAAACCCAAAATGCTACTTTAAAGGGATGTTTGCATTCATATGTTTAGTGCAGCATTATTTACAATAGCCAAGATTTGGCGGTATCCTGGTTGTTCATTGATGGATGAATGGATAAAGAGGAGGCAGTACATATATACAATGGAATATTGCTCAGCCAGGGAAGGGAATGTGTTCTTGACATCTGCAGCAGTATGGATTTGAAGGGTATTGTGCTAAGCGGAGTCTGTCAGACAGAGAAAGACAGATGCAATGAGATTACACTTATATGTGGAATCTAAAAAAAAAAAAAATAGACAAACAAAACAGAAACAAACTCATAGATACAGTGAACATATTGATGATTGCCAGATGGAAGGGGATTGGGGGGGTGAGTGAAAAAGGGGAGGAGATTAAGAAGTACAAATTGGTTGTTGCACAATAATCATGGGGTTGTAGAGCACAGCACAAGGAATATAGTCAATAATATTGTTATAACTATGTATGGTGTCAGATGGGTAGTAAATTTTGGGGGGGGTGATAGATGAGAGGGGGTTCAGGAGTGAGGTGAAAAAGGTGAAAGGATTAAAAAATACAAACTGGTATTTACAAAATAGTCATGGGTATGTAAAGCAAAGCATAGCAAATATAGTCAATAATATGATAATAACTATGTATAGTGCCAGGTGAGTACTACTGTGTTTCCCCGAAAATAAGACCTAGACCGACCATCATCTCTAATGCATCTTTTGGAGTAAAAATTAATATAAGACCCGCTCTTATATTATATTATGTTAGACATGTCCCAGTCTTATATTACAGTAAAATAAGACCGGGTCTTACATTAATTTTGCTTCAAAAGATGCATTGGAGCTGATGGTCTGGCTGGGTCTTATTTTTGGGGAAACACGGTAGATTAGTCAGGGGAATTATTTCTTAAATTATATAAATGCCTAACCACTATGCCGTACTACTGAAATTAATAAAAAATAATAGTGAATGTCAAAAAAAGAAGCATGAATAAATATTAATGTGATCCCTCTATTTAGTGATTACCCCTGAAGTGACATTACATTCTATTGTAATGCAGCATGGCATCTTTTACCTCTCTTTTCCTCATTCTCATTCTCTTTTCCCAAAGGCTTGAAGTAGTATGTAGATACTACAAAGCTCTTGGTGCTCATTAATTGTAAATATTGTCATCTGCACTAGACCAACATTAAGGTCATACATATGACACAAAACCTCTATGAAACAAAGGCTAAGATTAGCAAAGTCATGTGATCGGTGTATTCTTCCTGGAACTCTGTACGACAGAACAAAATATTAGCAGTTAAAAATGACCTCACGTCGGGCGGCCAGTAGGTTCAGTGGTGGGAGAGCAGTGCTAAGAACAGCAAGGTCACTGGTTCGAGTCCCACATGGGCCGATGAACTGTGCCCCCCCCACAACTAGATTGAAAACAAATAACGACTTGACACGGAGCTGATGGGTCCTGGAAAAGCACATTGCTCCCCAATGTTCCCCAATTTAAACAAAAAAAGTGACCTCACCTCCAAATACCATATATGTTCATTCTTATGTATGTAGGGGGGATAAAAGTTCTTTTATCTATAAGACTTAAAAATAATTCATGGCCATGTTTCGGCAAAAGTGGGTACCAGCAAAAGCTTAAGTTCTGAGCATCTCTCAAATGCTTAAGAATTGCTTTATCTTTTACTATAGGGCTGATACAATTCTTAGGTAAGTCATTCCCAGACCATTTACTGAAGGTGGAATGGAGCCTGTATGAATATTATAGAAACCCCAGGGACTGGAAAATGGGGACAAACTTATTCTCCCTATAATAATACATATTTCGAAGTTGGACTTTATTTTCTTAGTTGATTATGAGATCCTTAAATTAAAAGCAGGGGATATGTATTATCTGATTTTCTTGAGAGTTTTTTCATAGTAACCTAAAAATGAGCATATTTTCTAAAATAAAAAATATATTCTCTCCAGCTGATTATTTTTGATTAGTTGATGTTTGTGTAAAGTCTCATGAATTTCTAAAAACTATATTTACTTATAAATTTAATGAAAACACTTTAAATGGGCATTAAATGGTAATTGAATGTCTTTTCTTTCACTGGTACATCACTTCTTCCTAATTTCACTTTAATTAGGTAAATTTAATTGGGGGTAAATTTAGGTAAGAAAGTGGAAGTGGTTAAAATAGCTTACCTTAATTTGAATAGATTGATGGAAACAAAGTATAACCCAGTTTTGTGACTAATGTTGAATGGAGAGTTTCAAATTATTGTGTGATAAAAAAGCACATTAATGTGGTCTGAGGTTTCTATAGCTGATCTATGAGTTGTTACAAAATATCCAGCAGATGCCTCTAATTGTTTATCAATCAATCATCTTTTAATCCCTTCCAATGTGGTCTTCTCCCCCAACACTCCACTGAAATCACTTTCTCAGAAGTTATCAATGATTCATATTCCATCACAGCCTTTTGAAATACCCATTACACCCACAGCATTAGAATATCCTGGTAGTTCTTTCATCCCTTTCCTACTCCTCTCACTCCCCTTCATGGGGTCTTTCTCCTCCTCAAATGTCACAAAATGTGGACATTGAAGTTTCTTCAAGGTTCCATCCTTGACTTTGTTCTTGTGCTCTGAGCACTTACCTCCTCTTTTTTCTGCCCATTACCTTCCCAAATGACTAAGATAGTTATGCAAATAAATCTCAAAATTTTATCTTTGACTTCTCTAATTTAATCCTGACATTACAAATGCCCGCTAAATATTACTACAGGTATTAAGATGTAGTAATTGAGAGCCTAGAGCATGAAAAGATTTAGAGGTAGGCTTCTACAAGAAGTTTAGAAAAACATGAAACAACTGATAATTTCCATGAAATTATCATGGAACTGATAAATTCCATGAAAAAAGTTCTACATACTCAAGGATATTTTGCTGTTAGGTTCTACAGTAAAAATTGATGATATCAGATCCATATAAAGGGTTTCTCAGTTTATACGTGGAACAGATCTTAGTCAATGAAACACTGGGAGGTTTCAGATATATACAAGATATAAGATACCTTTGTTTTGTTATCTTTGTGGAGTTGAAAGGTATGTAAAAGATCAGAGAGTGAGGGTATATGGAAAAAGTTTAAGGTACTTGATAAAAAGAAACACATGCAAACATCTTGAGTATTGCCTAAGTTTGTAAATTTTCCCCCTGCTATGGTGGCAAATATAAGTAACCTCAAGATATCCATGTTACAGCCATTGTCCTATCTATTGCCACTGCAGAACAAAAGGGAAACATAAAGGGAGCAGAATAAAGCATCAAAAAGTGTCTAAACTCCTTTACATTACTCTACCTTTCTATGCTTACTCAATTTATATTCTCCTCCTACCAATAGTATAATCAAAATACTACATTCTAATTATACCACCTTTGATTTCTTCCTTATCCCAATGCCCACATTAAATAAGTCAGTGTTTTCTCATTCTTCTTCTCACAAAACTTTTTTACTAATAGTACCTTTTCCATTGTCACCCACTAACACCTGGGTTTAGACACTTTGACCTCGTTATCAGACTGTTACAAAATACCTCTTCACCGGTTCCATTCCACCCCATGTCCTGCTCACAGGCAATTTTCAGAAAGCACTCCTTTGATTATTTCAGTCTTCCAGATTATTCTGGTTAAAAGCAGGAAGCATAGAAAGTTATAGTGTAGCATTGGAGTTTGAGGTGTAGATTACTGTACACCTTATGTCACTGTTTATGGAGTTACTGAATGAAAATGTCTCATTTTAAATTTCAGTACCAAAGATCACTGCCCTAAGAAGAAAACAGACACAGCAAAGTTGGATTGAGGGCTATAAAGACAAAGCAGAATCTCATATTTATGAATGATCTTAGCTAAATGTTATTCTTGAGGTGAACCCTTCACTAAGCAACTTTTATTACAAAAAGTCTTCTCTAAACCAATTAATGTTATACCCTCAGTGAACATGAAGATCACGAGACCTATGAGATCCTATCACTTTCTGTTCCCACACTAGCTGGGAACTTGCTTCATTTTATTCTTTAAATTTTGAGGCTCACGCTCAGTTGATTCCTTCTTACATGCACATATATATTTTAGCCCTGAGCACAGTTTGACAATCCTTTTAACCATATTTTGTCACCTCCCTATGCTGTTCCCTACAGCAGCTATTCCAGAACTTTCGACATCCACAAATCCCTCAAGCCCTCTCCCCCCAATTTTCTTCCCTCCCTGTTTTCTGACACAGAGATGGTTTCCTGTATATTACAACTAAATATGAAGGTTGTAATTCAGTCTCATTATTGAGGGATTAAACTTTATGGGTACAAAGAATCAGAAAAACCTTCAATTAAGATAAAGTACCAGAGGGTAAAGGGAGGCAAACATATGGTGATGGAAGGAGAACTGACTTTGGGCAGTGAGCAGGCAATTCAATATATAAATGATGTATAGTATTACAGAATTGTACACTTGAAACCTATGTAATTTTACTAACCAATGTCATCTCAATAAATTTAATAATAAGAAAAAAGAGATTAAGCAGCCAGACTGGAGAAATTGAGGAGAGGCATAAATAAGTGCATTTTTAGCAACCGTGGGATAAAGGTGTGTCTATCTCTAATCCATAGTGCTTACAGGAATCATCATCCAAACTGATCATAATACCCCAAAAGTTCTTGTTGAGCCTCATGTTACTGCGTCTTCAACATAGATTTCACTCATTTCTCAAAAGAGTTCACACTGAAAATCTGCTGTGAAAATGCAATGGACTACATCCGTATATAAGTGGTATTATTTGTAATCAGTTTATTGAGACATTCATCTGCTTTTATCGCCTAAATTTTAAACCAGTAACAATTTTAATTTTCCTGTTGTTTCATAAATTTCCCTTGTATTATTTATCTTTAAAAGTTTGTTGAGTCCAAACAAATTATGAATTATTTTCTTGTTTATATATATATTTTTTCCCTGTTCGTGAAAGGCAGTCATCATGGAGGCTTTCTTTTATTTAAGTCTGATACATTCTTTTTCTTTTTTTCCCCACTCTGGTCGTCAGTTTAATAACCAGTAGAAGCTATTGGCCGTTTGAAAATCACATTTCCTAGCAGAGACTTAATGTAACTAAAACACTGGCAGGAATGTTCAGAATCTGAAGTAGGGTGTACTTAGAATCTTTTCTCAAAACCTGTCCCCTCCAATGTTCCTTATCTTAGCAATAGTCACACAATCTGACTATCTGCAAAAGCGAAAACCTAGGTGTCATCCTTTGATATTTCCCTATCCTTCATATTGCATAATACAACCTACATCAAGTCCTGCTGCTTTTATCATTTGAGTATTTCTCAAGGTGCTCCACTTATTTTCCCCTCCACTGGCATCATTCTAATGCCAGCCATCATTCAAACCATAACCAGTATAGTATAAAGTAATTAAAAGTGTAGGTTTAGGAAACAGTCAGTCCTGGCTGAATTCTCTGCTCTGTCTGGTCTTAGTTTTGGTCCCTTGACATGTGTTTTTAATTTCAAGTTTCTCAATCATATAATGGAGCAAATACCTAGGAGTTATGTTAGTATTTATTTACTTCATATGTTTACTGTGCTTTAAATGAGATAATCCATACAATTTGCTTAACACAGTTTTAGGCATGTACGAGAAGCTCCTAAATGTCGGTATTTGCTTTCATCGGATTAGTATGCTATATCTATCATGTTAATAAATGTATCACATTAACACATTCTCTAGACCTGTGGTATCCAGTATTGTAGCCACTAGTCATGTGTGACTATTGAGCTCTTGAAATGTGGATAGCACCAATTGAGATGGCTTTGTAAGTGTAAAATTCACACAGGTTTTAAAATTTTTGGTATTAAAAATGTCAAATATCTCAATAGTAATTTTTATATTGATTATTGGTTAAAATGCTATTTCTTAATAGATTGGGTTAAATATGTTCTTAAATTAACTTTATTCTTTTTTACTTTTAAATATGGCTACTAAAAATATCAAATTACATATTTGGCTTGCATTTAAGGTTAGCATTATATTTCCATTAGACAGCACTGATCTAGATTTTACCCATTTTTCTCTGACTTATAGCTTCTTCTAGAATGGCCAGTTACATTCTCAAAAGACTCCAAGTGATTTGAGTTTTTGTTGAAAGCTATATTTAAAATATATGACATTTATTAGAGATGAAGATCTGAAAATTTCCAACCATGGGTGTTTATTACATTTTCCCTTCAGCCCTTAAATTAACTAAATTTTCATATTAATCTTAATAATTTATTAATTCTCTTGGACATTCCATGAAAATATTCATGTAATGCCATTTTTACCTTTTCTTCCTATTCTCTTTATGTTTTATTATTTTTCTAGTTTTAATGTCTTGTCTAGGACCCCAGGTCTGTGTGGAACAATAGTGTTGATAGCGGGCATCCGTGTATTGACACGTACCTGAAAGAGAACTAACCTAAAATGTCCCTATTAAATATGATGCTTAGTATAGATATAATATAGGTACCCTTTTTTCTTTTTTTTTAGAAGTGTTTTTCTCTTTCCTCATTTGCTAAGAATTTTTATCTTAATTGTGTAGTAAATCATATGGAATGCTTTTCAGTTGAAAGGTTATATATTTTTTCTTCTTTCATAATTTAATGTGGTTATTATTAATTACATGAATAGATTTCCAAGCTAAATAATCACTATATAATTTGGATCAACTTTACTTGATCACAATCTATTTTAATGCACTGTTAGATTTAATTAGCTAGTATGAGGATTTTGCTTTTATGTTCATGAATGAAATTAACCGATAATTTAGTTCTGTACTGTCATTACCCAGGTTGGGTACCCAGATTACATTAACTTTATAAAATGAATTGGGCAGTTCCCTCTTTTTCTGAGAAACAGTTGTGTGAAATTCATGTTCTTTGAAAACTTACAGAACTCAGAGCTAAAAGTATCTGGCCTTTTTTGTTGTTGTTGGTTTTGTTTTGTTTTGTTTTGTTTGTTTTATGGAGGAAAAAAGTTTTGATAGTTTTTTCCAGGAAATAACGATTTCATCTAAGTTTTCAAGTTTTTGATATATATATATATAGTTGTCCATTATACACTTGTAGAATTTTGCTTATATTTAGTTATTTTCTTGTATGCATTCCGCATGTTGTTTATTTGCATCTTCTCTCTTTTTAAAATCTAATTTGTATTACTAGAAGTTTGTTTCTTAGTCTTTTCACATAGCCTCATTTTTGTTTCCTTTTTCATTACTTTATCTATCCTTATTATTATGTACTTCTCTCTCTCTCTTTCTCTTTCTCTTTCTCGCTTTGTATTTACTACAGAGAGTGTCAAAAAAATGTATACACACTTTAAGAAAGGAAAAAACTATTAAAATTCAAAACGGGATCAAACATATGGTGATGGAAGGAGAACTGACTCTGGGTGGTGAACACACAATGTGATATATAGATGATGTATTACAGAATTGTACACTTCAAACCTGTGTAACTTTGTTAACCATTGTTACCCCAATAAACTTAAAAAAAATTGTAATACAATGAAATACGCTAGCATTCATTCGATTCACGCCATCTTTTTAGCGAATGTCATACTACACATTGTTACCGTAACTCAATCCAACTTCAAAAAGTAATACATAGATAACATTTCTTAAAATGTGTACATTTTTTTGGCACCTCCCATATTTTGCTCTTTCCTAGCTTATCGAGATTTTAGTTCATTTGTTTTCTATCTTTTTTATATTATAATTAATGTTCGTAAATTGATACATTTCCCTCTACGTTTCAGCAGCAAACACACTTTGACTCAGTGCTTTCATTATCATTCAAATGTAAGAATTTCAAAATTTACAACATAATTTCTGCTTTAAACCAAAGGGTAATTTTTAATATACTAGTTTTTAGAAATTTTTCCTAAATATATATTTTTTTATTTCTGATTTTATTGCATAGTGGTTATAGAATATAGACTATAATGTTAATTATTTGAATCTCTTTGAAACTTTTGGGGACAAGTCTATTATCATTATTAATGAATGCTTTATGTGAGCTTGAAAATAATATCCACTCTATGCTCATTTGAAATGAGTTTTAGACATATCTATTAGGTCAACTTACCATGCTGCTGAAATCATCTCTACCTTTATTGTTTCCATAAAATGTATGTTTGTTTACTATGACTGTCCATATCAGATATCAGTTATTGCTTTTGATACTTTGAGGATATGCTCGCATCTGCATGTTGATGATTACAATCTTTCTGGTTTACTTTTTCTTTTTAATACATAAATAATATCCCTCTTTGATTCTAGTTCTCACTTTAACCTTTATTCTTTTTCTGATATTAAAATTTCTAGTTAACATTTTCCATATATATCTTTTCCATGTCTTCATTATTGTGAGTGTGTGTTTTAAATGTATCTTTTAGACAACATTACTAGTTCTTATTTTTAATACAATCTGAGAGTCACTATCTTCTGATTGCTAAATTTTACCTATTTTGATTAATCAGTTTTACTATAGATTATTTTTATTACTATTGTATTAGGAGATATTTTTGTCCTTTTATGTTTTCTACCCACTTCAATTTATTTTATTTTATGTTTCCCATTTCTCTGATTTCAATTAGAGAAATCTTATGGATTAACTATATGCATTCTATTTTTATTATTTTCTTGGTCATTATTCATTTAAGATTCTTTCAAGCAATATTTTTTGACCATTGGCAATGTTCCAAGCAGTGGGGAATAAAACAGATTAATATTTTGTTTATATTTCCCTGTCAATATCTATAACTTTATGAACAACTGTTTCCCCCATGAACAGGACAAAATGTCAACACAATTCCCTCTCCCACCTTCCTCTCTTTTCCCAACAAGTTCTATAACATTGGTATCATCTAAAGTTTTACTTTGGAATTTTTGTGATTACACAAATGATTAAATTATTGTTTACACATTAATAAACTCTGTCTTGTTTTTTACATGTTATTCCCTCCCATAGTAATTTCTTGCTTATGGAATCAGTTTCTTCCTTTCAAAAGTTAAACCTCTAAGAACTCTTTTTAAGAGGTTCTTCATGTTGCTAGACTCTGTAAAAACTAATGTCATTCTTTTTACTCTAATACTAAAATAATAGCTGAGCTGAATACATCAGATTCAAATCCTTTCTGTTGAAAACTTTCTTGCGTTCAGTGTCGCTGTGGTCAAGACTAACTGATAGTAAATTTTAGTTCCTCTCTAACAAATTTTAGTTTCTTTCGGAAGATCACAAGAGTTTTCCTTTGTTTTTAATAATTTTAAAAGTCACTATAAAGTATCTAAATGAAGTTCTTTTCCAATTAGCTCTCCTATTCAATTCTTTATGTGCCCTTTTAAACTAGTCTTAGATCTTCTTTAATTAAAAAAAAATCAGTATTTTTTTCAACAGCTATTTTCTCTATGTGTACCTTGTCTCTCCTTCTAGATAATGTTGCCATTCCTTTAATTAGTCTTTATATCTTTAGACATTTTTTAATTCATTCCATCTCTTTATTCACTGCTAATGCCTTCTGAAAGAGTTTTTCAATCTTATCTTTCAGCTCAGTAAATCATTCTTCAAGTATATTCAACAAGTTCTTTTCTTTGGCAATAAGTAACCAGAAAATGAAATACAAAATAGATGCCATTTGTGATAACAACAAAAACTACCAATTGCTTAGGAAATAATATAGCAAACCTCTGAGAGTATATAGTGATTTTTAAAAATTCAATTAAAAGATATCAAAGTATATGTGAATGAATAGAGAAATATAATGCACTCATGAATACAATGAATAAAATTTTAAAGATTTTAATTGTCCTCAAATTAATCTATAAATTCATTGTTATTCAACTCAAAACCACAGCTAGATTTTAGGAATCTGACAAATTTATTCCAAAATTTATACAGAAAGATAAATTTCCATAAATTGCTAATTTTCAAAAACTATAAAGAAAGGAAACTCATACTAATAGCTATTAAGACAGATTATAACACCAAATTATAAAGCCATCACTGTGATACTGGTGCAGGGACAGACTAATTAACGGAAGGACTAGAAGAATAAGGATTGAAATAGATTACTTGTTATATGATAAAGGATATATCACATGATTTTGAAGAAATGATGAATATTTTTGCATGAGAGTAGAAACTTGATTTGCTATTTAAAGAAAATAAAATCGCACTTCTATCTAGTATATACTACAGGTAACCCCATATAACACAGCACTTCTATAACACTGTTCGAGAATTGGGGGAAACCCTCGTACAACACGGCATCTTAGAACACGTTTTCACTTTAACACGTTTTGAGAATTACAGAAATCCCCGAACAACACGGAGCCTAGTAAGAGCTTTTATACCCTCCCTTTTTCGGTCTTCCCTGCCCCTCACTCTGATTCAAGCTGTTGTTTCTCAGTCTAGTTGTAGGACACAGCTCCCTGCCCCATGCTGGTATTATGAGCCTTGCGCTCCACTGGCTGAGGCAGTCGGTCACCGGTCATGGGCCGCTCACAGCAGCTCACGGCAGCTCTCGCTGGCTGCCAGCCACTCATGCTGGTTAAACAACATGGAATGTAAAAAGAGCTTTTAAGAGCAAAAAATATCTCATTTGAAATTTTTCATTTGAGCGAGGATGTCATATCATGTTTGACTGCAGAATTTTAAAATTTATTAGAATTTTAAATTCACTTTGTTCATGAAGTATTAAGTTTAGAGGATGAAGATACTGTGTTTCCCCGAAAAGAAGACCTAGCTGGACCATCAGCTCTAATGCGTCTTTTGGAGCAAAAATTAATATACGACTCGGTCTTATTTTACTATAGGACCGGGTCTTATATAATAATATAATATAATATAATATAATATAATATAATATAATATAATATAATACAATACAATACAATACAATACACGGTCTTATATTAAATTTTGCTCCAAAAGACGCATTAGATCTGATGGTCTGGGTAGGTCTTATTTTCGGGGAAACACGGCATCTTGTCAAAAAGAAAACACCCTCGGTTAATGGTGCTTAGTAGTGATGATGAAGAAAACATTATTTAGTACATATTAATATGTTATACTTTTGGAGAAAATTGATTTAATAAAGATATTTCTCTTAATTATAAAAATATAATAGTATGTTTTTCTAATCTTTGGAACCTAACCCCCTTTTTTATACAAGTTCTTTGTTTTGTATAACACATCATTTTAGGAACCTAGTGACTGTGTTATATGGGGTTTACTTGTATTACAAAACAAACAAATAAAAAAAAATGGATAAAAGACCTAAATATGAAAGCAAGCAACCAAGCTAACCAAAGATTATATTTACTAGAGTAAGATATAAAAGCCTAAATCATAACAGAAAAGCCAACATAATTTGACTTTTAACTGATACAAGAATTGGGCAACATAAATAATAATTTCTATTAATAATGGTCACTCAGACAGTTTGTGTCCCTGAGAAGAGGACCATGAGAAACAGATTACTGAGCAGGTTAATAATGGCGTGTTCTTGAAGTTAACACCTGTGAAAGGGAGGGAAGGGAAGGACACAAAGTTGGGTTAAAGGAATAAGCAGTGCTATGATACAGTGTCAACGAAGGCTTCTTTGAAGCTGGAGAGAAGCTGGGACTAAATATGCCTGCACTGACCGGTCACTGGATACAGGCTGCCCTGGGAAGGGAGTGTGAATTTGGGTGAGACAATTATCTCCAGCCAGGGTAATTCCTAATGAGGAATGATTACTATGGGCTGTCTGCAAGTATCATTTTTTATCACTGGGTGAATTAGTCTTCTGGTCCTGAACAAGGATCTGAGTGGTATGTCACATACTCCATTTCAGTCACAAGACTGAGATTAAAGTGACAGCCTGAGATTAAACACATAAAAAATAAATAAGAAGAATTAATATATAAAAATCCAGTGCCTTCCATAGAACCCAGTAAAAAATAACCAAAGGAGAAAAAAAATAACAGAAGTAAAAACTTGAATGATTAATAAGTATATAGTTACCCTAATTTGAGGAGGTATAATTTAAGGATGTTGACCATTGTTTGTTGTTGTAAAGAACTGGAATAATTTAGCTCATGAATGCTAATGAAATAAATAGATAATAGGTGGCACATGCATTATAATATAATGATGCACATTAGGAAAAATAGACCAAGTAGTTGTACAAAAAAGAAAAATAATTCATAATAAAAATATATAATGTTGACTGTAAAGAGTAAGAAACAAAATAATATTTATAACACTGATACCACCTTATAAATTTAACAGAACATTTGAAACATATCTTTTTTTGTTGTTTGTTTTTTGAGGACAGCGATATCTAAAACAATATATGCAAAATGTTTTGGAAGACCATGATGGATTAATGGGTATTAGATTCACCATTATACTTAAAGAAATATAAATGCTGATTATCACATATAAAGTAACTTCCTGCAGTCATTGGACAGAACCAATCCAGGACTACATTTTTTAAGAGAAGAGAAGCATCTGAACTGAGTCCTATATTCTCCCTTGCTTTCTGTCTGAAAGTATTTCTGAATCTACAATAAAGGGAAATATAGTACAGAGAGTGGAAGTCTAACTGGGCAGAGGAAACACAAATTTGAATATATAGCTGCTGAAGTGGCTAGGATTACAGGGAGGCAGGATATTGGAGAGGAGGCAATCACAGGGAAAAAAACCCTAACATCTACATAATTGTTCCCTCAGGTTTTTAGCCAACTTCTAAACTACCCATGTACAGAATGAGACTCTGGAGAGAGCTAGTATTTATTGCTTTCTATATTTTTTATATTAATAATTGATTTTAGTTTTATTTTACTGTGATTAGATAACAATGGTCTTTATTAGAAGACTGTTTATTTCTTCCCAAAGAGGGAAAATACAAGACCAATAACAGTCTCTTAAGATGGTTGCCAGAGATTCTCTCCTCTGCTTTGAAGAAGCAAATTGCCATGATTTCATACCTGCAAGGAAACGAAGTTGGCCAACAACTTGAGGGAGCTTGGAAGCAGATCCTTCCCCAGTCGAGCTTCTGATGACAATGAAGCCTGGCTAACATGTCCATTGCCACTTTGTGGGATCCTGTGCAGAGAACCCAACTAAGCCACACCCAGACCCCTGACCCAGAGAAATGTGAGATAACAAATATACATTGTTATAAGCCACTAAATTTGTGATAATTTGTTATGCAACCTAGAAAACTAATATGCCTAATGTATAAAGTCTGCTATGATTTATGTAAGAAACGCAGAAAGTAATAATATATATGCTTAAATTTTTATAAAGAAACACTGTAAAGATAAGCAGAAAATTAATAAAAATACCCACAGGGTGAGGGAGAGATGGGTGTGTCCAGAGGGTGAGCAAGACTTTTTAAGCCATCACTTTTTGTATTGTTTGAATATTTAAATCCCCATATCACCCATTCAAAAAGTTAAATTAAATAAAAAAAAAAAAAATGGTCACCCAGCTCTTTCAGTTTGCCTTGAACTTCCCTCAGCAACTATGAGGATGACAAAGAGACAACCTTCTTGGGATGACTTTCTTCCCAGAAAAGACAGAAAGCTCCTGTAATTAATTATATTGCCTGTAGGTCACTGAATCTAAGTTTGAATCCAGATTTATCTCGCCTGCAGTGGTGATATTATCTGTACTCTATAATCTTAAGAACTATGTTTTTCCAAGCCTCACTAAAAAACAAAAATGTTGAATCCCAATAGTTCTTATTTTTTATCTACAAATTAGAGTCAGGTAAAGACTACATGGGTATGCATACTGCATTTCAGTATCCCAATTTTTCTGTTGGCACTAAAAAAACAGACATTTTCTAATTTAAAGTTTCATCACCCATTAATGCCCAGTCATGTTAGTCAGATAATAGATACTCAAAGAATGTTAAAGGAATACATTTTCTGATTTCCTTAATTGTAGTGTTATTCTATTTTTTAATAAAGCAATTGATGTTACAAGATATGGATGCAGAATATACTAAGTTATTTGTATTTTTGTTTTTTTTTTTCATTTTATAGGATCAGTGATAAAGCAGATCATATTGACTCATTGTAGGTTCTGTCACTGCAATGCAATGAAAAATTTCCAGATTACAAATATTTATATTCTCTGATATGTTTGTATGCTGAATTAGTTCTGTGTATTTTTATTTTATTTCTGCATCTTTTTAGAAAGGATAGGAATTGTATATGTAAAATGCTGTCTTGAGGGAGAAATATGTTTTTAAAACAGAATAGTTAGTGGACTCATATTGTCTTTCAAATGTTGTTAGCTGTTTTATCCAAATACTTAACTACATTTAAAGGTGTTAATTCACTGTTGTTAGTGTTTTATATTTTTGGTGAGACTTCCAGGACGACGGGAAGTGAGCTGTAGAATTATCTGCTTGAAATTGCTAAGACTAAGATGTCAAATGATGGGAAGACTAATTAATTAATTAATTAATTGACTAATTAATTAATTAATTAATTGAAAAAGATATTTGGCAGATTCAAGAACCAAAACTATTTAAGGGAAGAGAAAGTGAAAAAAACAATATTATTCTACATCAGCTTCAAGTGTACTGTGCAATACTCAGACATCTACACAGTCCATGAAGTGGTCCCCCTGAGAAGTCCAGTCCCCATCTGACACCCTACATGATCTTTACAACACTATTGATCATATTCCCCGTACTGTATTTCACATCCCCGTGACTATTATGTGGCTACCAATTTGTACTTTCTAATTCCTTCACCTTCTCCCCTATCCCCCAACGCCCCTCCCATCTAGCAACCATCATTTTTTTCTCTGTATCTCTGAGTCTATTTCTGTTTTGTTTGCTTGTTTATTCTGTTCCTTAGATTCCACATACGGAGGGTGCCAGAAAAATGTATACAAGTGGACACTTTGGTCAATGTTGCTCAAGCAGTAGTTTGTCGTAATCGGAAGTATCTGGACACTGATGGTAACCATTTTGAGCACCTCTTGTCATTTCCAAAGTCATGTGACTTGTATTCATCTTTTGTTATCGGTATATACTGAGTATAATTTTAATACAGTTTTCCTCTCTTAAACTGTGTACACATTTTTTTGGCACCCTCTTTATAAGTGAGATCATATGGTATTTGTCTTTCTCAGTCTGATTTATTTCACTTAGCATAATATCCTCTAGGTCCACCCATGTTGTTGCAAATGGTAAGATATAGTCAATGGTATTGTAATAGCTATGTACGATGCTAGAGGGGTAGTAGACTTGCGAGGTTATCACTTTGTGAGGGGTGTAAACGTCTAATCACTATGTTGTTTTGTATACCTGAAACTAATAAAAAAAAAACACAAAAAACAAACAACGACAACAACAAAAAAAACCAAAGGTACTCCTGCTGCAACTAGTCCCAAGGCCATCATTGATATTCATCACCTTTCTCCTTCACCCTTCATTTTTCATTTGCTTTATTCTTGGTAATATCTTTGTCTAATCTGAGTGGACTGCTTGATAGGGAGACTCAGAACTTTACTCCTTAGGGGTAAGCCTTCAGTTTCCTTTTGTGTGTGGCGGGAGTATGGGTGGCAGTCATCTTACAGTATAAACCCAAATTATGCATATTTCCCACTATTTAAGCTCTAGTGTGGTGCATTAATTTACAACTGTCCCTTTGTGAATGACAGAATATGGCAGAAGTGACAGTACATGATTTCCAAGTCTAAATCTTAAAGGCATTATGGCTTCTGCCTTGGTCTCTTAGAACACTCAATACTGAAGCTCTGAGCCACCATGTGAGACATCCAGCTACCTTGTGGGTAATATGCTAGAGAGACCACATTCAGAGGCTTTGAATCACATGAGTCCCTGAAAATACATAGAGAGAGAGATGTCTGGGCAGCTTACAGCTATTCTATTTCCTATAAATTCAAATTATCACAGCTGAGACCCCTGAGAAATTGTATGGCAGAGATTAGATGTCCCTGCTGAGCTCTGCCCAAATCACAAATTCATAAACAAAATAACATACTTTTTTGTTTTAAATCACTAAATTTTACACAGCAATAGATAACAAAATAATTTTTCTAACCATGGTTGCTATAGTTATTCATTTACAGTTATCATGGGCATAAACCTCATAAATTTAGTAAGTTGTAGACAACATCCTCTGTACCCTCATTGTGTAGCAGCTGTAGCCTATCCTGGTGATTAGGGTTGATCACCAACACCGATACTTTAATTCCTTTTTTTTTTTGTCCCGTTTGATTTAGCATCAGCAAATCACAACAATCCATATTTGCATTAGCCTAAATTCTTTTCTTCTATGTTAATTGATTGTTGGGAATACCCCAAAGCCAAATATGTACATTGCGATAAAAGTATCAGTCCAGTAGAGGTAAGTGGCATGGAAGTCTGGCCATCTGTTTGTGTAATTTACTAGTACATTCTGTATATGCTGAGGCTGAAATCCAAATGCTTTTTCTGCACCTGCCCAACATTATGAAATGATGGATCTGATAAAATCCGGCTCAGGAAGGAAATCCCACTGGCATCGTCACTTAGCATCTCATGGTCAGGCTATCATTTTCTAGTAGAATTCAATATCATGGCAGTAACGTTTGTCAAAATTGAGACTAGTTCTCGGACAGAGAAGACGTATCTTCTTCCAAATCCTGGAAACTTACCAGGGACTTTACACAGCAAATTTTCCCTTCATAGGTATTTCTAACTCTAAATCTGCTGAGTCATAAGGCCCAAGTGTTTAGGCACATCAATCTATATCTTTTGCAGAATCTTCTCTTCCTCTAGGTCCCACTCAGAATGGACAGCTTCCAAGTCAGCAAATACATGGGTCAGAGCACTATTCTCAAGTTCAGTGTAGGCTGCCTCCCAAATCAGAAGAGACCTGTCAAACACTGTGCCTCTATCAGGTGGGTGAGGGGCAAAGTCAAAAAATTTATCCTCAGTCTTAGAAAGAATGTTGTGGCATGGTACAGACCATTGGGCCTCCAAAACTGAGGTAGTCCCTTTAATCTTCATAAAGCTTATCTCTTACCCTTTGATCATGTGTCTTACTAGGATATGTAGTGTACTTTCAACTTATTGCTCACAAATTCGATTATTATGATGTCATCAATGTCTACTGTTACGTTCTTAGGTTCTCAAGATGATCAAGATATCTGAATTATCTACTGTAATAGAGAGATGGACAGTTAGTATATCCCTGAACTAGGGAATAAATGTGAACTTCTGTTCTTACCATATGAATAAAAAACAAATTGTTTCTTAGTGAAGAGAATGGGAAAAAAGTATATTTATCTGCAAGATCAGTAGTCCTATAACAAATGCCAAAGCCTATGTTAATCTACTGTCACTTAACCAAGTGGTAGCACGAATAACAGCTTCTGTGGCAGATGGTACAACACAGCAGCTGTGATTGGGGCTGCCACTTGGATAAATTTATAGTAATATATGCATCTGCCAAGATTTATTTCATTTTTGCAGGATATATAGGTGAATTGAATGAAAATATTATGTGAACCATCACCCCTACATCCTCTAATTCTTTGGTGATGGTATTAATCTCAGCAGTTCTTCCCATAATACAGAATTACTTCTGATTTATAATTTTCCTCAGAGTAGGAGTATGGTTTTCAGGGCTCCACTTGGCTCCTGATGCCCTAGTGGCTTTTATTCCACAGTCCATAATATACAGGTTCAGTCAGCTGCTAAGTATTTCTCAATAACGCACATGGAGACCAGGGAAATAAACACAGGTTAGGTCCAAAGATACCTGGGTACAGTACTGTGAAACAGAGTTAAGCCAAAGTCCATCTGGCATCCATAAACTCCCATTTAACCAGAATCATGGTGGTGTTTGAGGTTCCCTGACATGAATGTAAGGTCAGACCTAACAGTCCTAGAAATGTGTGGGTTTTCCAATTCCTCAGTGTTGAGTTACCCTGAAAATGGTTCTAGGTTCCTTGGGAAAGTAATTGAGGGAATATTTATGGGATACATTTCACGTGGCATTGCAGGCTTCTCAACAAAACCATGTGCTTCGATCAATGAGCTGAATTTGAGAACTGACGACTTAGATCTGAAAATTGGGTGAGGAAGCACGATTCCCCATTTTAGCAGCTGATGTCAGCGTTCCGCCTATCATCTTATTTTTCTTTTTCTCCCTTTGTCCTAGGCATTTGTCCCTGTAGCTCATGTCTAAGAACACTCTGACGTATTAGCTAATCCCGCAAATCCCTGAAGCTTAAGGCAACTTGATGGCAAGCTGGTAAGTACATCAACCTTGCCTCTGATGACTAAGTGCTATGCCCTGGCCTGACCCTCATTGATATTAAAGAGTCCAGTTCAATAGCAATAACTGAAGCTATCAACCCCAGCTTGCAGAGTGCAGCCACCACCAACCAAGCTTCGGAAAGATGTTGTTGCCCACTCAGCAGTTCATTCTTTATGCGGTGCTTCCCAGGCCCACCCAGGAATCTTATTCAGGGGATGGGTACCCAAGCCCTACACAGTAAATCTAGTCTGACATTACCATCACCCTGAGTCTTTGATGACTTCCACAATACCATACAAGGAGGTTCCAGATTTTTCTGCACATTTGCTATATTCACGCTTTTAGGAGCTATTGTAGCGAAATGCTTTGGGATAGACTTCAGTGTCACTGCCAGATCATCTAATTCTGAGATTTGTGTAAGTGCTTCTTCCATTCAGTAAATTTTCCCTATCCAGCCTTATGTGCCACCCCCTGTGGAATAACTCTCTGAAGCTCTACTCTCACATTTGCTTCTCAGGTTTCTGCCAATACTGACTATTCAGTGTGTCAGTTCCTCTGGTGCATAAACTATTTGCATTTTGAGGTGAATTATACTTCCTAGCTCAGATTGTGCTGAGGCCTAACCATAACTATTGAGTAGAGGCAATGAAGAGAAGTGGACAGACCATGAGGGAACACATCATCCTGAGAGGCATCCACCTCAGATGGCGTCACTCCTGTCTCCTGTGCCCAGGGAAAGAGGCTTCTTCTGCTTGTCTGAATGGTTCAAGGGAATGAGGGAATTAAAAGTGTTTAGGCTTGTCTACCCAAATGACCCTGTTCTGGATCTCAGTGTTCCATTCATTTCCTATAAAGCCACTAATTTCAGCATAGAAACCGCTTGAAGCTATGCATAATGGGAGTGTTGAGGTTCCACCATCCTTTCATTAGACTCTGAGCCTGGTTTTCAACACATTCTACTCTGATACAACAGGAGATGAGAGTCTACCTAAAAACTGCTGGAAGGTCTCTGAATTTCACATTGTTTCTTATGTTGGCATTGGCTGACCTGAGCTTAGTATTTTATTTTTTCAAGATTTATAATGCTATTGCCAGCCTACAGAATTCTTATAATTATTGCTGACCCCATAGTTTTAAACTACCACAACCATCACATAGTCCAATGCTCCTCTTCTCACTTGCACTTTATTCCAAAGCAACGAAGGTGAAAGCCTTAGTAATGATGGCGTCACTGGCTGTCAGGCATTTTTAGCCTCCCAGCCTCACTGGAATCCTTATTGCTGTCAGACAGGAGTAATCCATCTCCAAAATCCCATCTTCATAGTCTACTTTATAAGAATATTCCTATGATCAACTGTCTTGACCTGAGATTTCCAGAAAACAAGGCTTAAGGCAGAGACTTAGATCCTGCCACCTTTTAAGTTAATACATTCCTAGGGTACAAAAGTGATGAAATACAGGGAGTGAGAGAAGGGGGAAAAGCCAATGCGAGGACAGGTTACCACGCTGGCCATGGCTGAGTATGTATTATGGCTGCTTTCTCATCCATGTAGCACTACCTTTCAAGAGGCCACATAAATGTGTGACTATTAGGGCCTTTTATCCAGCAAAATAAGGGTAAAGAATTTGTCCATTCTCTTTTGTCTCCAGTTGGCCCACCTTACACTCTATGGAAAATTAATTCCCTCACACATCTAGCTTGCTCATGAATGAGGGGACCAAGAAGACACTATTGTACCTCAGACCTAGGTGTCAACATGAAAAGTCTGGGGCGGAGGCAAGAGGTCCACAGCATGGACATGAGGCTACAGGTTATGCCTGAAACAGTCAGTTAGTGCCCATGCAAAGCAGCACTTGGTCTGAACAAGTGGCCAGATGTCCAGAGACAGATGAAACCAAAAAGATACGACATGGTATTCGCACATTTAAACTTCTTTCGTTCAAGTTTCATTATATCACTGGAAGGAGCACATAATTGAATTTGTTTGTAATGAGTTCTGATGCACTTAACCTGTTGATATTTAAACCATCGATGCTTTCTGTAATAACTGAATTCACGTTAACTTGTCATTGACTCGTGTACTTTGTGCTACCTTACTTTGTATTTAATCGTTTGCAATGTGCACTAGACGTTGTTTGCTATTTTATTCAGTAGTAACTTTAAAAGAATAGAGCATTTAAAAATTTGGCTGTGGGATTACTTTATATTCTTTTTATAAATGTCTTGATTACATCATTTTTAGCTTTAAATGTAACAAAGAAATGCAATTTTTAATCTCCCCCTTATGTAAGGTAAGACATTTTTATGTGCTTTTACTGATCCATCCCTGTACTTCCATTCCTGTACTTACAGATCTTTGCTAATTTAATGTGAGGTATAAATTATAGATTAGGCGTATATAGTATTACTGTTTAATTATTTTTTGCAACAATATATCTTTTTTTTCAAGTGACATTTATTACACTTGCATCAAATTATATTAGCATGCGTACAGAAATTAATTGGATTCACCATAAGAACATTTATTTAAAATTTTCCAAGATTTTACTTCATAATTTTAATTTTTGACTGCCCTGAATTTTGTGTTTGAAGATGTTTTTCAGAGGTTTTATGTCAGTGCTATAATTTATGAATGCTTACCATCAGAAAATAAAAAGAGTTCAGTTGTCACCTTATCCCAGGCCTTTGCAGAAAATGAAAAAAAGAGAACAAATAACTTAATGAACTCCTCTCCATTATCGTTTAGTATTGATGTTGTAAACGTTTAATTTTAAAGCCAGCATGGATTTTGCTTTAGATTTCTTGTATTGTTTGTGGTCTCTACATATTTGCGGGCCTGGATTTTAATAAGACAATTTCTTTATCCTTAACATTGCACAAAGCTTATCAGGGTATCTATGTTACTAAATGTTTCAAATTAGATTGCTTCAGTTCTAGATATTTTTAAAATAATTTATTCTGCTCCTTACAGTAAAATCATTTCAAGAAGTGTTTTAGAGTAATTCTCCCCTTCTTTCAGCTGAAGAATTTCTTTTGTAAGTCAGTTCGTTTGCATCTATTTTCTTTACTCAGGGTAGGTGTTATTTATTCATCTATATATTGTTCTATGTGCTCATCCTTGACTAAGAATTGCTCAGTCCTATTAAATTGGTCTCATTTAGCCTGTTAAAAGGGGACATGGATTTCTGTAGATATCACTCACTGCTTACTTCAGTGCTGATAGAAACCTCCTTATATTCTTAAAGTGGAAGGCAAAGTAATATACATAGTTTCTAGAATAATTTCTAGCTTTCAGCAAGCTTGACTGTAGTGACCTGGGATGTTACTCTATCGCATGGTTCTCTGTCTTCTAAGAATGAGGATTTATTTCTGGATTATTCTGTCTTTACTTCACTTTTTTTCCTCCTGAAGTAATATCTGAAAATCCTCTCCTCCTAAGCCCTGCTCATAAGCACGGTCCTTGCCTACAGTTGACACCACATGGCAACTCTCCATCCACCACTTTTTTACCTAATCTCTCTTTTTTCTCCTCAGCTTTACTGAGGTATAATTGACAACTAAAATTGTATATGTTTAAGGTGTTCAAATACATTGACGTTTTGAGACACACTAAAATAATCACCATAATCAAGCTAATTAATATCTTCATCATCTCACATAATTACTATTTTTAAAATTATTATTTGTGTGTGTGTGTGTGGTGAGAACACTTATGATTTACCCTCTTAGCAAATTTCACTCAAGTTCAATTTCTGGTGAAGGAAATCTTTTTGTTTCCTCTCTACCAACCTCCCCAGTGCATCCCCACCCCTAGTCCCTCTTTATTCATATTGCCTTACTGGGAACTGAATTTTCTGAGGGTTTGAGGGTAGTACTACCATAGAGGGTAGTAAAGTCTAAGGAGGCAATGTCTCGAGCTACCACTAAAAGTAAATTATTTTTTTAGTAAATGGATGACTGTTCAAATTTGTGTTTGGCAAAGTGTGAATGGTAGCCTCACTCAGCAATCCACCTCTTAGGTACTGCCCCACATTTGAGGGGCAAAGTATATGAGAGCATCCAATTGTTTCTCAGTTTAGCCAGTCTCCATACAGTGACTGGAAACTTCTCCCAGACTCTGAGAAACAGTTGTTTCTCTTTTCAAGTATTGTTTTGATTTAGTAAATTTTCACCTTCCATCACATTAACTGGAGGTTCAGAGAGGTTATTCCATGAATTGCTTATGTAGTGTTTAAAGTGACCATTTTTATGCTCACAGCAAACAGCACCTGTGTCAATAATGACTTTGACCAAAGAAATGTAACTTTAGGGCTTATGTTACTAATCAGTGACATGGTTAGATTACTTACTTTTCCCCTAACTTAAAGATCTCACAGTTGAGATCCAAGATGGCAGAGTAGGTAAACACTGTGCTTGAACTGTTCTGTGCACACATTAAAATTACAAGTAAATGACAGAACAATCAACCTGGAGCACCATCTGAAGTCTAGCTGAACAGAAGTCTTATAACTAAAAATATAAAGAAGAAGCCAGGTCAAGACTGGTAGGAGGGGCAGAGATGCAGAACGGGCCCCAAACCTCCCGGTACCAGTTGAGAATCAGGAGGGATAGCTTAGCTACGGAGGTTCCCCCTGCAGGAATGAGGGACCCTAGCCCCCCACACCGGGCTCCCCAGCCCAGAGTACTGATGCCAGGAAGAGGAGTCTGCAAATATCTGGCTGTGAAAAATAGTGGGTATTCTGACAGCTCGGCTGAGATAGAAGGCTGTGGGAAACCCAGATATCCCCTTGAACAGCCCATACACAGACTTACTCACTCGCAGGCACTTACCTTGGGCTCCAGCGGAGAGACAGTGACTCAGGAGGCCTTGGAGACATAGGAGGAGCCGATTGAGGTGTGTGGCTGCAGAAAGAAGATTGGAGGACAGTTGGCGTTTTCTCTGTGAGGACTCCTTCTTCTGTGCAGCCAGCAGGTGGGCGCCATCTTTCCTATGTGGAGCCCGCCCCCACAGGCCAAATCTGAATCTGATTGGCCTGGTGAGTTCTGCTGCTCCGCCCTGCTGACTCAGCTGGGATCCCACCCACCCAACTTGCTTACAGCTGGAGGCACTTTTTCTGGGAGCAGTCAGACCCTCTCACATTGCACTCTTTCTTGGAAAAATATCAGAGTCTACAGGACTCAGGCAGATGGTAATTACAAAATAGTCATGGGGATGTCAAGTAAAGCATAGGGAATATAATCAATGATATGGTAATAACTATGTATAGTGCTAGTGAGTACTACAGTATTAAGATGATCACTTCTTAAGTTATATAAATGTCTAACCACTATGCTTTACTCCTGAAATTAATATAAAATAATATTGAATGTCAACTATGATTGAAAACTTAAAAATGGGTGGATAGGAAAACAGGAATAAGAGATCTAAATTTCCAGGTATAAAACAAATAAGTACGGGGATGTAATGTACAGCGTAGGGAATATAGTCAATAATAGTGGATAGTGTGTTACGGTGTCAGATAGTTGCTGTGCTTATCATGGTGATTACTTCTTTAGGTATATAAATGTTGAATAACTATGGTATACCCCTGAAACTAATATAATATTGTGTGTTATCTATATTTCTAATAAAAATATTTTTAAAAAGAAAATAAAAGAAGAAAGAAAACACCTCTGGATATTAATTTGTGATATTGTGACTTATAATAAGAAAAATATATTTGTTCTTTGACCCTGCCTCACAGCTCCTAAAGACATTGGAACTTTCTGAGCTATTAGAGCAATGGGAGCATCTCTTGTTATAATATTTGGTCTCTCGTCCTCAGTTCTCAAAATTTCTTCAGAGCCATAAATGTGAAATGGGTGTATTATTATTCATAACAAGTTCCTTTCTGCCACAACTAAGTTTCTATCAATGAAGCGACTTTTGGAAAGCACCTAAGAATTGGGGTTGGTTGCCAGGAGAACCAACTACTGAGTAGAAGGTTGGAACTTTCAATCAGGACCCACCAATTTCTGGGGAGGAGAATGGAACTGGAGGTTGAATCATTTGCTAATGGTCAATGATTTAATCTATCATGACTATGTAATAAAGCCTCCATAAATCCAAAATAGCAGGGTTCAGATTGCTTCCAGGTTGGTGGACACAGGGACACTTGGGGAGAGTGGCATGCTCAAAGAGAGCATGGAAGCTCTGTGCTGTCCCCATACCTTGCCTTATGTACCTCTTCCATCAGGCTATTCCTGAGTTATATCCTTTTATAACAAACCGGTAATCTAGAAAATAAACTAGTATCTTGAGTTCTGTGAGCCATTCTAGCAAATTAATTGAACCTGAGGAGTGAGCGTGTTGTTGGAACCTTCAATCTATAGCCCATTGGTCAGAAGCACAGGTGACAACCTGGACCTGTGATTGCAATCTGAGGGTGGGGTGGGCAGTCTAGTGGAACAAGGCACTTAATCTGTGGAATCTGATGCAATCTCTGGGTAGATAGTATTAGAATTGAATTAAGTTGTATTAGAACAGTAAATTGGTGTCCAAGAACTGCTTGTTGATGTGGAAAACCCCCGACCATCCACATTGGAATTGGATACACAATGCTTTATAGTTGTTCCCAATACTCAGAGTGGCCAAATAATAGCCAGAGCAGAAATCCTGGAGTCAGAGAGAAAGACATTGCTTGGCTCTATAAAGAAATGGCTCTTTCATAGGATATTTTACCATCAGATAAAGTAAATGGAGGATGTTCAGAGCAATCAATGCCTTTCAGGAAACAGAAAAATCTCAAATAAACAACCTAACTTTACACCTCAAGGGACTACAAAAAGAAAAACAAGCCAAATCCAAAGTTAGTATAAGGGTGGAAATAACAAAGATTAGAATGGAAATATATGAAACAGAGACTCGAAAGACAATAGAAGACATCACTGAAATTGTCAGCTAATTTGTTTTTAAAGATAAAGAAAATATAAAAACCTTTAGTCAGACACACCAAGAAAAAAAAGAAAGGACTCAAGTAAATAAAATCAGAAATAAGAGCTGTTACAACTGATACCACAGAAATACATAGGATCACAAGAGACTACTATGAACAAGTATATGCAAATTGGACAACTTAGAAAAAAATCGATAAATTCCTAAAAACCTATAACCTAAGACTGAATCAGAAAGAAACCGAACATCGGAAAAGGCTGAGTTTCAAGGAGATTGAATCAAACCTCCCATCAAACAAAAGTCCAGGACCAGATGGCTTCACTAGTGAATTCTACAAAACATTTAAAGAAGAATTAATACCAATCCTTCTCCAACTCTTTCAATAAATAGAAGAGGAGGGAACACTCCCAAACTAATTTTTTGAGGCTAACATTACCCTTATACCAAAGTCAGACAAGGACGCTATAAGAAAAAAAAAATTACAGGCAAATATCCCTGATGAATACAGATGCAAAAATCCTCAACAAAGTTTTGGAAAACTGAATTCAACAATATAAAAGGATTATACACCATGATCAAGTGGGATTTATTCCAGGGATGAAAATATGGTTCAACATCTGCAAATCAATCAATGTGATATACCACATTACCACAATGAAAGATTAAAATTACATGATCATCTCAACAGACACAGAAAACGCATTTGACAAAATTCAACATCCATTGATGGTAAACTCTCAAGAAAGTGGGTATACAGATAAAGTAAATGGGTCAGAATTCACACACACACACACACACACACACACACACACACACTCCAGACTTCCAATTATGACAAGTTCAAGATAGATAAATCAATAAATAATTTTTCATGATATATATTAGGATCTATTCCCTAGGGAAGTGGATAGAGAGATTTAAAGAATCAGTAGAAGATAACAAGCATTGAATGCTCCAGGAAATCATTGTTTCTTTAGGCTCCTTGAGTGTAGGTGCATACACACACATATGCACAGATACACATATGTGCGCACACACACACACACACACAGAATCATACTCACACTGAGAAATTAATAGGATTCATCTGTCATATTCTCAAAATTTGAATGTTCAAATATATTTAATAATTCGATAACTAAAAGACTGTGAAATATCAATTTCAAAATCATAATGAATTAAAGAACTGAAATTTTTCTGAGATTTGATTGTTTTGGATATCTGTGAGTCCCTCAGATTAAGTCTTTAAAATGAATTCTTTTATCAATTTTATAGATATTGTATGAATTGTGAAGTAGTTAGGTACATGCAATAGAAGCCCATCTTTGTAGCTTAACCTTGTAATAGCACTTTATTTTCCTCACATAACAAGAAGTCTGAAGGCAGGGAGTCTAGCCCCTCTTCTATCATTTTGCTCCATCATCCTCACAGAAGAAAACTTTTATCTTCATGCTTGCCAAATAATGGAGGCAAGATGGCATCTACCTCTTCAGTTGTGCTACAGGCTGGAAAAAGAAAAAGTGACAAAAAAAAAGCGTCTGTATTAGAAAAACAAAAATATTCACAGATGTCTCTAGCAGAGCCATACTTTTATGACATTGCTTACTTACACTTTTGTTACATGGCCACTCCTGATTGTAACAGAATCTGAGAAGGTGCGTATTGTATCTGAGAACATTGCTAATCTGAACGAAAAGGGGCTCTATCAATAAAGAGGAAGTGGAGAATAGCTCTTGGGTAGGAAATTAGGAGTATCTAATGATACATTGAATTCAGAATGCTATATAATCACATTGAGTATTTTTAAGTAAATGCTGAATATCAATAACTATTCACATTTGCTATTCTTGAAGGTTTTATTTTTTCATGAATAGTCATTGTTAATAATGAAATAATATAAATGTTTTATATACTTTATACCCTGCATTATACTAGTGAGAATGAGGTCCTTATAGGTCATTAATGGCTTTTGTATACTAGTCTTTTTTATATATGCCTCATTTTAATGGTGGCTTTAAGCTCCATGGTGTGACCAATACTAATCTCCTTTGGGCAACATATAAATTCTAAACCATATGACCTAAATCCAAATTCTAAAAATTGTCTGAGCTAATTACCAATATCTGTTTCAAATAACATTTCTTTCATGCCCACATACTGATAGAAAATATTAAGGTCCTAAATGAATTCATTAAGCTAAATGTGGAACATATACTCAAGAAACTCTTTTTGTGTTTTGTATAGCTTTGATAGCCTTAATATCTAAAATTCAGTATTTGATAGGTTAGTTTTATAAGGTATTAAAATTGTGGCCTCTTCAGAAACATTTTTCTGCACTTCTAAGAATATTTCTTAATTGTATTCTCTCTCTCACTAAAATGTAAATCTTAGGATCTCTGCATTTCTCAAAACCAGTCTTTAATGTTGATAATCAAGATGGACAGATTGTTCAATGACATTTAGGTGGCAGGGGAGGAAAAGAGATAGTAAAGATGGGATATCTGTTCTAATGTTCTGTCTAAATGGTACTCAGAAGTAAATATAGTACCTTTTTCTGAATGCAAATCTAATAGTAATTCATATCTAAAGTAATATGATACTATAGTTTTACATCTAATTCCAAATCCTCTGTGAACTCAATTAGAATTAATTCTGATTCATCTTACACATCTTATTGAGTACATTTTTTTCAAATCTAATACTAGTCCTGTTTATCTGAGCTGATTTATGTTTCATAAGCAGTCAAATGCAAGTATGATAGAAAGGGTGTCAAATGTATCACGTGACATGTGGTTTAGATAAAATATAATTCTCTCAATGATAAACATACACATGTAGAACCTTACATATAAAGATTTTACCCTTATTTGCTTATAGCTAAAGCATTGAGGAAGAAAGAATATGTATAAATGAACTTGAGAAAATAACCAAATAAGAATTAAACAAAAACAAGAAAACTGCAAAATGTGCCCTACATGATACATACACATACTCCAATATAGATAAATGTATATTCTTTTGATATATAACATATGGATATATAAACATGTGATGATATTCTTAAGGAAACAAATTAGCAACATGAAATCATTAAGTAACTTTGTTTTTTCTCATAATATTCTTTGAAGTATGCTCTATAGGGTAATTCTTCTCCTACCCCTAGATAAAATCTTGGTTGGTCACCCATAGCTCTCTTAAATAATAAATCCTCCTGGTACTTTAGTCACTTAAACAATTTCAGTTCGAAACTGATAGGTGTAGCCAAGTAATAATAAAAACTCTGAGCTTCATTCAAAATTAAAGCTTCTGCACTTACCTAATCAGCCATGCAACAGAAGGCAGGCTTGCAGCGTACAGTATAGTTTGGATAGATACTCCTCTACTGACCCAACTTGTCTTTCTTCCTGTCCTCAGTTGCTGCCTTGCACTGTTTCTGACCATCCAGGGTTCCAGATGGTGGAGGGAGGAGAGCTGAGGGCACAAGAAAGCCCCTCCATGATGGTACCCCAGGAGCTGCTATCATTTCTTGCTGGTTTGGCAGGTGTCGTAGCTGACTCTTGCTTTTTTTTCCCTTGCAGGCTGTTTCAGTTCCTCGTAGGGTTCTTCACACCATTTAATTCTCTCCCCATTCATTGGTAGACATCTCTCACCTGTACTTAGCTGGGATTTGGGTCTCAGGACTCCATCTCTTCACAGACTCTCTCTGTTGGGATTCTATTCCCTTTTAGGCAGCAGCCCTTTTGGATAAAGTCCTTTAAGATAACTCCAGGTCAGCTTTCACCCACATATGTGTGGTTCATACCTTCTCTATGTATCTTTGGTCCATTTTCAGTTGTAATTTAATTTTTAAAACAAAACTTTTCATGCTATCACAACTAGTATATTTCAGTGTATTCAGATCTGTTTTAATTAATAAAATTGAAATTAAGTTCAAAGCATCACCGAGTCATAGTTGTTTTGAAATCACGAATACAGAACATTAAACAAATACTATGATGTGTGGTGAACACATTTATTGATTGTTAAAACACTGGGGATTGTTAAGATAGAACAATACACTTCTTTTACGGAAGAAAACACAAAGAATCAACTGAGCAAAAGTTGTTACTGGCCAGGGACAGAGCAAAGCCTTATGTGATGAACACAAAAGAGCATGGGGTCTAGAGTCAAACATACCAGATCTGACAATTAAGTTCGCGAACTCACCCTAGAAAAAGTGCTGCATACCTTATTGTGGAATATCACTATGGTCACCTTCAAAGTACTCCCCTTGGGAAAGTATGCACTGATGCCAGCATCTAGCCCACCCTTCGAAGCAATTTTGGAACTTTTTTTCTGGAATGGCCATCAGAGCTGCTGTCGTATTACCCCTGATGTCCTGAAAGTCATCACAATGTCTTCCTTTCAATATTTTCTTTGTCTTCGGGTAAAGAAAGAAGTCATTGGGAGCCAGATCAGGTGAGTAGGGAGGGTATTCCAATACAGTTACTTGTTTACTGGTTAAAAACTCCCTCACAGACAGTGCTGTGTGAGCTGGTGCATTGTTGTGGTGCAAGGGCCATGAATTGTTGCTGAAAAGTTCAGATCATCTAACTTTTTCATGCAGCCTTTTCAGCACTTCCAAATAATCAACTTGGATAACTGTTTGTTCAGTTGGTACAAATTCATAATGAATAATCCCTCTGATATCAAAAAAGGTTAGCAAGATGGGAGCAACAAGTTCACGAACTTAGTTGTTTGTATGTGAGTTTGAGTCCTATCTCTGCAATGTATTAGTTACAAGAAGTTGACCAATAATAAGTTATGTAATGTCAGTTTCTTTTTCCACAGAATGGGGATAATAACAATTCTGGCAATTAAATTTTTTGATGATTAAATAAAACTGTAATACATATGGTGTATATCACATATTATGTCCTTAATAATTGTTAGTTAGTCTTGCCTTTTAACACTGGTCAAATTGTTGTTTCTTTATTATTATTATTATTATTATTATTATATTATAGTTATGTATTATTATTATTACAGCTATGGCTTCTTTGGGTATTTACTTTTTTATGATTTCTGAAACTAAAAATAACATACCTATTAAATGAACATATACATATAGGTATATGTATAAATATATTTTACATTATTTTCTGGTCACTGAATTATTACAACGCAAGTATACATGATGTAGTAATAGTTAGCAAGTATATATGATGCAGTACTATAATGGGAATCTTTATTATACTACATAAAACAAACTTTAAACTATTAAACTATGCTTTATTTTTCTAGATGAAGCAAATAAACCAGTACAAATAAACCCCCACTTCTACTGAATTAATCTTTGAGATTAGTAAACCAAGTAGCTGAAGCTCTGGTTTTGAATGTAATAGAGGAGACAAAGACCATTGAAAAGTCCTCTATGACATGCAGGGAGAAAACTCTATAAGAGTTTGAATATATAAGGGGCTTTTATGATGCAAATCATGATTACTTAGATGTGCACAACTCTTCATCTTTAAACAAGTCATTCATGTTGGTAGCTAAATAATAGTCAAGCTATTGCTAAGTGAAATGGCTAGTATTGCATTTGTCGCTACTGTATTTATCCAAAGAGAACATGTTACTGTTGTTCCCAAGCAAACAGTGTCACTACTTTCTTGTTTGTTTATACTCTTCTCATAAACATGCGTTTGAGATTTTGGGTGGAATGCTTAAAATGCTTTTGCCATGTGGTTAAAATTGTTAGGAAGGATTAGGACAAGCTTTTGTCTCCAGATCTTATTTTTCTATTCCAACAAATCCAAAACAACATTGTACTGGTCTACTCTATAATATCTAGATGACAGTTCTAGAAAATATCTCCCTCCAACATCTAAGATTCTAAGATATATTACATTTAACTATTAATGAAATCTATTTGGGTTTGGTTTGCTCAAGATCAGTATTATTACTTTGTAGGCCCACTTTATGTAGATAACAATTGTTTTCCCTTCAAAAATGTTAATATGTTGTTCAAAATAAGCCATTAATTATCATTTCTTATGTGTTTAACACATTACGTGTAAGTACATTTGAAATACCTCTATATACGTTTCCTCTCTCTGTCCACTAAAAGGGCTTAGTAGTAATGGCCCACCAATAGCAATAAACAAGCCAATAACTGTATCTTGGTTTCTAAATATCATTCTTCACTAAAAGGAACAGGGTTCCTTGTGGGGCAAAGGCAGATTCCAGAGCTGGGGAAGAAAAAGAACAAGATAAAATTTGGAACTTTTTTTAATATCAGAAAGCAAGGAGTGCTCAAATTATCAGAGAGACACGTCAAAAATATAAGTGAACTATCTTGAAGGAGCCCAGGCAGACCAAATCTGGGATAAGTTGAGCATTTATTAAAGTAATATATATACATATATATATATATATATATATATATGTGTGTGTGTGTGTGTGTGTGGATATATATATATATGTATATATATTAGTTGTAAATTCTAACCCATTAGGTTAAATAACAATCTGGGCTTCCCTACTGATACTATTAGGTTGGTGCAAAAGTAATTGTGGTTTAAAAGATTAAAAACAATTGCAAAAACCGTAATTACTGTTGCACCAACCTAATAATTTTAAAACATTATCTAAGATTAAATGTAAAGGCTTGTACATTTATTCATTAGCGTAGTTCATTCAGTAAATTTGTATCATGCATGCAGTTCTACCACCAATGACTTCAAGGAGAACCTACAGGGTAAAAGCCTTTCCCTGACCATAGATGAAGCGTAGACCAAATACCAACCATGTACACAATTATCTCCTTAGACACTGAGCAAATGCCAATATATTAGAAACTTTCTGGGGGAAAATATCCTCAAGTATGTATTTCCAAATCTACATGGTTACTTTAATGCTGTATCTCTCTCAGCTATTCAAGTATGCTTCTGTTATTGTTCCCTGATAGAAACTACTTTTGACTTGGCCTGCCAAAAGTTTTGTACCCTCCTCCCTTCTCTTTTACCACATCTCGCATAGTTTCTACTCCTATGTCCTCATCTAGCTGTTCTACTTCTGCAAGGCACCTGAGAGTTGGAGAAGCCCCCATCAGGTTCCAAGTTAAGAACATCAAGTTCTGGTCAACGAAATGTAACGAATGTCTCAAATACCACTCTACTACTCTAACTTAAAAAGGCAAGAAAACCATGTAAAACATGCTATTAAGTCATTATTAAATCATACTTTTTATTAAGTAGTAACTGGTACTCAATGCCAACATATTTATAAGTAGACTGAAAATCTATCATAAATATGATAATGGAAATATTGAATTCAAAACTGTATGTCAAAATTACTCAATGTTTTCACAATGTTTCCATGAGCGTAGTTTGCATTAAATATGACCATATTTAATTTAACATTTTATTGTTTCAAAATGAAATAATGATAAACATTCTACTGAGTATAGTATATAGCCATAGAGATAGTTTATGGCTATTAACTAGAATAAATATATCATGGAAACTGTTCTAAAGATAAATGTTACATTAGTTAAAACATAACAACGTCCATTCATTCATTTATTTAACAATGACTTATTCAATATCTACTATATACTACTAGTACTATGTACTACAGGATACTACTAGTATTATGGTCTGTATGTACTCAGGGTTGAGTTAATGTTTCTGTCCTAAAGAAATTCAGTAGTGATAAAAGCAGACATATAAATTAGTAATTGCAAATCAATGTCTCAAGTACACAGGACAACAGTATTGCAAAGATTGAGTAATTCTACGCATGGTGGGCAGGAGAGAGAAGGGAAGGCTCCCTAAAAGAGGGAATGCTTGAGGTGAAGTTAAAGAGATGAGTTTATCAGGTGAGAACCAATGAACGAGAGGCTATTAAAAGAAAGAGTGTAAATAAAGTCACAGAGGCATAGGTTAGTATGGTGCATTGTGAGACGGGATCAGGAGAGAATTAAATTTTAAGCAGGGTCCAATTTGTGAAAGGGGTAGTATAATTGAACACATAAAGAAAGTGAAAATTACCTAGTCTCTGACACGTCAAATTCCTTATCACCTCAGGACCTAGATACTTCCCTTTCCTCTGCCTGAAAAGTCCATCCCCCAGATTTTCACACAACTGGATATTATTCCTCATTTAAGTCCAGGCTTAAAAAATCATCTCTTAGGAGAGGCCCTTCCATACCACCTAACTAAAATAGTACCACTCTACTATACCTACCTGTTAACATTCCATTTCCTTTGTTTTAAAATCAATATAGAGTAGAAAAGAGAGTATCAATTTTACAACTTTATATAATATACCCACATCGCCTTGATGTTTAATCTCTTTATTCTCATGAACTAGGCTGAGAAAATCATGGAAATTGCTAAATAATGTTTGGTGTAGTACAGACTCTAAGGATTTGTTAGCTGGCACCATTCTCTTTATCCTGTAATGAATGTACTTTGTTCACTAGTAGCCATATGAGTATGACTAAAAGAAAACACCGTTTCAGAGGTATCTGCATTTTATTATCTTGAAAGGATAAATCTCTAAGGCAAAATTATCAGGAGATAGAACAAAACATAGTGAAGCATTTTGGAGAGAGCAGAAAGATGTTTCTAGCCCTTTAAATCATACCTGATGCAAATCTGCCTACCCTTGAGGAGAAGCCTATATTTGTCTCCAGAGAAACGGGCTAGGAAGTAAATCTCCATTAGTACTGGGAAAACTTAAACTTCTTTTAGTTAGCTTCCTGCTAAAGTGGGAGCTTCAGGGAATATTGATACATAAATTGACATTCTTTAAAATATTTTGGGGGCTAAAAGATGAAAATGCAGTATGTTTGTTCTTCTTGTGGCCTGTAAAATGTTTGAATGAGCCCCATACTCCTGCAGTCACATAATCAAATGGACCAAGTATATAGGACGCTTTACCCCTTCAAATTTGATTTAGGAAAAAACGGAGTACCTACTGTTATTAAATTAAGGAAATATTTCCTTATGTTTAGTTCTCCTGTCAAGATACTGTTGACAATGTAAATGCAATTTAATATATAGCCTAAAGTAGAAAGCATAATGACATTAAAAATATGGCTTCGAAATTTTAAAATTTTAGTAAAATGGCAGTCACTACACTATAAAAGCATATATGCAAATTAAGACACAAAACTAGATGGAATTCATTTAAGTCTATACCATATATAGTATAGCAATTGACTGCTATCACAACCAATACTAAATGTAAAATATTCATAATTTTCTTAAATAACATGGGCAAAATTTATCACACCTTTATGTAAAAATTTGAATTGCATATTTATTCATAGTATATTTTCATTTACACAAAGTGCATTGCACATTAAACAGACATTGATTAAATTTACATTACAAATTTGTAATATTAAAGTTGTGTAGTGGTCTTCAAATATCTCACAACTTTAGGGTTAATGACTTACTCAAGAAAAGGTTAGAAGATGTATTGGAAAAGGATCAGGAGTCATACTACAAAATTAGTATGAGGCAACAATGGGAGTAGTTGATTGGAACAGCATACATTAAATATTAAGACAGCTCATATGAGGGAAGTAATAAGCCGATTATGTGTAGTCCCACTCACGCCAGATGTGGAGAATGCGTTAAAAGAACATTTGGAAACTGAAGCATCACTTAAAGGTACTGAACAAAATGATGGAGGCCTAGTCTTTGAGTGTTCATTACTGACATATGAAAAGCAGTGGTGGCATTAATGATTAATGGTTAAGCTAACATGGATCCACAACAAACAAGTCATGCTTTATAAGTAAAAATGTGCATTGTTTGATTTCACTTGTTCTTTATGAAGCTAGATTAGCTTTGTTTTATCACTCCTTTCTCTGGATGTACTAATGTTAGCGGCCTATGGTTTGTGGAGTTCATCTTTCTCCTCTTTGGAAAATCATGGTAGCTTTGCTTTCACCCATCTTCTACTGACTGCCTTAATGTCCACTTTTCCTCAAATTATAGACAATGGCTTGCCAAACCTCCAGATTCTTTTATTGCCCTAGCACTTCACTGAAAGAAGTTGGACGGTTAAAATCTTTCAAAGCAATTAAGTGATTCCCAATTATCCCACAACCCATCAAAAACCCAGTTTTCTCTTAAAGGAATTTACCTTCTATTTTTCACTTTTAAAATTATTCTCCTTGATAGATAAAATGGTATACAATTGTCTCAAAACTTGAACACCTTCCCAGATGGCAAACTTCTTGCTATTCTTTATCTTTTAAAACACATATAAATTTTGGGGGCTTACTTTACTAGTATCAATTGATTCTGTGCTTAATTTAAAAAATACATTTGACCCTTTTATATTCATTATAATTATGTATTTCCTTTTTTCCTACTACTGTATTTTCCTTCCTTCCTTCAACCTCTGTGAGGAATACAAACATAAGTCATGCTCTTATGATTTAGCCTGAGGCTAATATGTCTAGAATGTTATGACACAACGCAGAGAGAAATGTGATGAAAAGGATCAGATAGCATTTCATAGGAATTCCGTAGATAATTAGTTTCAGCTGATTATATATAAATAGAAAAGTTTATTTAAGAGGTTTATTAAACTAGACTTTCAAAGAATCCTTTATTCAAGTAAATGGTTGGGCTTCAAGGAATCTATAAATTACATAAAATGATATGTAATATTTGGAAGATATATATATATATGTGTGTGTGTGTGTGTGTGTGTGCATTTGTGATGGCGGTGAAAAGGTGGGATAAAATCACTAGTATTCATCATCTTCTGAAAGACAGCTGTTACACTCAAAATGGCTAAAAGCAACCACACCATGCAGAATACTGTTTGGAGAGGTTTACATAATTATTAAAATTAGTATGATTAGAATTACATTTTCATTGTCGCCTAATGTTCATCAGCATGTTTTGTTCCTTTATAATATGGATGAGGAAACATGATGAACTTTTCTTTGAATATTTTAAAATATGCTTTTCCAAAGACTAGAAAACACATCTGACTGTTCCTTATTATTTCAAAATAGAATGTGTTCACTTTATTTCCATAACTTTCTTTACACGTACAAGATTTTTCACTACTGACAAAAATTAGGCCCAATATAATATTGTCTGTTGGTAGCTTATTTTACTTCCTTGGAATGAAAACTGTTGTCATTTTAAATCAATAATAAAATGATTTAAAAAAATAATAGGCAGGATTAGAATATGGGCAGTAGACATCATATTTAAAATACATGTAGAATATTTTAAATTTATTTTAAAATTTATAATGAAAATTGATGGGAAACTGAAGACATACTAAGGAGAGCTATAGAGGAAAAAAGATAAATTAAGATGTACATTTGAAAAACAGAAGGAATAAATAATATGAAAAAATAGAAGTAGTTAGAAAAGTAAGGGACAAATAGTGCTTTACAGATCGAATTTTCTGTAAGGATGAATGCATGAAAAATGATAAGATGGTTCTAAAAGATTTAGAATCACAAAGTAGAAGGAGACAGCAACCAAACCACTCAAAATACAAAAAGGAGGGGGGTACATATAGTTACTTGACGCCATGAAATTGAAGTACCTGAATTTTTGAAGTGTTTTTAAAAAATCTACTAAGGAAAGCCTAAGTGAAAAAAAGGTATGAGAATATCTTTTTGAGTTTAGTCGAATGTGAACTGATGATAAAAGATTGACAGGCACTGAATCAGTAAAAGAAAAACAATAAAAATGAAAGATGAATTCAGATATTGACATTCAAGAAGTCTGACTGCATAAGACGAAATGCATTTCCAGATTCAAACACAATATTATCCTGTTGTATTTTGTGCATATGTTAAATAAGGTAACAAAAGCATAAAGAGTTCTCACTAAAGTCCCCATTATTATTTGCATAAAATATTGTAATGATTTTAAAGTCTAAGAACAAAAAATATTTTCATGCTTTCTTTTCTTGAGCTGGTCAAATTCCTCCACATTGTGAATTCTGTAGTTAAGATAGAACAATGATTTAAATGATTTTGCAGTTTTCTTTCCCCACTTTGTGTATCTTGCATGGTCCATGATTTTCACACAAAGGTGCTTTACAAGGACAAAATCACATTGTTTAGAATTTTTTAGCAACTAAAATTATCTAATACTCTCATAAAATAGTCAAATTTTGCCTGTCCCCAGACCTTTTGCACAGGGGTAGGTGACGAATTGGCAGTTGTAAGTTCCTGAGTTGCAGATATGTTGGACAATATATTCCCCCTTAATACTAAGACCAATACTATAAAAATCACAACAGTGCTATGAAATGCAGAAGCACAATCAATGAATATTAATTCAAGACTAAAATGAAACAGTTATGACCCTTTCATAATAATTTAATTCATGTAAACCCCCAAATTACAATCACTACAATATTTGAGATTTTCAGGTAAAAAGAATTAGAACTATAATGCAATTGGATAAAATACCAAGTGAAATATGCAATTCTGTGCACGTGTTTGGAGGAGGCTAAGTCCCTAAACCTTCCCCTAATTCAAGAGGCCTGGCTTGTCAACAACAGATCCTCATCTTGGAACAGTTATCTTCACTGAGCTTTCCTCTCCTCTCTGCCTAGTAAAAGACATTGTAAACCAGAGTTCAGCGCTTTTCTCTTCTCACACTTTGCACTCTGTTGGGCGAGGCCAAAGAGTCAGGGTTTCAAAGTGTCCCTGCACCTCTCTCTTCAGGCCAAACTTCCTATAGGACTTGGGCTTGTATTCTAGTCACTGGACTTAAGCTGTGCCCACTCATGGAATCACCACACTGGGGCAGGAAACCACTGGAGAATCATGGCAAATCCTCCAAAACATCACTTAGGCAAAGTTGGGGAAAAAGTGAAATTCTACATCCGTATAAATATAAACCTACTATAGAGTAGAATCTAAAATGCAAATGAATTTTTAGAAGAAAACTGGAGACTTCAAATAAGATTACTCGTGGCTGGAGTGAGTGACTATCATTTTTAGAGATATTTTGAAGTTTGAGAGGCTCTGCATTACGCTAAATAAATCTACGTTATAAATGTGGATTAGCATTTTTATGTGAATAATGTAGCAGAAGTGAGAGGTTTGATAATTGACAAACGATGGAATGGATCAAGTTTATCCTTTACTACCACCATCACCACTAGCAACACCTCTCAGACTCTACCCAGACCCTGTGTTAAACTCTTGAAGAATCTGACTGCTTTTCTTAACCTTACTCTCCTGGCTAAGTATGTTCTTTTTTTTTTTTTTTTTTTTTAATCAATATATGCTCTTCTGCATTCCATTTTCTTAAGATATTGATATGGGTGTAAAGAGATAATCACTTAATATGAAAGATAAAAGTTCATATTAAGGTGGTCATATAATAACATTTTATGTACCCTCGCTTTGCACGTATCTATCATTAGGCAGAATTCTGCTGAGCATTTACATTGTGCCAGAGAATGTACAAGGTGATAAGAATACAAAGATGAATTTTTTTTTTTTTTACGTCCACCCATTCTTCTGTGGCAGACTGGAAAACAAGGAAGTGAATTAGAAGCCATGTTTCCACAAAAGGTAAATGGAGACATAAAGGAGAGTTTTGTGTTGTGGTAGAAGGAGAAAGAAAAGCCAGAGGTGACCCTAGAGAGTGAGCAGCTACAAACCACACAGAGAGAGAAAAAGTTTGTATTTCACGCAAATAGAACCGTGAAATGCCCTAGTGGAAACTAAGCAATTCAGGATGACCGAAGCAAAGGAATGCAAGGGGAAGGGGAGACTCAGGCTTGACCTTGGGGAGGACACCGAGGTCAGCTGCCCCAGGTCCCAAACAGGGTGAGCAATTGGCACAAGGCCTGACTGCCCTGATCAGAACTTTATTGAAATTCAATCTTGAAAGTTCTGTCTTCGTTTCCCAAGGGACCTAGAATAAATGCTGTAAAGAGGACTCCCTTCATTCGTGTTTATCTTGGAAGACCCACATTAGCTAGGTTGTTCTGGGTTCCAATTTCAGCAAGTATACAGAGAAATACGGTTGGCGAGTTAGGAAGAAGGCAAAGGAGGATCAAAGTGAGCTAAAGAGTTTGGACTCTGCCATATATTTAATGGGCAGCACTAGTGGATTTGAAGCAGGAAAAAAGGAGAGGTTTCAGAAAGTTCTCTGAGGCAACACGACAGAAGTTTTTGAGGTAAAAGGCAGGGAAAATATGGGATAGTGATGCTGACAATCTGAACTACGATATAAACAGTGAGGATAGGAATACGTGGTGTTCTATAATACTGTACTAGACAGAATAATGCCCCTTAAAGATATCCAGGCCTCAATCCCTGGAACCTGTGCATATGCCACTTTACACGGCAAAGGGAAATTCAGATTACAGATGGAACTGACTGTGCATCAGCTGACTTTAAAATAGGGAGATTATCTGGGTGGGCCTGATGTAATCACAAGAGTCCTGAAAAGTGGAGGAAGGAGGCAGGAGAATCAGTGTCAGACTGATGGAATATAAGCAGAACTTGACCTGCTGTTGCTGGCTTTAATGATGGAAGAAGGGGTCCACAAACCAAAGCCTCAAAGTGCAGGACAATGCAAGTAGGATACTCTTCCAGAGATTCACAAGGAACACAGCCCCTCCTATGTCTCAGTTTTAGCCCAGCAAGACTCATTTGGAACTTCAGGCCTTCACAACTGTAGATAATAAATCTGTGTGGTCTGAAACCACTAAGTTTGTGGTAATTTGTTACAGAAGCAATAGGAAAAATACAAATACCCACTTCAACCTTAGCATGAAGGAAGCTTTTAACTGAAAATCACATTGAACATTTATATTCTGCTAAAACGTGGGGCATCCCTTCATACCTTGTGTTAGGTAGGTCTCACCTTTTATAAAGATTTTTCTAGATGAAGTGTACCATGTTTTGGTCTTACTACCCATGGTTCCTTATTCTTCCTCCTCAAACACTTAGAGATCTCATATTGTAGGGATACAATTTTTATGTCTGTTGATCAATTGCTGAGTTTTGTGGCCACTTCTGTTCCATCAGTTAATTTAAAAACACTCAGGGTTAGGGGCTTTCAATGTAACACGGCATTAGGAGTAGGAACTTCAGAGTCACACAGACATGGATCAAATCATAACTCCACTTTTTATTGGTAGTGTGACTTCGGGCAATTTAAAATACGTGAGCCTCAGTTTCCTCATCTGTAAAATGGAATAATCATGTCTTAGATCAGGATCCCTAAAATCATGCCCTGAGATGAGAATTGTGTGCAAGTGATTTATCAAGAAATGCTTCCAGGAAATATAACCCGTAAATTACCAGAGTGAGCAAAATACGGAAGGAAAAGATTTCAGGCAGAATCCTAGCATTTGCATGATCCTGGAGGGGAGACTGGGGGTATAAATTACATCTTAGGTTTTCTTACTACTAGAGGTGATAGGGCTGGACTTTTATGCTGTATATGGCAATCCTTAGGAAAGGATGTCCTTGGAGAGAAGTAAACTCCCAGGTGATTCTCTCTGACTCTCTCTGCAAAGTGAGCCCAGAAGCCCCTTGGGCAGCCTTCCAAAAAGAGTCTCAGGGGCTGGCTATGAGGCACAAAAGAACACAGAAGCTAGAGAAAGGGTACTCAGACCCAGTCAAAGAAATTCAAGGGGATGAGGTGGAGTCGGCCATAAGCATCCACCTCATAGAATTCTTGTAAGGATTGAATGCACTCATGCATTCTTTCCTTTAGCTTTTAAGATTCCTAAACTATTTTTCTTTTGGAATAGCATGCAATATCTAGTGCCATGCTCTGCACATAGAGTGCTCAGCAATGAAATAATTCTTTCTTGACACAGGCATCAAACTCAGAAAGGGTAAAGGAGACAAAGTAAAAATAAAGCGAATGTGAAGGATACCAGAATAGAATGTAACCAAATTAGTCTGATTCTAGCATTTCAAAATGGCTGTAATAGAGCTGGAAACTTGAACTATTTGAGACTCACATCTCTTTGCTTTTATCTCTGAAAAGCTAGATAAAGTTAACCAATCAACCAACTAACCAACAGATAATATATTTATTTGATGACAATAAATCTTACAGAAAATGCTGTTTTCCTCCCTCAGGAAACAATCTAAGTCCCCAGAATACTCCTACACGTAATTTTTTTCTTAAAGGATCTCCATCTTCTTCTTTGCTACTCTCTGTTCCTAGACTGATAATTAACACCTTTAATTTTGATAGCATTTCACAGTTTTAAAGTGTATTCACATTTAAGTGCATTTAAAGTGCATTCAAATTTTACATGCTGCTCACACAACCTTGTAATTCACATAGTTACCCCCTTTTTACAAATGAGGGAAGAAGCTCTGGAAATTTAAGTGACTTTGTCAAGTTTGCACAACTAAAGGCAGGATGCCAACTTCTAATTCCCAGGAAAGTGCTCTACTCAAGGCTCTATACCAGGGGTGTCCAAACTGCGGCCCGGGGGGCCCACTGTGGCCCGCAATCCATTTTTAATTGGCCCGCAGCAGATTCCAAAAATATATTTAGTTTACTTAAATAATCCAGGTGAGGCAATACATACTTCACCTCGAGTGAGTGGCCCGGCTGTTTGTGTATTTTACCGCATATGGCCCTTGGCGAAAAACGTTGAAAAAAGTTTGGACACCCTTGCTCTACACCATCCCTTTTAAATGTTCAGTCAGGAGACAGAAATCACACCATCGTTGGAGCAGGAAAATTTAATATAAAGAATTATTAGCTAGTAAAAGGTGAGTGACTACTAAAAGAAGAGATCACTGAAGAACACTGAAGAAAACTGAATTTAGAGAGCAACCACTTCCTGTAGGGCTGTGGGAGAATATCCAGGGAAGGAAAAACTTAGATGAACCTCCACCCCCACCCCGTTTCTCCCCTACAATGGCTGACAGACAGATCTCATTGAAGATAATGTAGATGTGGCCCACTTGATCACCAAGAAATATGTTGAGGTGTCACACACTGGGCTGGTGAGAAAACCACGAGTTGGGGTGCCAGTGAAACTTGCTAGGAAGCTACCCACTGGAACACCACACACTAGGGAACTGGCCAAACTTACTGGAGGGTATGAAACACTGGTTTCTTGCACACCACTGGCCAAAAAGCCACCCACTGACCAACACACCATAGAAACAAGAAGCACTGGAACTAAAAAGGGGAGCCCCTTTTTTATGCAGTGTTCCTCCAGCACCTTCTGATGACAAGTCCTAATATTGTGCCAATTGAGAACAAGGACATGTTTGTAGCTTCTACTATCACAATTCAGGGCAAAGAAGATGAATTGGGAGCTGAGAAGCACTGAATTAGCTGACACACACCTCAATGACTGTCCTGGGTCCTCATGGGCAAAATACTTTTATGACAAACTCCAGCTTCATTTGTTTTCTTTTCTCCTAATCACCCCTACAATAAAATGCAGACACCTTTTGAACATCATGCTGATTGCTGGTATGACACATGGTAAGTGCATGGAGAGAGAGACAATGCAGTGATTGAGACCAGGTCTGGAGCCAAAAGGGTTGGGTCTGAATATTAGTTTCCCCACTGACTACATTTGCAGCCTGGCAAGTTAATCTCTGTATGCCTCAGTTTCCTTATCTTAAAAGGGGAATGACAATAGTACCTACTTCATTAAGATGTCAGGAGAAATAAATTAATATATGGAGAGCCTATAGGATAACATCTCACATGTAGTTAGAACTTGATAAATATTAGTGTTACCCATACATGTTAGTTTGTAATTGGTGTTTAAAAATACATACTCAGTTCTCATCAATTTCCACTTAGGATCGTATCTCGTAATGCTGAAACCCAACTTCTTTGGGTGAGACTGGGCTATACTACAAAAAGTCTTGCCCACTCCTGGGCACTGCCGGCAGCTCTGGTTTCAGATCCTGGCACTGCCCCTGGCTCACTGAATGATCCTTATCAGTCGCAGCCAACTCCTTGGGGATCCATTTTCTCAAGTAAAAAGAGACACATGGTTAAACAAATCATCTTTCTTCAATATCTCTTCCAGTTCTGACTAAATTCGATCTTCCTCTTCCCCAAATAGAGCTGTACTTGCCAGGGGAAAAGGAAGGAAATTACCATTTTGAGTGCCTACCCACCTAAGTCAGGCAAGCACTTTGCATGCATTACCTGATTTTATCCTCATCACAGGCCTCTCAGATTTAGTACTTTTCACCCTATTTAACAAATAAGGAGACAGGCTCAGAAAGGTCAAGCAATTTACTCAAGATCACACTCCTGGTAAGCAGCAGAGCCTGAATTCAAACCTGGCCTTTTTGTTTGGGTCGACTAAACATTTTTAACTGTACCGCTCGCCTCCCACACTATCTCCATCTCAGACATCAAGAATACTAATTGCTCAGTGCTTTTCATGCTTTGCTTTAAAGAGATGAGTGGGTGTGCGACTTTTTTTTCCCTTGTCTTAAACATATCCTTTGAAAGTAAGGCAAACGAAATTAATTTACCAATTACAGAGATTTTTAAACCACTCCTAACATCTCACACGACATTTGCGTTGAGTGATAATCAGCATTGCTCCTGCATCCCTGTGCCTCAGTCCTCACCTCTCCTCCTGGCTGCAAACTTGGCGAAGGGAAGGAGCCTGGTGGTGGGCCAGCTACCTGAGTGCCAGCCCCCATTCTGCCGCTACGTTCACCCTCGGAGCCGGCCTTCTTTTCCTTCGCAGTCGGAGGAAGTTGTCGGGTCAGATCACCTTAAGGCTTCTTCCCAAGCTACCAGCCCGAATCTGCGGGCATTGCAGGGTGAGGGCGTGCCCCCGCCGTCTCCGCTGCAGTTCCCCGGTTAAACTGTCCATTTCTCTGGGGAGGCTGCTCACTGCACCCCCCCACTCCACACCCAGCCCCTTTCTTTCCGCTCCTCCCAACCTGGAAACCCGAAGCCCCTTTCCCTTGATCCCGGGAATCGCCTTTCTCCAGACACCTCCTCCCTCAGCCCGACGCGTGGGCTCAGCCTGCCCCGGGCAGGGGATGCTACCTCGCCATCCCCGCTGTCAGGGGGCCCCGCCTGCAGTTCTCTTAACTTTCCGCGCCTCCGATGGGAAGTCTGAGAACTCTGCCACGATCTAACCGAAACCGCATAGAGACTGAGTCTCTCTAAACAGCGAGATCCTGCGCCCCCCGCGGCTCCCAGCGCCGAGGCCTCTCCCGCAGCTCCCCAGCGGGCCCGCAGTCAGCCCTCTCACGGCCGGATTCCGCGCCAGGGGGGCCGGCGGCGCTCCAGCTGTAGCGCCCGCACCGCGGCGCGCTCAACACGCGGTCTCGCTAGTTCTGCTCCAGCCCATCCCGCGTCTGAGGCAGACGGAGCGTCCTCGCAGCGCCGCAGCCCAGCGCACCGCTCGGCCGCCGGCAGTCTGCAGAAAGGTCCGCACTGGGCTCGCAGCCCTGCCTGCCCGTCTTCCCACGCCGGGCCTCGGCTCCCCACCTTTCCCGCTCCCGCCTCCTCTCGCAGGCTGCCAGGCGGACGCAGCCTGCCTCTCTCTCTGCCTTCACTACCGGGTCAAGCTGCGGAGGGAGGGAGGGGAGACAGCGGCGAAGCGGTCCCCCACCCGGCGCGCGCGCGCCCCTCCTCCTCTCAGCCTGCCTCCTCCCCTCCTGCCAGTACTGTACAACTAGTGCACACACACACACACACACACACACACACACACACACACACGGACCCGCCGCTGCCACTGCAGCTGCCATGGGTATCAGCTAACACCACACACCCAGGCGCGCGCGCGCTCCCACTCGCACCACGCAGGAGTGGCCCCCGGCATCCCTACCCTCCTTCCCCACCCCCACTCCACCCGCTCACCAGCTCGGCTACTGCTCGCTCAGGCTGCCGCCGCCGCCGCCACCACCACCACCACCTCCTCAGCTCTCCTCTGCTGCGGGGCCACAGCTTTGAGTGTCATTCAAGGGACAGCACAACCTCACCCAAGCTCTCCTACCTCTGCCCAGCCGTCCCTCTCATCCTCCCCCTTCCTCGTCCATACTCCATCCAAAGAAGAGGGAAAGCACCGAACAGAGGGGGAGGAAGGCAAAGTCTGCTCTTCTCACCTCTTGGCCCCCTTGCTCCTCCATCCTCATTCTCTCATCGCCAATCCCCCTACCCAAAGGAACCCCTCAGGAGCTGAGGCGACTCGCCCCACTGCCATGTCCAAAAGCTTGAAAAAGAAAAGCCACTGGACTAGCAAAGTCCATGAGAGTGTCATTGGCAGGAACCCGGAGGGCCAGCTGGGCTTTGAACTGAAGGGGGGCGCCGAGAATGGACAGTTCCCCTACCTGGGGGAGGTGAAGCCCGGCAAGGTGGCCTATGAGAGCGGCAGCAAGTTGGTGTCGGAGGAACTGCTGCTGGAGGTGAACGAGACCCCCGTGGCGGGGCTCACCATCAGGGACGTGCTGGCCGTGATCAAACACTGCAAGGACCCCCTCCGGCTCAAGTGTGTCAAGCAAGGTGAGCGCAGCGGCTTGCTCCGGGCTTTGCCAGGCAGCTGGACCGCTCGAAGCGCGGGGCAATGGAAGGGTGGGCTCGCTGTGGAAGGGGGTGTGTTGCACGGTGGTGGGGTGAGGTCGAGAGAGTACCGGCAGGGCAAGTGAGCTTTGCGGAGAATCCGAATCGGGGCTAAATGGAAGGGAGGGCAGGATGCGGTGTGGCGTGCAACTTTGTTTGCGCAGTTATACCCTCCCCGTTGGAAGGTGCTCGGCCTTGTCTGACCTCAGAGGTGCAGGCGAGCTCCAGGGGCAAACTGAATGTGCGTCAGTGGCATCGCCCGCAGTGGATGAAGAGCTTTCAGGGACGGACGGAGGAAGGAAGGGAGGGAGGATGGGAGAAAAAGGGAAGAAGGGAAAAAAGAGGGAGGGAGAAATGGAAGGAAGGAGCAACTTGAGGGTGCAGCGGCATCACGAGCAGGGCAGGGCGGAGAGGAGCGGAAGGTGGCTGGGCGAACAGAGAACTACGCCCCCCTCCACCCCCTGATTTGGGGATCTGGACCGCAGACTCCTTGACCCGCAGCCATCTCCTAGGAATCCCTGAGCCACTAGTTGACGAAGAAGAGAAGGGACCGATTGCTTTGAGCGCTTTGACCGGTCTTCCTTAACTTTTCCCTGCTTCACTCCTCTGTCCCCCGCCCCCGTCCACAGTCAATCACGTGAGCACCGCGCGTCACGTGCGCACTGACTAACCCCGGAGCTGGCCCGCTGGAGCAGGCTCTGGAAGAAGGCGCGGCACCGGGAGCGGGTTGTAGGGTCAGGGGTTTGGGAGGAGAGCAATGGCTCCCCGAATGAATGTTCTGTACTCAGTGGTTGCCCTCTTTGAGTGGAAGTTCTCTGTGGTTGGACTCACCTCTGCCTTCCGATGGGGACAGGGGTCAAGTTTCTAAGGAGTTATAGGGAAAAGCTCAGGCCACCTATCAGAGGAGCTTCATTTGAATGCTGTGATGAGGACTTAGGGAGACTGGAATCTTGGCAGAACGCTCCCTAACTCTGTCTTCGCATGAAAGAAAATGATGGTCCTGAAGCAGGGACGAGTGCGAAAACGGTTTCTTGGAAAGAAGACAACTTTAACTAGAATAAAGTAGTGTATCTTTGTTTTCCACACGTGATCGCATCCGTTTACAGATCACCGGCACACTTCATGTGGGGTGGGAGGGTACATATGCGTGTTCACATCAATGCAAAGGTTTGTTGGTGGGGTTCCATTGGTTGTCCCGCCTCAAAGATGGAATTGAGCATGTCATTGCCTGCCTTTTGAACAAGCACTTATCTTACTTCGTGAAAACTGTCAAGAAATACTCTTAGGGAGATGTTCTTCTCTATAAAAATAGGTTTTAAAGGCAAACATGTGGAAAAGATATTTCAGGTGAAATTTCTTGAATGTAAATTGTCATGCAAGAAAACGTTTTCGTTGGGGATTCTTGAGTATTAATAGCTGATGACTTGAGATAGGCTAATTTAAACATTGACTTGGAGGTCAACATTGCTTAATAGTGTATGAAATTGAAGAATATGAGTTAAGTAGGAAGGCAAATAGAGTATTTTGGTATTTTTCAAGGTGATATGCCCAATTGTCAAATATGGGGATTCATGTTAACCTATTTGATGTCATGATACTGTCTTATAGCAATAGATTTAAATGCGAAGTTCTGGTTTGAGACCAAGAAATCCACTACATAATTAATGGTAACAAGCTTGGTGTTTATAGTGGAAAGTGGCTGCAAAAGTTAATGCATTGTTAAATTTGACTAACGATAGTATCCTAATGAGGGAAGTGATTGTCCTGTTATAGTTTGCAATGATGGCCACAATTGACTGTTTTATTCATTCGGATCACTACCTGTTGAGATGGACCTTGGCAAACTATGATTCTAGCAGCAAGAATGTGTCCAGAAAATAAAGAAAGGTAGGTTATTGGGTATTGTGGATATCTCCTATAAAATCCAGTGGAAAGACTTTAACTTGAGAAAGGGAGGGCATGAAAGGAATTCTGACGAATTCTGTGATACTCCACAGGCAAAACTAAGATGAGTCTATGGGAATTTTAAAAAGATGAAGCATCTTTATCTTCATGAAGATGAGCTTTCTAACAGAGCTTTCCAAAACTCTGTGGGCTATATTGTGAATTCATGAGATCCCCACCAGTGTGGGTGTTTATGAAGAAGCTAAAATGAACATGTGCCATGGATTCCTATGTAAGAAGGGGATCTGGACTCAGTGTCATTTAAATCCCGCCATGATTCCATCCAACGTAGTCTCTGATCACTGAACTTCTGTGTTGTATGTTATTTGGAAGGCTATTGCTTTTCGAACTCATGGAATATATGCATATAATGTGGATATTTCAGGGGAAAAGCTCTGCTCTTTTCATTCTATATTAACCCTCAGTTCCGGGCTTCACTGGGTCATTGGTGATTGATGTTGGTAATGACGTCCTATCACAGAGCCCCCACAGGAATCTGATTCACCTCCTGAATCACTATTGACCAAAAAAGAAAATAATTGCTTCTTTTAGCTTTTGTGGGAAATATAGTCCTCTTGTATAGTCTTCTAAGTATGATGATTCATATATACTATTCTCTTGTTGAAATCATACTTTCCCTTGTCAAATGATAGACAAGATTATTTTATTTATCATTGTAAGCAAAGTGAAAATTTCAGAACCTTAGATAATAGTGCCTGTGTGTCTTGGGTTTCACTACACGTTTTACTTGCTGAAAAAATACTGTAGAAACTTTTGGCTCAGTACTTTTACTTCTAGAGAGCCAATAAACTAGGATAGCTAAGAATTTAAACATGGTTTGTTTAGAGAGTTGTATTTTTAAAATATGGAGATAATTGATTTTTGAATATTCATTTAAACATTGGGTATTATACAGATGCTACATACAAAAGCCGTTAATCTGAGGCATATTTTATAAAGAAAAGGTAAACATTTAAATATCAAGAATATTGATAAAAAGTGCACTAGATAAAATTGCATTGTTTACTCAATTTTGATTGACTTGTTTGGCTAATTTTACATTAGAGTTGTCATCATTTTAAATTACCATAATTTAAAAAAGGTGAACTCCTTGTATTTTAAGACATAGTAGACAAAATAGATGTGTCATAGTTTTTCTACATTATTTAAATGTCTTTAAAACCATTTTTAAAATCCATTAAATTAAATTCAGAAAATTCCCTTTTTAATTTAAGCTGCTTTTAATCCTGAGTGATGAGTCATATAAAATTACCATTTGTTATCACATCTAATTATTTCTTATAAACGATGGCTTTTTTGTTTATAATAAACCTTCCTCACCAAAGCATTGAATGCTAAATCTGTGTTTCTGTTCTGTGATCTCATTAATGCAGCAGACCCAGTTGAAGGAAGAGTCTTGATTGATGCTTAGATCTATGCTGAAGTGCTGAAGGTTTTTCTTTTCTTTTTTTTCTTTCTTTCTTTTTTTTAAGTTTACCACTAGAGTTCACAGAAGCCAGCTCCATAGACCATTGTGTCCTACTTTCCTTGCACTATAGCTGCTACTGCATCTAATACCACATGGGGACCTATGTAGCCTGGACTTATTTTCCCATTTAAGAGCTCACAATGGAAAATAAAAGGCAAAAAGTTTTCTAATTCTTCCCATGTGGAAGAAGGTCCAAATAAGGCCTTTGAAATTCAGTTCTAGGGAAGATGTACATTGCTCTCCCTGCTATGGCTCTTTTCAAAGATGTGTTCAAAGGAAGGTATATCCACACTGATTGAGTCATTCTTTCTTTTTAACTGACTTCAGGCTAGTATCATAAAGTTAAATTCTATGGTTCCTTTTATGTGTAAAAGTAAGAACGAATTATGTCATATTTTTCTCCAATAAAGATTGACTTTCCTCCATAGAGATTTAAGGTCTGTGAATTTTATCGACCAATAATAAAATTGTTTAAACAATTTGATCAGTTTTTTAGAATAATGTATTTTTAGTGTATTGGGACAAGGTTAATGGAAGAGTTATCTTTGGGTATAATTTATGGGGGATGCTACTGGAGTTTTTCAGTATCTGTACATAATTTAAATGGTATGACCTTGAATGCTAAATATGACTGTTTGCTTTTTATGTGTTTGTTTTGACTGAGAGTAATCACAGGGTGAAATCACAGCTAAAGTATTTAAGTGCCACCATTTCTGCTCTTAACATTTATACTGTGCAATCCTTTGGAATATATTTTCTGCTCACTTTCCTTTTTAGTTGCTTGAAACTCACACATTCACTTTCATAATGAGTAAAGTGTTTCCACATTTGACAACCTTGATTGCTCGTAGTTTAAACAATGGCTTTCAAATGCTTAGCGGACCCAGGCTGAGTTATTTCCCTCTAGAGGTGGGCTAGATTAGCGGTTAAAAGTAGACTGCCTGGGTTTGAATCCTGGCTATGCCACTTAGTATTGGCTATATAAGCAAGTTATCTAGACTGGGGTAGTTATAGTATGTTGGGAATGTTAAATAAGCTATATATTTAAATGATGTAGTGTCTGGCAGATAATAAGTGTTATGTAAATATTAATATTATGCCAAACTTATTGGTTATTTTGAGCTAGTGACATTATGAAATGTTTTTAACTTTTAAGATATTTTACATTTAATTGAAGAATAAAAATATAAAATGACTGACTAATTAATAATATGAGTAACTTGCAAGTAATATTCTTGAGGTTTTTCTGTAGAGTAAAATAAGTCCTTTACTTTGAAAAGCATTAATGCCATGAAGTGGAATGGGACATATTTTCACCTTTTAAAAATAACTCCCACTGATGTTTCCTTTATGTGAAAGACCTAGTTTTTTATATTTACTTTATGCTTTAGCCATAGTTTATTTTCTCCTAGTAATTCATTCCCTTTGTACCTATGTCTTTCTCCTAAACAGTTGGCAAATATATTGAATCATTTACTCTAAGTTCAACAAGCATAGAAATCATATTATAACTCACTAATTTGAATTTTAAGAATTTATGTATACTTCTTATGTGTGACTGTAGTTAGATACAAGTATCATGTTTTAAGGCAGAACTTCTACTTCTCAGCTAGAAATCAAGTACCCCATAAAAAAGAGCAATAAAAAAAACAATTAATTCACAAGTGGTCACAGTCAACCATGTACAAAAAGAAAAATGTGTCAGAATTCATCAAGGAGTTTACTCTGCATTTGTGAGAATGTCAGGAGCTCAATATAAGTAATTCTTTGTATTAATACTTTCAAGATGAAGCAACTAACACTATATCTACCACCTGCCTCCCAGTGATTTTAGCATTTTGGTTGAATTAATCCCATTTTAGAATTCAAGAAATCTCTTCCTTGAAGCTCCACTGTCTAATATTAATTTTTAAAAATCTTTCTTAGCTACAATCTTGTTATTTATCATGATAAGAAGCATGGAATAAGGTCTTACAGTTGTGTCTTTTTAAATTACTTATTCCATAGTGTTGTATCTTTTTAAATTACTTATTCCATTTCATCCCCAGATCCTTCTTCTCTGTCTCCAGTAAGGACTGATGTGATATTCTCTTTAATAAAAGTAAATCATAATTAATGTTATATCTCATAGATAATTTAGTGACAGGTTTATAACTACTGAATTTACATAGTTAATAAAACACTTGCATAGGGATATGCATCTGCTAAACACTGTTGTAAAATCATCATAGAGAATTAATAATTGCTTTCACTATTGCATTTCATTGACATATTATCAACTCTTTATAAAAAAGGATCCATTTAGGGATTTTTTTTTTTAATTTAAAAGTTTGTGTGAAGTTTAATATATAGTGTTAACTGTTTTATGTGGTCTAGAAGAAACAGAAAAAGTTTTTTTGACAACTGAGTGAATATTAACTGAGATGCATCCAGGGTATCTATTTTGAAAGATTCAGCAGGCCAATGAGTGGATACTTTAAATTAATGATTAGATTTGTTTCATATTTGAAATAATTATGTGGCATGCTCTACCTTGGAAAACATTTCTTCTTGTAATTGTTACATGAATTCATGTCAAGTTTTGTGTCATTTTCAGTTATTTTGTTTTCCTTTTTCAAAAAAATCACTGTCGAAATCATGGCAGTCATCATGTATCTAATAGTAGCCAAAAACAAAAATGTTACAGCAGATAAAGTGTAAAGTAAAAGATATGTTGACGACACTGATTTTTCTAATGACAAAATCTGGGAGAGAATTTTTTTCAACCTCTTAACTGCCTTTAGTGAAACTCATGCATATGAAATTTTTTTCCATAAATAACCGTAGATTTTATTAAAAGACTGTAAAATGAAGTAGGACAAAGCAAAGTTGTTTAATTTAAAAATGTATATTTTCACATTACATTATGTTTGAAGAAATTTCTTAAAGCATGAGTTTCCCAAATGTTACAATGAATTATTTATGCTACAATGGATTACATGTAGCTTAAAAGCTGTCTTCATTTTAAATTGTCACTTAATAGATCATAGAGAATGTCTGAGTGAAAATGTTAGGTGCAAAAATAATTATATGTATTTTTAACAATTACTTTTCATTTCATAGGTGAGCAGTGTTGCTTATCCTACTAGTTTGTAATGTACACAGGAAGGTACAGACTTAGCTGGAATATACAATAGTGCCTCGGTTTTCGAATGTCTCCGTTGACGAACATTTCGGTTTACGAATGCCGTAAACCCAGAAGTAAGTGCTTCGGTTTTCGAACATGTCTCGGAAGTCGAGCATGTCATGCTGCTTCCGCTTGATGCAAGATCCTGAGGCCTGACTGTCAGCTGTTTTCGAACGTTTTAGTACTCGAATGGTCTTCCAGAATGGATTACATTCGAAAACCGAGGTACCACTGTATATGAATGCAAGGATAACAAGTGCTATAGAAACATACAGATTAATCTAGCAACATACCCTGTCATAGTCTAATTAGTGGGATTGCGAGCAGGAGCAAATTTCAGAGATATGAAATGTCCAATGTTGCATCTGTGAAGTATTCTAATCAGTCGCCAGTTGATCCCAATTTGCCTTTCTTTGCAGTCTGCACTGTAAGGATGTTAAAGCAACTCTTTACTAGACAAAGTTCCTTTAGGAAATATAGCAAGCATTTAGGCTTAAAGATCACAAACCTCCGAAAGTCTTGGTTTACTTCCATGAGCACCTTGAACATGAATAACTGTAATCTTACCTCTCTAGCAAGTCCAGGTATTTAGTGGGTGGCCATTTTGTTGGTGTTAGGACTAGGGTCTAAAAATACAGAAAGAAGTTGGTCCCCCTCTGTAAAAGCAAGAATTGTATCAAAATGCTCTTAACCTTCTGCAGTTTAAAATACTGAAATCTTTTTTTTATTATTAATCTTTTTTTCTTATTTCTTCTAAAACTTTATCTATAACTGGATCTCCTTTTCCTCTTTGTTTGGAAATACCTGTGCTTTCCTTTTCTTCAGTTCAGTGTGGGAGAGTCACTATAGTGAACAAATTTGTTCTGCTTCTTTGTACACATAGAACACATACACATATACAAACCTGCATGTGGTCATATATACACATTTTCCAAATACTAAGATTCAATGCCATTTTTTTTTTAAATCAATAGACCCAGAAAGGAATTTATGTATGTGAGGATGCAGTCTTATTTTAGAGAAAGAATTACATAAAATTATTCCATGTGTGACAAATATAGCTAAAAAGCTTGCACACTTACCTATTAGTTTTCAACTGTGAGTGGTATTCTTAACCCTTATTAGCTTGGATAATGGGAGACCAGAGAGATATAATGAAATCAAGTACCGAGATGATTTACATATTTCATGTGTATTAGTTGTTAAGAAGTGATAATAAGAAATCAGATTTTAGTAGTTTGGATTTCGGTTATTTTTATTTGCATGCTAAGCGGCTGGTGTAATACATAATACCTAGGATAATGTCCTAATGTTAATGTAACAAAATAATGGGCAAAGACAAGGGGCATGATTAGTCATATACTTGATAACAGATTTGCAGAGTGCTTTAAATTTTATTGGTTTAGATGTCTCAAAGTAAAATGGGAGGACTGAATCCAACATGCTATGACTATATGGTATATTGCAATTCTAAAGAAGTAATCATTTAAAAATAAGCTGTAGTCATGTGCCACATAATAATGTTTCATGAATGATGGAGAGCATATATGACAGTGATCCCACTGATGATAATGGAGCTAAAAAGTTCCTATCACCTACTGATGTAGCTGTCATAACATTGTAGAGCAAAGCATTACACTCATGTTTGTGGTAATGCTGGTGTAAACAAATCAACTGTGCTGCCAGTCATATAAAAGCGTAGCACATACAATTATGGTAGTAGGGTATACCATGTAGGTCTGTGTAAGCATGATGGATTTCTCAGAACATATCCCTGTTGGTACGCAACTCATGAGTGTAAATGATGCATAACTTATAACTATTTAGATAAAATACTGGTGTTGCTTCCTGAGAAATTAAAAATGTCAAGAAAAACTAAGTTTAATTAGCATGGAACCTAAGAGGTTTTGTTATGAATTGGAGAATATAATATTTTGAATTATATTAATGTTTTTCATTTAAAGCCATTTTCCATATATCAACTTGCTATAGAGTAATACTGCATATGAATTTATAAAGTTCACATATACCATAAAACCTAATAAAAACTGTAAAATTAATGATATCTTTGATAGCCCAAATAATATGCTAATCTACTATATGAATCAAGAAAATTATAGTCTCATCCCAAGTCTCCCATTTAAAATGGGAAAATCTTCATTGTCTAGTGTGACGAGCATCATGGCACAGAAGTTGACTTGTTTAGCATTAACCAAGGAGGTGCTTTGCTTCATTTGAGGGTGCTTTCAGGCGCACTTTAGAAAACCATAAAGTTATTAAAGATGGTGTGGGCTGTCTACCTGGAATGCATTTCTCCCCCTTTTCCTCCCCACAGAATGCCAATTTTGTTCAAGTAGCCACAGCTGATGTGCTGCCATGCCGTGTGTTTCATGTCAGGTTGACCTCATCCCAAGGGGATGAACTTAGACGAGTCTAAACTGAGCAAGGGAGTTCCATCTCTTTGCCAGTGATTGTTTTAGGAAATGTCTTAAAACCCAGTTCTAAATAATGGGAAATAATATGAAACTCCTTGGGGACTTTCTAAGAATTTTTTTTCCTTCAGTTTTTAAAATAAGATCTCAAACAGATCTATTCACTTTTCTGTCCATAAAAGTTACTGCACACGGAGGTGGTTTCTGGAGCAATTACAGGTTTCCCCCACTATCTGAAAGTCGAGTTTTTCTATGAAAATTATGGTAAACTGAAATGGTATAAAATGAATAAGCAATTACTATTAATTTATGTGGAAACAATTTTGAGCATTCCCAGATCCCAAATTCAATGCACGCAAAATGTCTATTTCATTCACCATGATCAAAACACTTAATTACGCCCGGTTTTACGCTCCGTGTAACACCTTTGAAAGCTCTCATAGGCTTCTCTGATACCCAAGGACATATCTTGCTAGTGGATTCACAACATAAATCAAGATAAAGGACAGGTGCTTACAGATACAGTGCAAGCTATTGCATCTTGATACTGAGATGCTGAGTGTAGTTCCTCAGGAAAGGGGCTTGGTGGTGCTACTCTCGCTGCTCTGGGTATCTGCTTCCTTTATGACGGCCGCTGCAAAACAAACCGTAAACTTTATTTTTGCTTTCTGCCTTTTTTTTTTTTTTTTCCGGTAATAGCAAAAATCCTTTTTGGATTTCTTTCCTTTCGTGAAAACAAGTACAATGTAGGTCTTTCCTGAAAGTGAAGTGGTGTAATGGGAACTTCTGAAAAGCTGAGGATACCAGTATAACCATTTATTTTGTGATCATGAGGAGAGGTAGGTGATATGTGGAGAATGGCAGAACAGAGTGATAAAAAGGCAGTGGTCCCTTGATGAAGTGCTACAATAACGAACCCAGAACTAACCCTATTTCAGGACTTCCTGTTTATTGAGGTAACAATATTCAAGACAGTTTACCGTTTAGTTTGGGTTTTCTTTTGCTGCAAAATCTTCTGATTGATACAAATGTAGAATTGTGTTAAAATAAGTGTTTCATTTCTACTTTATAGTTTGGGGAGCATTAACAAAGATCTTTTTTCAAAGAGACATCTATTTGGAGAATAAATCAAGATGTATTTTTCTGTTACATCAGCTCAGTCAAATTCTAGATATGTCTCCATTATCCCATTTAATATTGCTCTGATTAGAGTTCTGTTTTAAATTCCAGAGAATTGTAATCATTCTGAAGTAAAATACGTAGGAACACAAATTCATTTTAACATTATCCAAAATAGAATATAATCAAGAAAGCAAATCAGCTACAAATATACCCATAATGCATGCCAAAACCAACTTGAAATATTTTTTGAATTATATAGTGTTTACAAATGTCTGTGCTATCGATCCAGGAGTGCATATAATTATAAACTTGACTCATCAGAAATGTTCCAACGCCATTCTTCTGGGGCTAGAATTCATTTACTTACTATTCAACAAACATTTATTGGTAACCTGTTCTCTAGCAGGTACTGAAATAGAGACTGGTCATAAAAAGATGAATAAGACTTCATTAAGATATCATGTGTACCTTCAAATAGTTCATCCTGTGGTATGTCTGTGACCTGAGTTAAAAATCATTAAATAGAAGGTTTTCATCTTTGAAAGATATCTTCTATAATGTAATCAGAATAAAAGATAAGAAAAAAACATTTTGAAGAAATATGGGCTAGAAATCCTTACTATTCTACATCATGATTGCAGTTTAAGTAGTTACATAAACGCTGTATGTATATAGTGTCAATGTTGTGCTCATGTTCCAGGCACTGTGCTAGGTAGGGATCATAAGAAGGGGTGGCATTCTGGATCTCACCCAACGAATTTCACATTTCAGTATAGTAGTGAAAAGCATGGAGCTGTGGAGACGAACAGATGTGGATTCCAGTCACCCCTCTGTTCCACTCTAGATGTGAATTGAACAAATTATTTTACATCTCTACACATCAACTCATTTGTAAAATAGCCCCCACCCCTGAAAATACATTATTAAAATGTTATGAGGAATAAATCTTATGTTACCTATGACATGCTTAGCTCAGGGCCTGAAGTATAATATAAGCTCAATTATATATATTATAATATATAATATATATATGTATATATAATGTTTGCTGTCATTATAATTATATATTATATATCAATATTCTATTTAGCTTAGTAATTACTATAAACAAGAATTTTCAATGCAGTAAATGTTTCAAAAGGCCTGTAGCTAGCAGCAGGACGAATGGTCTCTCCTAATGTTTCCAGCAGCATTTCATGGAGAAGAGAATATTTGAGTAGATCAGGTAAGGAAGGTAGGAGAACTCCTCTAGAGAGAAAGCAAGGAGGCATTGATACTGAGGGTTTGGAGGAGTGTGATAAAGAGTGTCTAAGTACTCAAGTGTGGTATAGATAGCAGTAATAAATGAGTTTGGGGGATTAGATGTGCGCCAAGCCATCATATAGAACTGAAGGGTGGGCCACTGAGTATTACAATTATTGGTATTAATCATTATTATTAGGTTGGTGCAAAAGTAATTGTGGTTTAGCATGTTAAAAATAACTGTGAAAACCGCAGTTACTTTTGCACCAACCTAATATTATCAAACATTTGTGCAGTGCTTGCTATATGTCAGGCAGTGTGCTAAATATGTCAGGCAGTGTTCTAAATTTCGATCAGTGTTAGTTTATTTAACCCTCATATTATTCTACAAGGTAGTACAATCACTAACCCCACTTTGCAGATAAGAAAACTGGAGCCCAGAGAGATTAAGAAACTTGCACAAAGCCACATAACAATTCCAGAGGCAGGATTCAAACCCACGTAACGCTCTTCATCACTATGCTAGCTTGCCTCTCTGTGTTTGAAAGGTTTTGAGAACAAAATTGACAAGGTCATATTGGTCCATAGTTTTCTCAGTGAGGGGAAAATGCAGGCAATATTTCGTGGAACACATGTAGACAACGAAGAGACCTAATTGAAGCAGGTTGTTGGTAGAGGCAGGAAGACCAGTTAGGAGGCTACAGAGTTATCCAGAGGAGAGGTTTTGAGTTCTTGAACTCTCACAATGATGGTAAGCAATGGAAAAGAGGGAACTAAGTAAGAAACATGTAGATGGTAAAATGATCAGGACACATGATTGGATAGGGACAAAGAGAAGTAAGGGGCAGATTTGGTTACAAGGTAATTCCATTTGCGATATATTTAATTAGGGTTTCCAGGCGGGAATTCCCGCCTGTTCTCAGGAATTTTTCTTGCTTTTTCATTCCCGAATCCCGAGATATAAACTGTTTTCTGTTCTCCATGATGAATTGTTTACACAAAGTGACGGCCAATACTACCAACCACTTGGGTTCAAGAAGCCAATTTTCCCAGTTTCCCAACCAACTTTTCTCAGGATTCGGGACGGGGAAAGTGAAAAACATTTCGGAGAACAGGCAAGAATTCCCACCTGGAAACCCTAGCGATAAATAGGAAAAATGTCTAAGAGACACATTGTGAGTAGTATGTTCATTTCCCATTGTGGGTATTACTGGGTTCAAGAAGCAGATTTTCCCGATTTGCCAATCAACTTTTCTCAGGATTTGGGAATGGGAAAGCAAAAAAATTCCTGAGAAAGGTCGGTAATTCCCCCCTGGAAACCCTATATTTAATATGAGGTACCTGGAAAGAATGTAAGTGATGGGCACCTACATGTGCCAGTCTTAAATGCACAAGCGTGGCTGGGGCTGCATATGCAGATTAGGGAATATGAGATTATCCAAAGACAGAATCATGTACACAGCCAGTCTTAACACAATGAGTTTTAATGGAATGGTACAGAAAGAAATATACTGCTCTTCGAGCATATATGTAGGAGGGAAAAGAAGAACCAGAGGAGTATAAAATAGTGTGTGGATCCTGGAGTAAAAGGACTTAGAGATTGCAGTCTCAATTTCATTGTTGTCACTTCCTAATGGGAGGATTAACTTTCTCTGAGCCTTACTCACCTCATATGTTACAGGGTGGTTATTAGAATCAAAGAAGATAATTCATGTGGAAATGTTTTGCAAAACTTTTAGTGCAGTTCAGTTGGAAATTTATTATTTAGAGATGGAAAATCGTGGGGGATCCCTGGCGGGGGGCGGGGGGGACTTCACAGCATAAGGGATCTTTGAGATTGGCTCCAAAACTGGAGTAGGAGTTCAGGAGGAGAGGTGTGGAAAGCAGAGAGAAGAGCGTGACTCAAGGCAGGCGAGGTGAATAGGACCCTTCTGTGCAGAGAACTAAGTACAGATCAGTGAGACCAGAGAAAGGTCTACCTGAATCCTCCCGGTGGCAACTGAAGATTTTTCCAGAAAGGAAACTTGAAATCATATCAGGGATTACATGAAAAGCCTTAAATGCAAACCTAAACAGTTTGGATAATATTCTGTAGGTGAGTAAAACCATTGAAGTGTTTGAACAAGGGAGACGTATAATCAGAATGGTTCAGTTTTTGTTTTTGTTTTACTGGGGAAGGGCAGGGAGGAAATTTGGTTTGAGGTATGTATTGAGTGGAGAAGAGACTGAGAGCACATCCTAAGGCCTGGTATCAGTAGTGACATGGAGGGACATGAACTTGAGAGATATATTAGAGACAGGATAAATAAATACAAATTTATATTCAATTGAATGGGAGGTAGTGGTGCAGGGGAGGCAGGGGTGACAGATAACTGAGGTTTCTGACTTGGGGTGGGTGTGTGGAGCAGATGAAGATGCCATTAAATACAGATTAAAATTCAGTCTACAAGGAAATGGCTTTAGGCTGTTCTAAAATTGAATATTGCTGTCTTTGACAATTGCAAAAGAAGCAGCACGCTACTTTCACTACATTTTGGCTCTTAGTGACTAAATAATATGATTAAATTTAGGAGATATTTATCACCAACTTTTTACTTAGAAAGACTAGACATTGATGTTAGAGAGAGAGAGTTAACAGAATTTAGCTATAAAATGGTCTACATTTTATTTTTATCAGATTTTTTTAGTTCATTTTGCTCTAATTGATGTTACTTGAAGAACAGAGTGGAGAAAAATGAGTGCCTGGAAATAGAGTCTGTTTGAGGTGCCTGGACAATGGTATGATTCTGATGTTTAAAGGTTGCTGGTCACAGAATGATTGGAGTTGCAGGTTAGAGAGTACAGTGATATTGTTTTAACCGTGGGAGCTGTAGCCCTTCGAGGAGCTATGGTCCCCTTAGAAGAGCACTGACAGTGAGAAGCAGCCACGAAGGGGAATTTGAGGAATGCTTATATTTAATAGGCCTGCACATATATTCCTCTTTACTTAGTACTTCCAATTTAGAGGAGCAGGGAAGGGGAAATATACATCTTTAATAACGTACACACCAATCTTCTCAAATTCGATTCTTTTTAATGTATAACATATAGGATATATTTATCATGTATGGATTTTTAATGTTAATATATCATTCTTAAGCACTGAAGAAAATGTTTTTGTTTTATTAGCAAGTCAAATAAAAATCATAATAGTGAGAATTCTGTCTTCAGCAGTGCTGCCTTTATCTGCTGCATGTTCTTTGTCCTAATCAAAAGCCTACAGAAGCTAAATAATACCTCACTTTTTGATTCTGTGAGGTACCATTTTGAGACCAAACTTTTTGACCATCGCTGTGATATTGTAGGCTATATTTGGAGTAAACTGCGAAAATGCAAACTCTTCTGTAAATTGTACTAGAAATTCTTCATTTTAACTAGGTTTGTAATGAATTACCTTCCTCCAACATGTAAAAATATTCACATGTTTCCATATGGCAATAGCTATAATATGCATCATTGTGAACACTCAGAATTTTGCATTCTTCCTTGTAGGTAGCTTCTCTAATACAAAGTCCTAGAAATAAAATATAAGATACTTAGAACTGTATGTCTTATGTAATTTGTTAGAAATTAAAAGAATAGCATATACACTCCAATATCTCAAGTCCATTTATTTAATCCACAATTGGTATGTGAGAATTAGATCCAGGTTCTCCTGATTCTTAATAGCACAACAAAATATTTACTCATTTTCATTTGCTATAACAATGGTTTACCAATAAAGTTATGAAATATGTCACTTGCAGTAGACTTAGAACTCAGAAAAGGTAGGGAAAACATCTGATTTGTACATACTTCCCTAATACCTGGAATGGTGACTGAAAATATGTAGAATGTGTAGAAAACATTTGTTGACTGACTGAATGATAAAGGTCATCTTTCCCTGTAACACTTAATTTTTTTTGAAACACATTGTATTAGTCAAGGTTCTCCAGAGAAACAGAATACATATAAATGGGGAGAGACAGAGGCAGAGACAGAGACAGAGAGAGAGAGAGAGAGAGAGAGAGAGAGAGAGAGAGAAAGGGACGAGAGTGAGAGAGACAGATTCATTTTTTTTAAACAAGGAATTGGGTCACCTGATTATGGAGGCTGACAAGTCCCAAGATATGCAAAGTCCCCAAACTGGAGACTCAGGAGAGCTGATAGTGTAGTTCTAGTCACAGGCCTGCAGTTCTGAGGTCCAAGGAAAGCCAATGTTTCAATTCGAATCCAAAGATGGCAAAAATTTTATATCCCAATTCAAAGTCAGTCAAGCAGGAAGAACCTTCCCTCCTTTGGGTGAAGGTCAGCGTTTTTGTTCTGTTCAGGCCTTCAACTGATTGGATGAGGCCCACCTACATCAGCGAAGGCAATCTGTTTCTCAGTCTATCAATTTAAATGTTAATCTCATACAAAATCACCTTCACAGATACAGTCAGAATAATGTTTGATCAAATATCTGGGCATCCCATGGCCCAGTGAAGTTGATACCTAAATTAACCAACACACACCTTAACAACCTCTTTCCATAATTAACAAACATCACACATATCGCCATTTTAGCCTATAGCGATACACTTGAAAATATTTTGAAACATTTGAAGTAATTTCTTTTTTAATATACTTATGCTGTGGTAGATTTTGGGCAGTGTGATCATTACCTGCTTCATCCATTAATAGACTCATTTCACTGAAAGTATTGTTTCTTCCCCCCAAAATATGCCCTGTTTTGTCCTGGAATGCATTCTTCTCATAATTAATCTAAATTACAACTTTTTCAAAGTTTATTGAGTATCCTTTTCACCCTTGCACTGAAACTGTTGCGAAAGGAATCTGTCTCTGTTCAATTCAAATTTGTATGTTAAGTAGTTTAGCAATGAGTAACCTATGTTTACTTGTTCAAAATAGTATGAGCCATGAAAAAGTCAGGTTGCTGAGTCAAATACCCATTGACATCTAAGAGAGTTTAGCTGCTAATGGCTGGGGCAGAATGACATTGCCACAGACCTCCACTATCAAAAGGCAGCTTAGAAGTTTAGCTAGAATAAGAGATTTTCTTTATTGGGAGAACTAAATTGGCTCTTTTGCTCCAGAAGGGAGATTTTCATTTAGGATGAGAATTGTTTCAGGCTGTTTGAGAAGAGAAAATTGCTCTACTTGGGAACTAAGGAAAATGTAGAGATAGTAGTTTAAATAGTTTGTAGTAAATTAGTAATAAAATGATATTCATGTGTTGTTCCTTTAAAAACATGTATAAAATAAATTGTCTGAGTAATCAGAATTAAGAGCTTATTCAGCCAAGGAAAAACACAGTACACATTTTTGTTCTAAGAATACATATTTTTTCCTTTTCTTTGTTCCACTTGATATTTTAATGTATTTGGTTGGAAGGTAAATCAACTAATTTTCTTATTTTTAAAATGTAAATATTAATGTAGTGTTCTCTGAAGTTAATGTTGAACTTGAAAGTTTATGACTAACTTAGCCCTGCAATATAAGCAATGGTGAATTTATTTAGGAGCATTTAGTAAAAATATATGTAATAATAATAATAACCACTTAGGATGTTCTGATCATATGTCGTATCTCATGTGACCAATGTATTAAACAGGTGAGGTGCAAATAGTACAAACAAGAAGCAATTACAGTTGGCCCTTGAACAACATGGATTTGAACTTTGAGGGTCCAGTATATGTGGATTTTTTTCAATAAGTATTGTAAATGTATTTTCTATGCCTTATGATTTTTTAAATAACATTTTCTATTCCCTAGTTTACTTTATTGTAAGAATATAGTATATAGTACATATAACATACAAAATGCGTGTCAATTGACTTTTTTATGTTATTAGTAAGACTTCCAGTCAACAGTAGGCTATGTAGGGAGTCAAAAGTTATATGCAGATTTTCAAGTGTGGGTGGGCGGGGTAGAGGGCAGCATTCCTACTCCGCGAATTGTTCAGGCGTCAACTGTATTTTCCTTTCACTTACCCCTGTCTTACCAAAGACTCACTGCTCCACTTTATAATTTTTTTTTACTTTCAGGTATCAGAACAGTCTCATTTTCGGTATAAAAAAATATAGTCTGTTCGAAATATAAACTTCAACCTTGCATTCAATTTAAAGGTTGTGGTATCTTTTTTTTTTAAAGTTTGTATATTTATTTATTTATTTTTCATTATAATTGACACAAATATTATATTAGTTTCAGGTGTACCACATAGGGATTCTACATGTGCATACCTTATAAGGTGATTACCATAATTTGTCTAGTAAACATCTGTCACCGTACAAAGTTTTACAATATTGACTATGTTCTCTATGCTGTACATTACATCCCCTTGACTGATTTTGTAACTGGAAGTTTGTACTTCTTAATCCCATTCACCTTTTTTGCCTATCCTCCTCTTCCTTCTGGCAGCTACCAGTTTGTCCTCTGTATCTCTGGGTTTGTTTCTGTTTTGTTTTGTTTGTTCATTTGTTTTTTAAATTCCACATATAAGTGAAATCATATGGCATTTGTCTTTCTCTGTCTGATTTATTTCACATAGCATAATACTCTCTAGGTCCATCTATGTTGTTGAAATGGCAAGATTTTATTCTTTTTATAGCTGAGTAATATTCCACCATATATATATATATTTCTTTGCTCCACTTCCTACCTCCCCACCTATTTTTGCCTCCTCAGAAGTCAAGGCGGGGCACGAGGAGTAACAACAATAAAGGAATAAAGTTTCGTTTTTCCAGTTCTTGTAAATCTGCCCCTATGTGTCCTCTGTTACGTGAGGTATCCAGACGCTGGCTTTGTCTTATGGATCATCTGTGTTCTTCAGAGGTACTCTAGCTTCCTCATCACCTTCTGCATACCCCATGGTGTCTATGCAGCACGTCCTGACAAAGGCAATGGGCTCTGAACCTGACCACTTGTAGTTCTGCTGTCAGCTCCTGCCCACTGCACTACACCTCCAGATTCTTTCTGCTGCTATCCCCTTGGCCCAGCAGGCAGCCCTCTTGAGCAAGATCCTATCAAGAAAGTGTTTGTCTATGTAATTTCTTTTCCATATTTAGTCTTCTCATCTACGCTATCAGTAGTGTTTGGACTGGATTTACCATGGAGGTGATTGATAACTTGCTCATTTCCCATTTGTCCTCAGTTTCAAAGCCTAAGCTACATTCCAGAAAAACAGAAAAAGTCCCACTTCGCATCTAATTACATTCATTGAAGGCTCATATTAACTCTATAAGGAAAGTGATGTTTATCATCTCAGTTAAACATGAGGAAACTGAAGCATGAAGGGTCGCTTAGCTTGTCCAAGGTCACTCAGTACTGAGTGGCGGCCTGATTGAAAAGGCCGTACTCTTATCCGCTCTACTATATTGCTAAAACACAATAAGACAGTCTAGAGGATTAAGAAATAAATCCCCTAGATAAGTGCCCCAAACAGCAAAGCAGACAGTTATGGTTCCTAACTGTGTCACTTTTCTAGTTCTGTGTCCCTTTCCAAGGCTTCAAAATTTCTGATAGAAATGGCATTCATTTCTTTTCCTTCTTCCCATCTTAGAATCATTCAAATACTTCAAAATAATTGTAATTTTCATGCTGAAATCATAAGTATTTTAGAAGTGTTATAATATTTCTTATTCAGCTACTTCAATATTGCATAGCATACACAATTGGCAACCATAAAAATACTACAGTAGAACTGTGTTAATAGACAAGGAGAATCAAATTCTCAAATGACAAAGAATTTAAAATTTCCCTGACAGTGTTTTTATGCTTTCTGAATTTTAAAACAAACATTATATTGTGAACTTGAAAGTTTATTACAGTATTACTTTATGTGAATATTTTTTTTCCTCAGAAATCAAATTTTTTTTTATTTGTCTTCTTTCTTCCCCCTAGGAAAATGTTAGTCTTACAGCTACAGTTGACATAAATCTTCTATTTGTTTACACTTAGTGGTATCCAGATACATTATAAATATTGCATTTCTAAAATTTATCTACTTGTAAAATGTAAACTTGGTGATTTGACTTCAAAGAACTGTCTTATTTCAGGTGTTCCGTTCTAGTACCGTCATGCGGAGCTTATATTTAGTATTACTTGAGTTGCAGATTTAGTTCATTCTTGCCTAGCAGCATCAGCTATTTCCTTCTACTGGTTCCAATTATTATGATTATTTCCAGCCTGAGTGAAGTTTGGCAAAAGTAAATATCAAAAGGGAGAGAAAAGAAGAGGCCATTCCCTCAAGCTAGCATTCAAACTTATCAGTCTTTATTTAACTGCAGAAGCCATTTATTAGTATTTGGAGTTAGCACTTTAATATTGATTTTGGTATTCTTTGGTGTTGCAGAGATAAACCCAAGTGTGTGCAGGGCTCACTCTAACACTATAAACATAGCGTGGGAGATGCTGTTTCCTTGCCTCGGATAGATTAGGCCATTGTCCCTTTCTATTAGAGAAGCTAGAGGGAAGATGGTTGTTACTTGTTGAGTTCTGTAATATTCCTTGCATGTGTAATGTATTGCAAAGTAGAGTATATAAGCACACCTGTGTTAATCCATGCAATATAAACAATATTTACAGTTAGATGCCTGATTACATACTTGGAATGATTTTGGAGGCTATTAGGTAGTTTTCTTGTAATCCATGCCTGGGGCCCATGGATAGTTATGAATGTTGAGATTGCGAAACTGACAATTGAGTAGGAGTCAAGAAACTAATTCATGGAGGGTGCTTTTTTCCCTCATGTTTCTTTATACCTTTATAGCAAAAACCAGTTTTTCCTCTATATCTAAGGATACAAAGAATTTGATAAGAGCCTCTAAGAACTTAACTCATTCTAATCAATTTGTTCTGAAGCTTTTATATAAACTCAAGAATTCAGCAGGAGGGGAGAATAAGGTCAATAGAGGCATCGAATTAGATGCTGACTTTGTGAAGTTGCCTTTTTGTCGTTTGTTTCCATATAGTCCTAACTGCCAAGGCTAACTAAAAATTCTATGAAGCCTTATTTTACCTCTATGAAGTAGAGAAATGACTAAATGCAGGAGACTGAATTATTGGTGTACATTTAAACATTTTAAATAGAATATTTAAAAAAAAATAAACGTAAAATTTCCTATGTAGCAAATAAGAATTTATGTCAAGTATATATGGATTCTTTGCAATAAATATCATGCTTGCCTCTTTAGAAAATTATTTTCTTCCATTTTGAATCCATTTAGCTTAAAAACAAAACACATTTTTCTAATTTTCTGAATAGTTTTGTTGGCTAACACCATCTTTTTTTAAAGCTTTTAAGTAGATAGCATTTTTTTTTAATGGCATTTTTAAAAAAAGTTATAACATTCTTATTAGAAAAAACGTCAACTTGAAAATAAGCTTTAAGGCCAATTGCTGAATCCTCTTGTTCACATAGTAGACTTTTGACTCTATTCAATGAAATTATTTTATTATTACTATTGTAGAAAAGAAAATTCAAATACATATGAAAAATATAAGATACTTAAATAAACTTTTGCAAAGAGTTTTTCCGACTTTTATTTTACCTTTCTTGCTAACTTCCCCTGAAAAACAACCAAAACTCTTATTAACGGTAGGGAGCAGAAATATTTGTTTTTTCAGAAACAGTGTAAATTTTGCTAAAAAATACAGATAAATCAAAACAATGTTGTTTTTATTGACTTGTTAATAAGGCATATAGTACAATGTTCATGTTCAAGATTTATTATATATTGAAAACATTTTGATTTAATTCAAACAAAATGAAGAGATTGAAAGTTATTTTGTTGTAATTTTTTTAATGAGAGGTGAGGAAGCACTTTTGTGAATGGAAAAATAGATCCTTAATTTATGAAGCATTTCAGGTATAATTTTGGTTTGGAGGATATTTACATAGGTTTGTACAGTATATAAAACTTATAAACAGGTACTTTCTCTTGTGTAGCTACACATAGTCTATGAGGTCTGAAAATTAAGTTTGATAACTCATCGTACAAAAAGTGCTGCATACCTCATTGCTGACTATCGTTACGGTCACCTTCAGAGTACTCCCCCTGGGAAGCTAGGCACCGATGCCAGTGCTCAGTCCACCCTTCAGAACAATTTTGGAACTCTTTTTCTGGAACGGCCATCAGAATTGTCATCGTATTACCCTTGATGTCCTGAATGTCATCAAAATGTCTTCCTTTCAATATTTCCTTTATCTTTTGGTAAAGAAAGAAGTCACTGGGGGCCAGATCAGGTGAGTAGGGTGGGTGTTCCAATACAGTAATTGGTTGACTGGCTGAAAACTCCCTCACAAATAGTGTTGTGTGAACTGGTGCATTGTCATGATTCAAGAGCCATGAATTGTTGGCAAAAAGTTCAGGTCGTTTTTGTCTAACTGTTTTTACGCAGCCTTTTCAGCACTTCCAAATAGTAAACTTGGGTAACTGTCCAGTTGGTGCAAATTCACGGTGAATAATCCATCTGATATCAAAAAAGGTTAGCAACATCGTTTTGACTCTTGATTTGGATTGATGGAAATTTTTTGGTCATGGAGAATTGGCTGACTTCCATTGTGCACTTTGTCCCTTTGTTCCAGGATCATGTTGGCACAGGCATGTTTCATCACCAGTGATAACATGGCCCAACACATTGTCTTGCCTCTCCAAAAGGTCTTGGAAACTTCAACTGTCCTTTGTTTTGTTCATCAGTGAGCTCCTTTGGGACCATTTTTGCACACACCTTTCTCATGCCAAGATTTTCAGTTAAGATTTTCCTAACTGTTTCTCTGTCAATGTTGACTTGGTCTGCTATGCTTCTCACAGTCAGCTGATGATTTTGATGCACAATTTGACAAATTTTTGCAATGTTTTCATCAGTTCTGCTCATTGCTAGCCACCTTGAACTCTCTTCATCAGTGACGCGTTCTCTCCTCTCAGAAGAACGTTTAATCCATTTGTACACTACCATTTTCATCATGGCATTTATCCCCACAAAGTTAGACTAACATGTCCCTGATTTCACTTCCACTCTTGCCAAGTTGAACAAGAAATTTAATGTTTGTTCGTTGCTCTCATTCAAGCTCAGATATTCTTACAATGGCACAAAAAAATCAGGCAACAACAATAATGAACGCCACTCAGCAAGACACCGCCACACATTGACACAAACTCAGCTGTGAGACACTGATATACCGAGGTTATGAAACCTTACTGAGCTGTTTGTACAGTGCTGCCAATGTAAGCGCATGGTGGCAAGTTCGCAAACCTAATTGTCAGACCTCGTACTTTTATTATTGTTTTTATTATTGACAAACAAGACATGATTATAAAGGCTTTATATAGAACATATTCAAAATGCTCTCTAAATATTTAACTGTTGGAAAATATAGAAAACTGGATGTTTTATGTTCTTAGAAGTAAGCTTTCCAAAGAACATGCCTTGGGCAAATGAAAACAATGGTAATTATACACTTACAGTGGGATATTAAATCAGCTTTTTGTCATCCAATATAATCCAATAAAGAGATGCAGTACAGATGTATTTTCAGTTGTATGTTCATTTTGTTTTGCACCCAACTTTTGAAGATTCTTCATAAGAGATATGAAAATGGTGATGATTTAATAACTTTAAATTTTAAAATTTGACACTTAGTGATAAATCTAGGCATTCTTTACCTTTTTCTGTATATTTATAACCTGCCAAGAATAAAGATAAGCCAGCCTTTTAATAAATAATGATATTCTAAATCGTTTGATTCTACCAAATAAACACCACTACAGCAAGATGGTAATACTTGGCAATGGTGATAGAGAGTACAAGCGTTTGTTAAGGGGCTGTGATGTATTTAAGGTGGAATGGCTTCAAGCTGGAATGGTTTATAGAAATAGTATTTTATTTTACAGAAGTAGTGTGTTTATTGCTATAGCTATCCAAATTATTACATTGTCCACTGAATAAAAGATTTCTTTATGAACTATAAAGCTAGATTTCTCAGCTTATTGTTGTTTAGTGAATTTACACAGACATTTATTCAGACCTGATTTCCAATCTGACAACTGCCATATTTTCATCCAGTCCTCTGACTGGAACCAGTCCCATGTTTTCAAACTGCTTTCTGTACATTTCCACATGTATGCTCTGCTTCTCCCTTTAAAAATCTAAAAGTCAACTTAGTTTCCAATTGAGTAAACTGTGCCTCCTGATTTCCCAGTTTCTTCTAATCGTGCCATTGATATGTAGCTCAACTGAACTGGAAAGTGGGAAATCCATGCCGTCCTTTTTTTTCTTTTTTTTTTCTGTCTCCTTAATCTGTTTAATTCCATTAGTTAGGTCTTGGTAATATTTCTTGTACTTGTTTTTGTTTCCCTTTCCCTCTGTTAACACTCTATATGTGCCCTTCATTCCTCCTGCCTATCCTAGTACCATCGCTTCTAGTCTGGTTTCCAGCAGCAGTCTTTCCCTGCCCAACCCATCCAGCAAGTGACTACGAAATTAATCTGCCTAAAACAGCAGTCAGCATCATACTCCTCTTTCTACTCTTTTCTTCCTCCCATACTGAATAACCTCTAAATGCTTAACTTGATGTTTAGGACTCCCCACAATGAAACCTAACAGTTTTCTACATGTATTTGGTACAATTTTCCCTCCATATACATTGCATCAGGCATGCTGAACTAGTTCAGTTTTTTTTTCATCCTTCTATCCCTTCCTCAACCAAGAATATTGTCCTTTCAGTTTTTCCTGCTGAAATTCTGCTTTGCTCTAATGCCACATCCTTCTCATATGATTTCTTGATTGCTCTAATTAGAAGTATTATGTCCATTCTTATTTGCCTTAGTCTTAGGATGAAGCACTTTGAAAAATCATTATTTCTATGCATGCCATCTTAACTGCTGTCCGATAGAATCCTTAAGTTTGGGGATTCAAACTTAACCCTCTTCTTAGTCCCTTTCATTACTATCTTCACAGAGTAGGTACTCAACAAATATTTATGGAATGTAAAGTTATGTTTCAAGACATGAATAAACTTTTGGGTCTTCAAACTGCCAATTTAGATTCTAGATTGTATGCAGTGCATTTATATCAGATGGCAAACCATAGCAATATACTTTAAGTGTTTATATAATAAAGCCATGTAATGAGAAGATAGTAAAATTTGGTGGACGTATATAATTCATTTTCTTTTATAGTATTAAAACTAACTGAGCCATGCAGGTATTCAGATTGAAGTGACCTAATTTTCAAAAATACTTAAGAACACAATTATGTTATTTGAATAGTGGAGAAGATGGGAAGGCCATTTCTACCACATAGAGGAGAATACAGTAATTGCATTTGCAAGTTAAGATATTATTAACATAGATTGGGATTTCCCCTGATGTCTGGATCTGTAGTTTAATCATAATTTCTTTCAAAAGTGCACATTTTAAGAGGAACTGACTTCAAAACTGAAGTGTGAAAGTTCAGCTCTGACGTTGTGCATTCCTGTTTAGTTTGACAAATTTATGGAAATGGAATATAAATGCCAGTGGTTTGGATGATCCTAGTTATATATGCAGTGATTTTTTTCCGTAACAGTACACTTAAACAGATAAATAGCCAGTATTTTCTGTTTAACTCAAGAGAGAAGATAGTTGGAAGCTGTAGAAATGAGTACCTTCTGGTTTCATATTTTCTATCTGAGACATCGAAAATCATTTTTTATCTCTGCTTTAGCTTATGGTTATATACTACAGTAACAATCCTTGATGTAGCTATGAGAATTTCTTTGATGAAGATGCCAAGGAGGAAAATAAAGAGGAAAAGGAGAGGAGAGAGAGGAGGAGAGGAAGAAGAGAGGTAAAAAGAATTTGATTTAGTGCAGAACACGAGTTTTTGATCTAATCTATGTATTTATCTTTGGAAAGTGTTCAATCAACCAAATTGTTAGAATAATAATTTTATTTAATAATTCCCATATTGGAGTTCTGTCTGTGTGAGAGGTTAGAGTATAGCTAACAGGAGTGGAACAGGCAGCTTCATAACAAAAAGAAAAACATTGGTGCTGATGAGTCCATGAATCCTCTTTCAGTTTAGGGTCAAGACAAATGTGCAGAATGTTTTTGAAAACATCCAGTTAGATTGTATTAAACACAATAGACTGCACAATCATTTGTGTTTCTTTGAAGAGATTCTTTCTTTAAAACAATACAGTGCCTTTTATTCACACAATCTACACAATGCTGTACAGTGTGGACGGGGACTATGGAAGCCTTTGTCCAACGGCTTTAGTGTTTTCGCGCATTCTGTCCCTCTGTCTTTCTGTCTCTCTCTCCCCCTTTCTCTTTCTCTCTCATGTCTTTGTGTGATTTGTCAACAGGTTCCCAAGCAGATACCACTGGACTAAAACAAATGTGATTAGGTTAACTTCAAATTGCATAACCGAGACCACAAAAAGAGGTCTTGGCAGTTATTTAACCCAAACTTATATGTAACTCATATTTTCTGCAAGACCATTCCAACTACACTAATACATACATATTTTTAACTTGAAGACATTAGTGTTCTATTTTCCTGGGAGTACCCAAAAATATCGACTTAACAATCAATGTTGATTTATCTTGCATGCAGGGCTGGTGTGGCAGCTTAACAGTTATCGAGACCCCAGAATACTTCCACTTCTCGGTTTTCCTATCCCCATGAGTGGTCACTCCTAGTCCTAGTGATCCAGGCACCATGTTCACATTTGTAATAGCATGAGAGGTGAGAGAAAGAAAGGGCACATTTGGTTGTATTTAGAGAAAGGGTTTAGAAAAGGAGTACAAGATTTTTAATGTTTATGTTCTATTGGCCAGAACTTAATCACAATATACCACAATACCTAGTTGCAAATATTGCTTTATTCTGGGAGGCTTAAAAAAAATCAAACGTTCCAGAAGGCATGAATGGAAATAAATATTCAAGTTTAATATTATTATATTTACTTTACTACACACACACACACACACACACACACACACACACACACACACACAGTGCCAAAAAATGTATATACCTGTTAAGAAAGGAAAACTATATTAAAATTGTAATACTCAATATATACCAATAACAAAAGATGAATACAAGTCACGTTTGACTACTGCAATTACAAGAAGTGCTCAAAGTGGTTACCATCAGCATCCAGACACTTCTGATTACGACGAACTACTGCTTGAGCAACGTTGACCAAAGTGTCCACATGTTTTTGGCACCCCCAGTGAGTGTGTGTGTGTGTGTATGTGTGTCTGTGTGTGTGTATTTATTTTATCTCTATCTATCTATCTCTATCTATCTATCTATCTATCTATCTATCTATCTAGCTAGCTAGCTATCTATCTATCTATCTATCTATCTATCTATCTGACTGTGGCGTGAAGAATAAAATGATTTGCCTGTTCCAACCCAGATAGTGAAGCATTATTTTAAAAATATTCTTTCAGATAATTCTAGACTGTGTGATTCTACCTCATTATTTCCGTCAGGGAGACGAGGGTCTGAGTTTCTACTTCACATTGCCTCTAGCTATGTGACCTCAGATTCCTTGAGTGGTAAAGCAGATCACTGGGTTAGGTGACTTGTAACATTCTGTGATTTACTGAATATCTCTCATGTGCAAAGGCCAATAGCTTCTTGAGGAAAAACAGTATTTCATATTGGTATTGACAATGACTCAAATATGGTTTTGTTGAGATTGAAAAACTCCTGTTAAATGAGCATGCATAGTGAAAGTTATGTGAACCAAATAGACACCTCTCCTAAGTCCTAACTCTATACTGATGTTACCTTCTCTGCACCTTTATACAACAGTCAATGTGCACTAGTTAATGGTATTTTCAAGAACTAGTTACTGAAATTCAAATCAAGGCCATTATAAACCATAAGGATATTTATGATTTTACCCAACGGAAGTCTAAAGATAGGCCAGACTCCAAGATTGGTAGATTGAGTGACTAAAAATATGTCTTTTTCCCTTTTTCTGCTATGCCATCTTCAGTGATGACCTCATCCAAAATAGGTATTGAACGAAATAGTATCAATTACATAATTTACACACCATATATCTAAATATGTTTAAATAATTTTCTAATTATTTATTGAGAGGTTCGTTTCCCCACAAAAACTGTTCTTAAATTGCATACATACTTAACTTATATCCCCCGACTTAGTACATATAGCAGAGATTTAATATTACTTCTTGGAATAATTTCTGATGAGGTAAAATTTATACAGTATATTGCATTACAGTTAATATTGTGAAATTAAAAAAGAATTTTTAAATCAGATAGACATGTATTTGGATCTTGGGCAACATACTAACTTTCTAAGTATCTATGTCATCATCTCTAAAACAGAGATATTAATGTGTAATTCTTTATGGTGTTGAATATTAAATGTGATAATTTGTTTAAAAATAATAAACATAGTTTCTTGTTGGCCACGTGTACAATTTCAAAACATTTCTTAAGCCATTTGCTAAAATATGCAAATTCATATATTTATATATGTCTTATATTTGGTTCCTAGAGCATGCTATTATGTTGGGACAGATTGCAATTATGACCAAATAATTTATATGATAACAGTATAACATATCTTTGTGAATTTATCCACCTGTGTTTGTTTGTTTTTTCTTTTCTATTTCATGTTTTCCATGCATTTGTGTTTTACTTGTTAACAGTGTTTCGGATTTTAAAAGCTTCACTGATTTACAAGAAATTGGTTCTCGTATGAAAGAAAATAATTCTATGTGCCAAGAACACCCTTTTTTTTGTTTTAGCATTATACAGGTTGCTCTATCTACCTTGGCATTCTATATTTATTGCCATTGGGCAGTTCCAAGTTTAGTTTCTGATTGAACCTGCCCAGAGTCAGGCTGTATTTTTGCACACTGGGAACCTGGCCTTATTCCCTTGAACAAAATTGGTGGTAGGAAAACCTTCCTGTGTAAGATCAAGCAAGAAAAAAAAGCAAATTTACTGATTTATATCTTACTGTTTGAAATTGTACAAAGTCATGAATCCACTTGAGCTTCATTTTATTTTGTGATGTCAATGTGAAATATTTTGGATAGCTTAAGCTTATCACTATTGTTTTTTATCAGAGAAACAAATGTGTATTTCTGTCATTGTGCATGTTTGTTTCTGATATATTGTAGTGTTTTGTGTTGTTGTACAGAAATCGTCACTTAAGGTCTTCAATAGGTTATGAGATTTTAAGTGAAATAACATATATTTAAAAAAACGATTTTATCATAGGATAGTTGATATAAACAAGACTTAAGTTCCTATAGCATCTCATCAACATTATAACAAAACAACATTGAACAAAATGACATTATTTAAGGATCTGCTGTACTTGGTGTTATGATTAAACTACATAAATATCTGAAATGTTTTTGGGAAGATCACATATAAAGTATTTTGTAGCTAAATACATATCCGATATACATGATTATTTCAAAGCATACCTTATGATTTGGGTTTGGATTAGGACATCCAAACAAAACAAAAAATCCTGCCCTGACAAGCAGAGAGAAAATTATTAGGCAAGAACGAAGAGAGCTAATTTGGGTGAATAAGTTGATCTAGAAGTGTGGAAATGGTTTTACATAATTTTACTCTATTGCCAAATGGGTCATGTAGTGTTTATTAGCATATCATAGCTGAATAATATTGTGGTTATGTTAGTATATCAGAATTGCCTAAAGTTGTTTCCTTTAGTCTGACTAGTCCTGCCAGCCTGCTTTCTCTATTTAAGCATCGTTCTTCAGATGCTGCATTTGAACACAGCTGGCTTGCGCTTTGCAATGGAAACAAATGGGCCAGGCCTTAGAACAATAAAACATTTACTTGAGCATCTCTGTGAAAGCTGTATGAATTTAAATAGCAAAAAAATATGAGAATATGAGGACACCAGTAAAGAAGTCAGAAGTTAGAAATCATCATATTGAAAATGGGTAAATGACATACCTACACATTAGATGTGAAAAACGTGTCTGTTTTATCTTTTGGCACTCAAGTGTATAGCTATTAAAACTATCCAAATGTTTCAGTCTGTGTTGTGAATGTTTTTAAGCATATGTCTTTCAGAGTATTGGCTGCAACTTCCTTTTATATCATATTCTTCAGATTATGGCCTGCCATGTGAGTGGGGATGACTGAATTGCCATGAAATAGAACTAGTCACACAAGCAGACCATGTGCCGGGCAGGAGAAAAGCAAAATGATGCAAATGTTCATCTAGGTTTTCAGATTAGACCAAACCCTGACAGCCCCTGATAATAATGAAACGCTCCTATCAGATGCAGTAGCCAATCCCTCCCATGATGTTAATTCTTTCATCATTATTAATGAAAGTATTTTAAAAGCAAGATAGAACTGTCATGCTAATACTCTATCTGATTTAAGTTTTTTAAAGGTTCAAGTTTAGTATTTAATTTAATCAGTTTTACCTGTCAAAAATTTATTCTCTCTTGTCCCCAACTTTATATAAATGAAAAGTAAATCTGTCTATTCATAAATATTTGTTATTTTTGGCTCATTATTATAACACAAACAATAGAAATAAATAACAAAAAATGTCAGCTGACAGATATTATTAGACCTCAAGTCCCCCAAATAACAATAAAGTATGTCACTTCAGAGTTTAGATTAAACACATTCATTTTTGATCATCATATTGTAAATGCATTAATGGAATGCACTGGAGGATTAGAAAAATGAAAGTGCCTTACAAGTTCTGCTTAAAACTTATGCTGAGGTATTATTTTAGCCCCTAGTGTATTTTGGACAATTAGAACAGGTATTCACCATAGTGAAAAATAGCCCAAATACAGGTAACCTGTCCAGAGAGCTACATATCTGCAATAAAGCTGTAAGTTGTGTTTGTTTAATCTGAATGTGATATATCCCACAATTCCAATGATATAAATTATCTGACTCTTTTAGAGCTAATTTTCAGCTATACTAATTATTTAATTAGAATTTAATTATTACTAATTAGTATATTAGGGTGAAAAATATCAACTCTGGTGATTGTATTTTTCAGCCACTTTACTGAATTAGTACTTCTAACTCCACCACAATGGGAGAGAAAAAAAAAAGCCTTAACCTCAAATTTATGAAGACAAGCTGGTTATTTAGAGTCCAGTTGAGTAGAGCTTGCATTAATGAGGCCAGACTGAAACTCTTGAGTCCCATGTGGGCAGGTTAGCTCTGTATATAGACTGCACTCTTCCTGGGACTTTTTTCTGAGCAAATATGTGCTGATAATCAGTACGGGAAGCTAAATGCAAATCTACACCATCCCTTGCAAAACAGCCCACCCGCTGATGGTTCCATATTGTCAGCATCGCAGAATGGTAGTTACATTGTGGGTCATTTAAATATCTTTTGTGTTGGCTGAAATACAATTTTTAAAAGGATATTTAAATATCTAAATTTATTTTGATGCGTTCTCTAAAATAGGATATGATTCTGCACATTCAGCATTATTATATAAAACTGTCTGTTGGGTTTATAAAAAAAAAACTGTACCTTTACTTAATAAAAAGAAATATCTGCTGCCATATACCATAAAAAAGAAGCATATGGTATGAGTAATGGAGACTTATCCCTGTTACCCAGTATCCCAGCTTTGAAACGTCACATCTACCATGAGCGATAAATTGATATACGTGCTGTGGCTTAAAGCAATACCTTTTCCAATGTATAATACATAAAGTGTGATTCTGTATATGTGTGTTTGTGGGGCGGTTGTGTGTGTGCATTTGTATCTGCTTATTCTTCAACCCTCTCTCTAAGATGAGGACTCATCATTTCTCTTATAAGAAATTTCTCTGACTGACTTTCAACTCATTATTATTCCCCATATTACACTATTTCAAAATTCTACATTCTCACTATCAAGGATATAATTCACATTTTATTTACTGCATTTCTAAATTGTTGCAATAGCTTCCTCACTGGTATCCTTTGCTTTTATCTTTGATTCATAGGTCACGCTGCTGCAATATTCTTCCTTCTGAAAGTGATACTTTTATCAGAGTACTTCCCAACTCAAAATCTCCATTGCTTCCTATTTCCTAAAACAAGATATCCAAACTCTTTCATCAAACATTCAAGGATTTTATAGTCTGCCTTCAGGCTAGTTTTCTAGTTCTGTCTCTCAGTACCTGTCTACCTGAACCTATCAGAACATATTTGCTACCACATTTTTCTTTTACCTGCAATTGCATTTTCTTTTGCCTCTTGCAACACTTTCTGCCCATGTGAATTTGCAGGTCAAGGTACATGCGAATCAGAAACTGGTTCTTCAATATTAGTTTCATTGCTGTGCTACAACTTTTTGTCATGAGGCAAACAATAGAGAATGTTGTCCTTTGAAACACACGTAGTGACATGAAACAGATTAAGCATATGTGACTTAGACAAGGCAGCCACAAAACTGTCTTAGAATCCGCAGCTCTTAATGACACTCAAGGTTGTTGGCTCCAGTTCATACACAGCTTCTGACTTGTTTTCCATGTGATTGGAATAAACTCTTTTAATTTACATCCTCCCCACTCCTCTACCTTGGTTTGATGTCTTGGTAGGGCTTTGTTTTCTCAATATGTTTCTTCTAAATTGTTTGGCTCAATTCATCTGGCCCTTAGGAATTTGCCCTTATATTTTGTAGTCTCACATACCTTCTGGACAATTGGTACTTATGGGAGAATAGAACCCCTACTCAGCCTTCCAATATTGCTTAATTTTCCTTAAATTATGATTTATCTGGCACCCTTTACCTCTGGTTTATTTCTAATTTGTGGTTGCCAAAGCTTCCGGACTTCTAGTATTTCTGGCACTTGAACTTATACCTGATCTTTGGGCATTTCCGCACCCCACTGTTCAGTACTGTCATGCCAACCCCACCCATTCAGCCCACACTGTACTACAGCCCGGTCTGCCCATTAGCTGATTTTAAATATTAATTGTAATTTCTTACCTCCTTTGCTCATTCCACTCGTTCCTGCTTTAAATATCATCTCCCCTCTGCTTGTTTTAATACTGGAAGTACTCCGATTTTTATCTCATTTCCATGTCTTGCATGAAATTTTGATTACCAGCCCAGCTTGTAGTGATCTTCTCTAATATCTATTGACTCTTTTCACATATTGTTTCATAGGAAACCTAGTTTTTATCAACAAGAGACAGAGGGGTATGGTGGCTAGTGCTTAGGTTTGGAGTCAGACAGAATAGATGAAAAGTCTGGCATTTTATGCAATTCTCTCATTAAGACTGCTCATTTATAGAATGCTAATAATAATAAATGGTAAAATAAAAACTTTAATACAAAATGGCAACAATAATACATTAGTAGTATTGTAAAGAGCAAATAACACATTTAGTTTTCCAATAAATATTTATTGAGTGCTTACTGTAAGCCAACCACCATAGTAGGGATTTGTAGGTGAACTAAATCGATAAAATCACCTGCCTATTCTATATATCAACTGTTATTACAGTAATAATATCAACCAGATTTATTGTGATAAGTCTGTGACATTAATTTCTTTGTATCTCTCAAATTGTTAACATTCCATGACAACATAAGGAATAATTTTGCTTTTCTAGCTTACATTGTTACGTTTTGTTCTTTGTTTTAATTTACCAAGTTTTATGCATAATATGTTTGATTTTATAACATATTCAAGTAGTCCCTCCTGAGATCATGAAGAGTAAACAAAACATCCCTTCATTTATATAGAGGCTTTCTTGTAACCTGAAGCCATGGCATTCAGTTTTTACAGATCCACATTTGATGTTATTATTATTTTAATGCAATAAAAAGGGAAAATGCAATAGAAACTCCCAAGAGCTTATGATGTCAGGTTAGGGCCTGGCACTCTCTGGATTTTTATGGTTTGAATAAAAATGCCTGAAATTTGCATTTCTTAACAAAATATTAGTAGATTATGAATTTAACCATGATGATGTCATCTTGGCAGAAAACTAAGGTATCGTCTTCATTGAAGACTTTATTTCAGCCTGACTCATTAGTGGCTTCTCGAGCTGCAAATGCTGATGCTGGAATATGTGCCTAGAGAAACTGCAGGTTTAATTGCCTTGTCTGAAACGCTCAGAGCTGTATTTGTTTTCCTCACTTCCACATTGATCGCAGAAAAGATCAAAATGTTGAAATTCAGAAAAGTGAATTTGAAACCAAACATACTTAAGAATCAGTATGGTTAGAAAGGGGAGTAGAAATATGTGGGGAGTAGCTGCATCGCTAGGAATACTCCACACTTTTGAGTAGTTGCTTGACTTCATAATACGCTGATTTTAATGGCACTGGTTATATTGTTAAAGCAATATCCATCCTGTATTATAGCATTTTAAACTTATTTCTCTGAGAAGTAGTAGAGTCAGAGGTGTGTATTTGTGAGTGAATGTGCGCAATCCTTTCCTGCTTTATGTTATTTCTAAATGCAGTGATTTAAAGGTCAATTAATGCATATTTTGCCCTCTGCTTTCCAGGACAGTAGAATCAGAGCATGCTTTCCACAAAGCTGCTCAGAGAAAGATCCAGACTGTCTAAAATTAGGTTAGATGGTCTTGAGCAAAGAAATCAAAGCCACCTTATATTTAGCACTCCTGGGACCTCCCACTGTGCATTGATGTAAGCATAATATGCCCTCTTGGGCCAATATAGGCCAATGATTCACTCCCTGTTGTAGATCTTTAGGTGCATGTCAGTGGATATTTTATTCAAGGGGGAAAATAATTTTTTAAAAATTTGCTATGCTACCTAAGAGTACTTGAATCTGTTGCTCAAATTTATATTTTAGGTCATCAATTTTTCAGCATAATAATTACACAGCCTTTTTAGTTTTCCATTAGCTCCTTCAATAATAAGATAAATATTTATAAAATTAGAGAAAATTTTATTTAACAAGGAATACTATGCTTAGCATCAATAGAGGAATAAGTTTTCATTTAATATATAGTTTAAATACTCTTATTAATTGTCTTATTAATCATTTATTCTTTATATAGTGTATGCATCCTCAAAGACAGCTTCAAATGCAAGAACAAAGCTAATCTGTGGACATGACACAAAGTTGTCTGTTGTCATTTGAATAAATACAGCAATGTGATAATTCAGAGGATTCAAAGCTAAAGCTATGACATTCTCACTTGTCCCCACTTAGTGAATTTCCAGGAAATGAAGGAAAAGCATATATTCTCTATACTTTCCCTCTTCTGTTCTTCCTGAGATTTCACACTAATAGCCTTTTATTTTCTAATGGAACTTTTTCTTCTGTTCTTAACTATTAGTTAAACAAACTTGGTACAATAATCATCATGTCAAAAACTGAACATTCTATGAGGCTCAGTATCCATTTTCCTTCTCCTTGAAGGCCAATCTATCAAAATATACAAAGGAAAGAATACAGTTTTTTAGCAAAGGAAATATAAAGATTCTCATTCATTTGAATACTTTAAAAATTATAAGAGCCATTGGCACTCTAGGACAATAAAGAATCAATAATAACTAAAATGAATTAGAAATACAGCAGTATATTTATCTGACTGTGAACCTTTGAGGAAAGCTGTATTATTTATCTGTCTAGGATTGGGGTTAAGTGGCATTGTTAATTAATTTTTCATAATTTCATGTCAAAGTTAACAAAACAAAATGTATGAGCTGAGCTTTTGAATTGTTTTTATGACTATTTGATAAAATATAATTTCATAGGTATGGGAACTTTGCATTTTCTTTTCCATTGCTGGGACAACGGGGTGATTGTCTAATGAAATAATATATCTTTTAATATTTATCACTCACAAGTTCACGGGTTTTACTTAGAAACATAGAATCATAAATTTGAAAGGGGCTCAGTAAGTCACCATTCTAGTTCATCCTCCTTCCCAATAGAAGGATCACTCCCGGAGCACAGAGTATGATAACGGAAGTCCTTTATTCCAAGATGGCAGCAGCCACAGCTTTCATGTTGGACAGTTCCATTTGTTACAGTCTTTCATCATAATGATCTGAAGTTTATGTCCCTATCTAAAACTGATTATGATTCTGATGGCAACGTGGATTTTTCCACTCTCCCAATATTGGGGGCAGGAAGCAGTATATTTAGAGCAAGTACATATGAACATCCAGAGGTGTCCTCTTCGGCCAGCCTCATGAGCTACCAAAAATTATTATTTTGTCTCCAGTTTTGGGGAATGATGTTGTAAAACCATGACTGTTCTGCTAAAGAGAGCTTGTAGCATTAAGTTTATGTTTTGATCATCTATAATGCCCCTTAATAATTTATTATCAAACCTACATAAATATGTCAAAACTTCATAAACTTTATTCCATTTTAGATATTGTACTTCATCAATTGTAAGATGCACCTTTATTTTATCTGTCACTCAGAAAGAAAAACAGTGCTGCTAATTAATTTATGATACAATTCTTTCTCATCACCTAGAATTTTAACTTATTGAAAGAAGGTGTTTTGGATCTATTTAAGCAATTTTTAAATAATGTATAACACATGTACATGTGAAAAAAGTAAAATGTATGTGAAAAAAGTAGTTCAAATGTTCCCAATTTTTTTAACATTGAGATTTTAACTTTCCTAATTACTTTCCTATTTAGAGTCATTGGTGTTTGTCTTTTAAGGAAATGGGTAGTTGTTTTTTATTTGTTTTCACATCAAAAACATGTTGTATCCGGGGTCTTTGCTCCTCACAGCCTCCTCTGTCACAAAATTCTGATGCGCTTATCAGAACTATGGTATCCAAGACATGGGTGCAAAGATATGGTACCTAAGACCTTGGTAAATAGAGACTTAACCATCATATTAAGAGCTACTTAGGAGCATTCAACTCTCAATTATTTTATCAATAGAGGAGAAATCTGGTTTTCTCAGTGCACAGAAAAGCTTTGGAACAAAGTTATTTGTTTAAGATTTCAGACTATGCTCTAGAAAATAAAGGAATTGTAATACATTTAATTAGATATTATGTATTATGTTTATGCAGAAGTGATTGTTGAGGCAAGGTCTCTTATTTATGTAAGTCAAAGGATGTAGAGGCGGTATAATTAGAACAAATCAAAACATAGGAGGCTGTGATTTTTTTTACTCAGTTTTAACTTTTTATTATGGAAAATGTAATCACTCTTTAAAGTAGAGAGAGTAGAACAATGCACCCTTATGTACTCATGACCTACCTTCAACAATTATCTGCATTTTTCCAGTTAATTTCATCTATATTCACTACTTCCCCCCGCCCCGGAGTATTTTAAAGCTAATATGAGATATTAGGGTTCTGGACTCAATTTCAGTGTGTGGGAGGGGAGGGATTTCCCTACACATCCAAGCAATTCTTTGGATACCAGATGCTCTCCTACAATTCAACTAAATTCTGACACTACCCAGAGATAGTGTCATATCCCACAGTTTAAGGGTTCAGTTCTACCAGACCACAACCCCCCACTTCAGATGCCAGTGCTTCTGACTATTCAAACAGCTACAAATTGGAGGTCCCCATAACGTTTTCCTTGGGCTTAATTAATTTATTAGAGTGGTTCACAGAACTCAGAAAACTGTTTGCTCACTAAATCACCAGTTTATTATAAAAGGATATAACTCAGGAACAGCCAGATGAAAGAGATGCATAGGGCAAGATATGGAAAAAGGGTACTGCGCTTCCAAGCTCTCTCAGGAACATTGCTCTCCTTGTATCTACACACATTCACCAATCCAGAAGCAATCCGAACCTTGTCCTTTTGAGTTTTCATGGAGGCTTCATTATGCAGACATGATTGATTAAATCAGTGCCATTGGCAATTGATCCAATCTCCAGCCTCTCCCTAGAAGTCAGGGGGTTGGGACTGAAAGTTCCAACCTTCTAATCATATGTTTGGCTCCTCTGGAAACTGGTTCCCCCTCCTTAGGTGCTTTCTGAAAGTCACCTCAATAACTTAAAAAAAAAAAAAAAAAAAGACAGCTTTCTCTCTCTTATTGCTTAGGAAATTCCAAAGATTTTAGGAGCTCTGTGCCAAAAACAAAGCAAAGAACAAATATGTATTTTTTATTATAAATCACAATATCACACTAGACATTGTATCATTTCACCATATATTATGTAGGATGCTGAATTCACATAAGACCTTTTAAGCATAACCACTTTGTCATGATCACACCTAAAAAAATTACTAGTAATTCATGAATATCAAATACCCAGTCCATATTCAAATTTCCCTGACTGTCTCAAAGATGTCTTTTGCAAATTGATCTGTTCCTTTTTTTCCCTTCCTGCTTCCCTCCCCTCTTTCTTTCTTCCTCCCTCTCTTGTTTCCTTATCTTCCTTCCTCCCTTCTTTCCTTCCTTCTTTCCTTTCTTCCTTCCTTCCTCGTGAATCAGGTCCAAAAGAAGGTTGAAAATTGCATTTAGATATTATGTTCCTAAAGTCTCTTTCACTTTCTATCATTTTTAGAGCAAATTGGTGTTCCTACTTTTTTTAAGATAATAGTGGGCTTTGAGTCAGGAAACTTGGCTTTACTAATAGCTGATGTAACGACTTATTGAACAAGTTAGACTCAGTAGGATACAAGCAGATAGCAGCTAGCTTATTTCTTCTCACTGTTACCCCTTGAAACAAGCTTATGGATTCTTCCCAGTTCCTAGTTTTCCTTTTAGTCTTCTAGTCACTGTTAGCATTAAAAATAGACTCTTTTACACTTGCTGTTGAATAGTCTGATGCAGTCTGATATAAGACCTTATTTTCTTACTCACTTTTAAGATTTTTTTCCTTCCTTTAACTTGTACCCACCGCTGCCCTACCCCCACCCCCTACCCAGTAAGTTCTATTTTGATATACAGGGGAAATGGACCAATGGATTTCTTCTCTATTTTTGCTCAGTCGTCTTTGTCATAAACTAACTGCTGCTTCTTTATCTTCCAGGTTCAGATCTAATGGCAGAGGAAGAAATAGGAAAATAGAACAATTTTATGTATCTAGTGCTATTTAATCTGTTGTCAAACTACTCTGTATGCCAAATACCTAGATGTTTGTTTTTCTTCCTCATGAAGCCCTTTTGTGGGTTCTTCTGATATTTTCCACCATTGGAGAGAGACTTCCAACAGAGCACTCTGACTGGCAATTTACAGTTTCCTCTCAGACTTGTCTTTCCGAAGTGCTCTTGGGGACCTCTTACCTTACAGGAAGCCTTCTTGGGAAGAATTCCTTTCAACTCGCAAGACAGCCTCTTTTTATAAATCCCCTAGGCCAATTTTTTTCCAACGTTTTTCACCAAGGGCCATATGCGGTAAAATACACAAACAGCCGGGCCACTCACTCGAGGTGAAGTACGTATTGCCTCACCTGGTTTATTTAAGTAAACTAAATATATTTTTGGAATTTACTACAGGCCAATTAACAATGGATCATGGGCCGCAGTTGGCCCGCGGGCCACAGTTTGGACACCCCTGCCCTAGGCCAATTGGAAAGCACATACATCCTTGCTGGGTCCAACACTGGATAGATAGGCCCTTCCCAACATAGTCTGTTCTCAAAACTCTACTCTCCACAACCAGCGTCATATAGAGGCGTTCTTAAAAGTGTAGCCTCCCGACTCTTGTAAACAGACTGGCCTGAATTGGGAAAGAAAGTCTCAATTTAGGGTGAGAAGAGAATCATCCAGTACTCCAGAAACTCTTTCTGTAAATTCATACTATCTACCAATTTTTCACAACCTCTCATGAATTTGTAGCCCTTTTTTATACAGTCCATAGGTGAATAATGAGCTAAAGAGGATTTACATTCTCGAAACCTGTCTTGAGTAGGTCCACTATCTAGTTTTTTATGCCTCTGGAGCCTATAATAAGGAAAAGTCACAATTAACATCCTTGGGATCTTGGCTACATCATTTAACTTCATTGGAACTGTTTCCTCAAATGTAAAATCCATTCAGAGTTAGGCCCAATGCCAGTAGTCACTGAATGGGCAATTTACTTAAAGGAGACCCACCAAAAAATAATTACCATACTAAAAATTGGATTAGCAGTGTTATAACAGTAAGAAAGATGGGCTAACCCTTGAAAAGAGGAAAAAAGGGAGAAGAAACAGTTATTTCTAACCAAGGGGGGGACATTTTTCAGTTCTGTATCCCCCACACCCTTATCAAAGTAGCAACTGTTCAGTAAATATATTTATATATAAATAAATGCCCAAAGATGTAAAGACTGGGGCATCACTTACTTATAGAACTGAGAAGGTAGTTTTTTCTTTCATACTTGAAAATGAGGCGTCTGGAATCTTTTTAAAATAAGTATCATCTGGAATCTTTTTAAAGCAAGTAGACCCATTTTCAAAATGGCCAGCCAGTGTCATACTGACCTCTGGTCATACATAAGAGTCAAAATAATAGGCCGACACAGGAATCACACGCATGAACTCTAGCTTTTACCAAGTTGTCTATCTAGCTGAACTAAATAATTGAAACTCAGCAGTCATTTGCTCTATGCCACGAGTTCGTAGAGATCAACTCTGCCAGAGACAAGGGGAAAAGTACTTGTGAAATGAAAGAAGATCCAAGAAGGAAGAACAGCTTAAGAGAAGAAGGTCAACAAGGGCAACAAAGCCCAGCTTGTTTCTCTGCCATGATGCACAGTTCAAATGTGTATGTGTATTGAACACCCACAATGTATCTGTTATTTATAGGATACTATTGAGAAGATATAATGACCTTGAAGATAAGGTAATAAATATGTAATAAATCAAATAATTCAAGGAATTATATCATGTAGCCTCTTAGGAAAGTTTTAGCCAACTCTATGAAGAGTAACAGAATTTCTCTCCTCCGATGTCCTGAGAAATTTCACATATTCTATCATAACATATCCTAATATTGGATTTCTCTCTCTAATTATCTGTGAGATTCCATAGTTTATAGACCATATCTTTTATAGTCTTTGTATCGCCAATGGCAAAAAACATCGTAGATCAGTGCATTAAAGGAATAGATGAACTAATAATGGATACATGGGTGGTGTAGACATGGAGCCTGAGTGCTTCAATTGTTAAATAGACTATATTTTGAAGGGGAAAGTGTTTCAACTTGCAAAATATTGTTGGCTGAGAACAGTGGGGGCAGGAGTAAGAAATTTTTCTGAGTACATGAAAGGGGATGAGAAAGAAAGCAGAAGCAGGGTAATCTTACATAACAGTGCCACATTGAGAGAGGATGAAAGAAGAAAGAACTGACACAAAGGACTTGGTCCTGAGCCAATCCACATTAGGGGCTCGGGCAGTGCGGCTGGCTCTTTTCTCATTATGTGCACTTCTGAGGTATAATTAAAGGAGTGGTCAGTCCCCAGCAGTAAGTTCAGTTGTTAAAAGAGGTGTTTGTATCACTGGCATAACTTGGCCCAGAATAGTTGCTTTGTTTACTGTAATGGTTTTGGTGGAAAAATAAAAGGGCCCAGATGAATCAACAAAGGCCTCTGATTCACAGCACTTCTTATCTTGGCTACTAAAAATCCTATCACCTTTTATATGAGTGACAGGATTTTCCATCATACTTGCTCGTAGATATAGAAAAATTTCCCCCTGTGCTTCCAAGGGCAGTGGAAAAAATAGGAGGAACTTGGGAGCTAGGTTTATTTGTGTAGAGATGTACATTAGTGGCCTAGAAAGAACAAAACTGTGTATAATATTTTAGCTGCCTGCAGAATTGCTTTTAAATATAGACTCAGCCACCTTTATCCATGTTCATTCTTTGAGTGAGAGTTCAGGTTGTTGAATAGTCACATTGCCTTGTCTTCCAAGTTATGTCATGACCACTGGCAACAGGAGGACTATTCTTACCTCTCCAGTGCTGACTTCAGAGGGACATCCAAAAATCTCACACTGTGTTCTGAATCTTTTTCATTAGAGAGTCAATCATTTTATTTTATTGAAGTTTTGAAAATATTTCTTTCCTCTAGAGGCATCTGGTGAAATGTAAATAGGTCTAAAATAGCATTAATATAAACTTTTTCTTTTGGCTGTCCCTTTTAGGGCCATAAACCTGTATGGGTATCTGAGAGCTTATGGAATTGTAGCTTTTCACATTCCAGAAGGACTATAGGGATTACTGAACCCATCGCCTTCAATATACAGATGGGGAAACTGAGCCCTGGAGTGGCAAAGAGCTGGGCACAAAGTTCAATAACAATTTGGTTACCGAACCCAAAGCTAGTGCCACATCTCCTGACACTCACCACCAGTCTTTCCCCTCTGTCACACCTTGGTAGGGCTCAACTGTCTGTCAAGGGGACAAAGGGAAGGTACTGTGGACAAAGGGAAGGGAGATCTGAGGAGGAACTACCTGACATAAGAAGGGCTGGGCAGCAAAAACCAGCTTGTACGAATGCAGTGAGGCCTGGGGCCAGCCTTGGGACACGGGAGCTTAGCCATGGCACATGGCAGGTGCTGGCAAACCAAAATACAAGCTTTGAATTTAACAGCGTTAGGACAAAATGTAGGTTTTACATCCAATGACAGCACTTTTAGTTCTGTTGCAGAAAGTAATCTTTATATATATTTACACATGTAATTTTATATGAAATATATTTTATACTATATAACATGTTTTATATATATATATACACACACACACACACACACATACACACACACACATATATATACATATATATAATATTTTGTGGAAAATTAAAGAAATATGTTTAATACTGAGCACCAAGTAAAAAGGAATATAAAATGAGCAAACTTTTTTGTCATGAATAGCACTTTCCTGATAAGCATCACTTGGATTAAATAGAAGCTTCCAGTAAAGAAGGGCACCGTGTTAGCAATATAGCACACTGCTCCACGAGTTCAAACACCCCTCCAAGGGCTGTTAGTGTTGTGGTGGTATCAGTGCCAACAGTGCCACGATAATCCTTCATGATGTTGTTACCAGTGACTTGATGATATCAAGCAAAGACCAAAATAAACATTTCATTAATTGATGAAGTCTGAGTATATATAAAATTATGGAAAAGAAAAGAATAATGGCTTCAAATCCAGTGTATGATTTAGGGACTGTATGATGATAATACACACATACACACACACACACACACACACACACACACACACACACATTGTATATATATTTAAGAAAAAATGGTGGTGAAAATATTGTATTTTGTTTAAACTGTTAACATTCTAGTGAGGTCAGAAAAAAGTAAAGATCTAATTTATGGAATGGGTTGGTCGTATTTTTCAAGTAGTGTTTGGCAGGTGTATAATTCAGTACCTTAACAAATAAATAACTACTTTCCAAAATGAATGATAAATGGATTGAAATTTTTTATCTTATTTAAAGTAAATATATACAACTTAAAATTAATTTTAAATGATATTCATTTATTGAGAAATTTTATAAACATATACAAGTGCTCAGTTTTTCCTTTTGGATCAATTAATATTTACGCATATATTTTCACTTGAAGGGTTGGGGATGGCTATGGGAATAAAAGACTTCAATTAAAATGATACTGTTCATTTTAAAGAATTTTGATTCCTACCTACTACTCAATGCAACAAGAGGTTGTATTACTTTCCACTTGCTGCTGTAACAAATGACAGCAAACTTAGAGGTGTAAAACAAGATAAATTTATTATCTTACTCTTCTGAGTTCAGAAGTCCAAAATCGATCAATGGGCTAAAGTCAAAGTATTGATCAATGTCTGTGTCCCTTTCTGGAGGCTCTAGGGGAAATAATCTGTTCCCTTGCCTTTTCTAGCTTCTACAGATTACCTGCTTTGCTTGGCTCATTCCCGTTTCTCCATCTACAAAGCTAGCAACGTCAGTTTTTCACCCTTCCATTTCTCTCTCTCTCTTCTGGTTCTCACTTGCACTTTTAAGAACCCTTGTGATTACAGTGGATCCACCTGGATAAATTAGTTTCATCTCTCTCTTTTAAGGTCAGCTGATGAGCAACATTAATTTCCCTTTTGCCATGTAATCTAATATATTCACAGGATCTGGGGATTAGGACTCAGACACCTTTGAGGGGTCATGATTCTGTATGCCACAGAGCTCAAGGAAGATGAGGTAGAAAGCTTTACTACCTACCACTTGACCGTGAGTGACCAGGGCTCTCACTGTGTCTTTGTAAAGAATTCATGCTGGGGTTGTGTAGTGGGCCCAGTGCAGTGTTACCTGATGTGCAGAATTAGGTCCGGTTCTTTCCCCATGCCTCCTACAGTCAGCGGTCCCCAGCAACTAAACATGTGCTGAACATTATTAGCATAACCACCAATTCTTTGTTGGAGCTCGTTTTGTCAGAATGCACCTGAATGTACTCTACTTGTAGGCAGCTACTACATTTGGATAAAAATTATTTTGAACAAAGCTCAAAATATAGCCAAATTCAAATAAGTTTATATAAAAACTATGTTTCATTTTTTTTTCCTTTCACATATATTCAAACAGCTTAGCAATCAATACATTGGTTAAGTTAGAAATTAATTTTTTCACCTAATGGAATACAGTGATGCAAATCCTGTAAAATTGATAAGATGACTAACTAGCCTATTTTAGGATATATGAAGTAATCCTACATTTCTCTTTTTTGTTTTTTATGGAAAGGTAGTCAATTAGTTGTTTCTGCTACACAGGTTATCATGCCATATTGAGATCAGTCATGCCAACTGCTGAGAGCTGGTTCTGCTCCTTGGCATCTCCACTGCTTATACACTTCCACCTAAGTCATTCTTTACTCGAGAGAGAAGAAAACTTTGGCAGTGAAATACCATATGTGTGCTAAGTAGCCACAGTGTACACATAATATGCAAGGCTCTGCTGATGGATATGAAGGCCTATTTCACCTTTTCCATTTTCACTTTCTTCCCACTTCTTAATTACCCCTGACCTCTCAAACATAGCCTTGGATTCAAAGATAATTCAGGTTCAAATTTAAAAGATCACAGCTCCTATAATTCAGCATTATCAGATTTTCAACTTTCATAATATATAAATACATCCTAATTTAAATGACCACTAAATTTGATTAAATTTGTCAATGGAGAAAACTTTGGAAAAAATATGGAAAAGACTTAGAATATTGCCTGTACATAACAAATATTACATAGAGTTATTGTTAGAAGCAGTAGCAGTAGTAGTAATTGGACTTGATGCTTTAATTTTATTTTCATAATAATATAAGAACACCTCCTAAATTCCTGCATGTGTTTTTAATTATTGTTCTATGTATTCTTCTTTCAAAATCATGATTCTGCTCAAATATTCAATTCTTCTCATGAACTAATAAAAATGAAAGCATGTTTTTAAAATCTAGCGATGTCTAATTTATATCAAACATTTAAATGGATTTAACTTTTAGTAGCCATTAATTAGAAACCTTGTCTTTTGTGTTCCTGAGGAAAAAATACTAAGTACTAATGATTAAATTGATCTGGGGCATATAGGGAAATGATAAGGCCTATGAACCTCATACCTCTTTGCTATTTCAGTTGTAAAGACTAAAATAGTCGATATTCTGGCTCTTCCATGCTGTATTAGACATATGGGAAAGATCTGTTGTGACATATAACCCTTTATCTGTTTGCTTTAGGATGTTACCCATGGTGGAAAATCTTCTCTTAAATCTTGGTTAAATTCATGCTGAAATAATCTTCTTTATTCATGTCCCCAAGCTCATATATATATATATGAGCTTTTGTGTATATATATATTTATATATATATATTTATTTATACACACACACACACATATATATATATATGTATGTATACATATATACGTATATATATGTCAACCTTTAGTTTAATAACATTTCAGGTCTCAAAAATAGAGTATTTGTGTTGTAGTCACTAACGTAATAAAAAGAAAGGAAAGAAAAGAAAACTAAGGTTATATCTACAATAGGTGTTTTGATTACTGACATTCTCTGTGAGTATTTTTTAATCTTTGGCACCTCTATTAAGTTCCCAGTTGTGCTGATATACTTTTTCTTCTGAATACTCATATACTTGAATGCCATTTTTTTTCCTACAGGTAGCTATGCAAAAATGTTGTGTAAATCCACAGAAGATTGTGTCTGAATATTGTTCAACTTATATTTCTGTAGAGGGTTCTTTTTGGTTTTATATCCTAAATAAGTCAAGTTTCATTTATATGGTGACAGCTGTTTAGAATGATATACATTTTCTGGGCATGTTAATCTGTGGTTACTGTATTAGTTGTGTCATTTCTTCCTGGGTCATTTCTTCAAGGCTTTGAGTTTAATTCCTCTTAGCATTCACTGTTTTATCTTAACTTTTTAACCAGCTAGTATCAGTTTGTTTTCTACCCTGAATCATGCCACCTGAAATTGGCCATAAATTTCCATGTCACTTGTTCCTTCTTCCGTTTTGCCTCTCTGGATCAATTGTAAGGTAACGAAATTATCTAGCTCACCTCATGTTTTTGAGGAGAACATTTCTCTTTCATTTATCATCAATTATTTTTTTATTTATCATCATTTATTTTTCCCTACCTCATGGAAACAACAGATCATAGCTTTTATTCTATTAAATTTCCACACTCACCTTATACTTTTGATATGCACTTTTCTCTTCCACCTCTCATTAAGTCTTTTTGACATACATGTTTCTGTTTAGTCACTTACTTTTTTCTTCTATTCATGGAAACAGCAGGTCTTCATTTTATCCTACTTCTCTTTTTCTCTTCCGTCCCTGTAGCATTCCTACCTTATAGTATTGTTATTTGTGCTGGGTAGACTTCTAAAGAGACCCACTCTAAACATTCCTGTCTAACTTTGATTACAGTGATTTCTGTTTAATATTTGCTCTCTATAATTTGCTGATTATGTTGATATATTATTTAGTTAAAATATATTTTATTAGAAAATTTGTAAAATGGAATCAGTTATATTTTTTTCTTATTTATGGTAATCATAATAATAGTTTTATTTTCCTTAGGAGATATACTGTGAAAGGAATAGAGCAAGCACGTGGATAGCTTTTGTTGTTCTAGTTCTAACAGTATGTAAATCGTTCAGGAGTAGTAAACTTCAGCTGTAGTGAAATCCAGGTTTCCAGGCTAGGCTATTTCTATTTATAGCTTTTGAAATGGGACGTACTTTAGCTATCTCGCAAAAGCCATGCCGACGTGAATAAGTTATGTGGAAAAGCTTTAGTGTAAAAATATTATTTAAGTGCTAAGTGTCATAAAAGTACATTTGTATCCATTGTCTACTGTTAGGTTGGCACATATGGACTGCAACGTTTAATAACATAAAACCAGGCAAATACAGAAACAGTGACTTTTAATGTACATTTTATATGCCATGTATAGATGGCAACCCAAAATGATCAGCATTTGTGTATGACTGCTTTAACAATAATTCAGAATATATCGTTCTTGACAAATGTGTTTGGATTTTAGGAGTATTTAAAATTTGTATTTTAGGACACATTTATGGTCATATATGTAGATTTTTGGGCAGAATTTGCATTTTCTACCAAAATTGAGTTTTGATTGGAAAAGACTTGACCCGTACAGCTGACCAAAATTTTCACAAAATATGAACATGTAGCAGTGTTCCTCAAAGCAGCCTTTTTTCCAGATAAGATAGCTGAGCCCAGAAATATAAAATGACTTGCCTGCTTCACACAGCAGCTAGAATCACTGTACAAATTAGAACAAACCAATTCATGCAATCCCAGTTAATTTACAGTTCAGAGGGGACTCTTGTATTTACATCAGAATACTTGGAAATTAAGAATAAGGCTGGAGGGCATGCCCGGTGGCTCAGGCAGTTAGAGCTCCATGCTCCAAACTCCGAAGGCTGCCGGTTCGGTTCCCACATGGGCCAGTGGGCTCTCAACCACAAGGTTGCCAGTTCAATTCCTGGAGTCCCACAAGGGATGGTGGGCTCCGCCCCCTGCAACTAAAATTGAACAGGGCACCTTGAACCGAGCTGCAGCTGAGCTCCCAGATGGCTCAGTTGGTTGGAGCGTGTCCTCTCAACCACAAGGTTGCCAGTTTCAACTCCTGCAAGAGATGGTGGGCTGTGCCCCCTGCAACTAGCAACGGCAACTGGACCTGGAGCTGAGCTGCACCCTCCACAAGACTGAAAGGACAACAATTTGAAGCTAAATGGTACCCTCCACAACTAAGATTGAAAGGACAACAACTTGACTTGGAAAAAAGTCCTGGAAGTACACACTGTTCCCCAATAAAAGTCCTGGTCCCCTTCCCCAATAAAATCTTAAAAAAAAAAAAAAAAGAGAATGAGGCTGGAAATGGGAAAAATCCATATTGAGGCACAGGGGCTAGTTGAACTGGGAGCAAAAGTAATACAGCTTTTAGGGTATGTAAGAATTATTTGGTTGCTCTGGGAGCATGATCAGGTAGAGGTTTTCTTTCGGGGAGTAATTCATAAATCACTTCCACACTAAGGGTTCCTTTACTGGGTGGTCACCAGTTCTGAATAGACATGGGTATGAATATTAGGTCGACGCTTTACAAATGTAAAATTCACCATTGTGATTCCAAAGCAATTTCATTTTACAAATTTATACTGTGATTACATTTTACAAATCACATAAAAATGTTTACCCCATCTTTGTTTGTAAAATATTTGTGTGGATACTTTTGTTGTTTTCTTTAATAATCAATTTGTTTAAACCAAGAGGCAAAATCATCTCCAAATCATTAGTATTACTGTGCAATGGGGGAGGAGCACTGGACATTTAGAAGACCATAGGTATTTCAGAAAGCTGGTATTAGCATTTCCTTTCTACTTTTCTTCTTCTATCCCACGACTCCACACATCAGGCTTACTTTTTAAGAGGTGCTCCTAGCAAATTGCAGTAATAACCGATTGAAAATGTAACTTGCTTTTCAACTTTCTTTTGGGGCATATTTCATGTAATAGGTTGGATAATGATCATTTCTCTTTTCCCCACAGCCCTTCACACAGTGCTTACATATAGTAGGCACTTAATTTAATAGTTGACTAAATAAGGATGGATGAGCCAAAGACAAATATAAGAGGTCTTTATATAACTCGAAAGCAGAAAATTCTGACCCTGGAAGATCTAGAGTTGATTATACTGCCTTTTTTTTTCAGGAACTTATTAGCTATGAATCACAGACCTGCTTATTTTTTTGTTTGTTTTCTTTTATTTATTTATTTATTACATTAGTTTCAGGTGTGCAAAACAATGTAATGATTAGACATTTACACCCCTCACTAAGTGATAACCCCATCCACCAAGTCTACTACCCCCCTAGTGACATCGTATGTAGCTGTTATACCATTGACTATATTCCCTATGCTGTACTATATATATATATATTTATTATATATATATATATATATATATATATTCAATTTTCATTACAATTGACATTCAATATTATTCTACATCAGCTTCAGGTGTACAGCACAGTGCTCAGACATCTACACCATCTATGAAGTGATCCCTCTGATATGTCCAGTACCCATCTGTCACCCTTCATAATCTATACAGCATTATTGATTATATTCCCCATACTATTTTGTGAATGGTAGTCACAAAATAGTCATGGGGATGTGAAATGCAGAACCTGCTTATTAACATACACTTTCAAAGTCTCTCTATGCAGCCTACCATCCTATGAAGAAATCCACTTCTAAATATAGCTAACAGCTTTCAATGTGGCCAAACCTCCATCTTCCACTGGTAGACATCTACTGCGTAGAAAGCACTAGTCCCATTTCCAAAAGCTCTAGTTAAAATGTAGTTAAGGAAGAACTGCATTCTTATACCTTGCCACCCTCTGGTTACAGCTGCTTATTTTGATTGAAATCATTTTAAAACTCGCACCTTTCCCACTTTATAAACCTTCAACTACTTGAAGTCATTTGAAGTGTTTTCAGGTCCCTTATCATCATCCCTGCAGTATCTTGTTAACTCTAACATGTTACTGTCTATTTGTGCTCTCCTACTTGTATCTTGCCTTTATTTAAGCCCGTTGATATATGATTTATGAATTTCAATTATAAAGGAAATAGCATTATCAATACAGAAGACTTTCTTTAAATATTTTCTTTGATAAAATTTACAGGAAATTTCAACGTTCCTCAATTGTTAGAAACTTTAATTGTTCATTCAGGTGATTTCATATATTCAAATGCACAGGTGGGGAAATAATCTTTTACCCTTAAATAACATTATTTGGTAATTTAAATTATTCTTATTTTGTGATAAATTGTGCAGGACTCCATTTCTTTGCACTCTGATTACAAGGTCATTCTTGCTCCGGAGTGGAGCCCCCTAGAGGGTAATGTGATGTGTCTCTTGTCAACACTAAGGATATTTTAGGCTCTCAAAAATATTAGATCAGTCAATTATCAAGGATATTTTCTTTGACCCAGTTTGCTCAAATGATTTATAAGGAACTTAAAAAGTTTGGTATCTAAAATTACTCCTGATATTGAATCTGTTTTTTAATTTGCTTTAGGTCCCATGGAACTCATTTCAGTTTAGAGCTTCCATTGACTTAAAGGTCTAGGTACCATGATGATTGCTTTACAGCATAACAAAGAACCACACTACAACTCTTGGGAAATAGAGGAAATTGTGCAGTGAACCATAGAGAAACCAGCAGTTGGGGCAGTGCTTGAACTTTTGTTTCCAAAGGTGAAGCATCTCGTAATAAGTGTTAAGAAGGATTGTTGTCTTTTTCTGAATTTTTAAACTATGGAATTTGGCCAATGATGTCTGAACACTCTGTTCTTCCTTATGCACTTAAAATCTTGAGACAAAAAGTTAAATTTTGACACGCAGAGAGCAAGAACAAGGTTCCCTGATGTACTTTATGAATGATAACATTTTGAGTAGGTAAATTCCATCGGCTTTTTTCAAGTAACCCCTAACATTTGCTTGGCCTGGAGCAAAAGTACAAATAGATGCCCACATGATACAAGTCTAAATATTTAAAGTTATAGATCTAGTCAATAAGCTGTTAAATGATACATGATCCATCTCCTGTATTAACAAATACAGCTTTTCAATGACTAGGAAGGCCAGGTTCAAATTTATCATTTCTGTCACTTTATATTTTTATGCAGGATCTAATTCCCCACTATTAGCCTCTTCTTTTTTTTCATTCTGTTCTGAATTGATCCAGCACCAGAAGGGAACTCAAGGCCAATCTCCAGCTATACCCCTAATCCCTGATGAAATGTCCCTTTTGGTCTCCCAGGGCCCAGGGGTATGCATATGGGTTATAAAGTTTCCCTTTGAATTAGGATGGATCTAAGGAAGATCCCTGGAAATAATGTCAGAGCCATTTAACTAGGGAATTTGATGGTTCTGGGCACCCAGAGAATGATATCTATAAAAGAATATGGGCTTTCTGTTTGCAAACACTGGGACCTTGGAAGGATTGTGGCAGGAAGACCAGTGATGAAGGGCTCTTCTTGTCTGGGTCTAAGGGTGGTTGAGCTTTTTGTCTAATATCTCCCAGAAATTGTTCCTGGGAAATATACACATGTGTGTGATGGAAACAGAATTGGCATGTGGTTTCTGCAAAGAAAGGTATTCATGGAACTCAGAGGAAGTATCAGAGGCAGAAATGAATACCAAAGCCCATAGGCAGGGAGTAAGCCTATTGGGCCTCGATCTTCTTCACCTTTTACCTTGGTCAGAGTTTTCTGTTCGTGGATGGTGATATGAATAAGGCTGTACAATAAGAACCTGCCTATCCTCGGTAGAAAACTTGAGAATGAAACCTCTAGTTGTGGTGTCCTTGTCAGGGGTCAGTTTTCCAGCTGTTGGGATCAGAACTCAGCTGTCAGGTAGTTTGAGAAGCAGGTAGCTATAATTAGTTCGTTAAGTAAACATTAGCATTGTCATCCCTGTATGTGCAGGAGAGTTCAGGAGAGCCGTTTTCAATGTTCCTGTTGGTCCTTCCAAATGCCTTTGGCTTCTTGTCACCAAATCCCAGCAGGTGCCAACGTGCTGCAGGTTTCCGCATTTAAGGCTGCATTTGTCATCTGTAGAATTTCGTATCATGCAGTGTGTCTATGCAGTTGCTCACGTTGTATATAATATAACCATCTCCGTCAGACTTAATGTTGACTTAGACGTACATTGTCCTCATGTTATGGTTTGAAAATATCTTTCCTTCAAAGTTTTAATAGTCATTTTGAAATTGGCTAGATTAAATTTAAGATGACTTCTGTGTGTGCTTGGGAAGTAGAACACGAATTTAGATTTTGAAATTTTCATTTTTGGCAAGCACAGAGCAGGATGTGGCCTAGTTTCAAATGTTTATTTGAAACAAAAATTTAACTGGAATTGAATACTGTGCTTTCTGGAAAGAGTTCATAAAATTTTTGACAGTGGTTATTTTTGCACCTAAACTGTGTATTGCTATACTTCATCCAGAAATTATTTTTTAATAATTTTAAAGGGATTACCATTGAGCTTTTTAACATTGAGTTTTTGTTTTTTTAATGAAGGAAAGAAAGGCTTTCTTTAAGGTGTCTGCATTTTGATGGTATTTTTGAAATTATGTATGAAAATATTCATATAGTCAGAAAACTAATAGTTAATGCACCAATTTACTAAATATTAAGAAAACATGCTTTAAATCTCCCTTTTTACATACTATTAATAAACTTGACATAAAGAGAAGTGTCCATCGCTTCTCGGCCTTTTAGCTAAGATCAAGTGAAGAGAGTGTCCAGTAAAAATACAAGTAATGAATATATGAAAAGAAACCTTTTGAACTGTTCTTTGGAATGTAGTCTTTAGTAGAGAAATACTGTTTAATATTTCCCCTAATTTTTATTATACTTTGACTCAGGAATAGCAACAAAAACAATAGTACACTTTTCAAGTGCATACTGCATGCATGTAAGCATGCATTCATGTGTTTGTTAGACAGTGTTGTAAACACTTTATGTGCGTTATCACCTTTAATCTTCACAACAATTCCAATAATATGTGCTATTTTTATCTCTACATTAGAAAGGAACAAACTGAGGAAACTGAGGCACACAGCATATAAGTGATTTGCCCAAGGTCACATAATAGTTAGTATCTGGTGAAAGTGAAGTTTGAACAAGTCATTTAGATTTTCTTCAGTATATAAAATTGTCCTTCAAAAGTTATGGAATTTATAAAGCATGATAATTCAATAAACATGAAAACACTTTAAAATGAAGAAATAGTTGAAAGTAGTAGTAGTTCATTTTTGCATGAAATTCTGGGTTTATAAAGGAGCACTAGAGTAAGTGGAGGGAAACTTGATTCTGGTTATAGTGTTGCCACTGGCTGGCTGTGTGGCATTGAACAAGTCACCTCACCTCTCTGAGCTTCAATTTCCTCAGTTATAAAATATGGAGACTAATATTATTTCACATATTACTGAGCTGGATAAGGATTAAATCAGATATCATGTAACCTATTTTTTTCATAATTTTAAAGACATAGGCAGATATAAAAGGTATGTTTTCTGTCCTCCTTCCTCCGGCCTCTGTCTCCGAGTCTTAGGTTTCAATGAAAAAATGGGAGGGTTGAACCAGATGATGTCACATTTCTAGTGTCTCTGTGAGCCTGTGGTTTCTATAAAAATTACAGCTGGTTTTTAAAATCAAATTACTTCATTGCAACTAATTTAATAGTCAGTTATTTCATTAAAACAAAATCTTGGATTTTGCAGACTATATTTTTATAGTTATTTTCATAGAACTGTAGAGCTTAGAAAGAACTCAGAAGGCTATCAAAATAATTCAAAGTTCTAGGACAGCTAGAATGTATCAGGGTTTTACTGAATCCTGTGTTAGGAGATTTTAACATAGCCAGTTCTAATATTCACAATATTTGCAACCACAAATGGTCTTTTATCCTTTAACTAACGCTTCCTTACAAAATTTAAGTCCATTCTTTACTTGAGAGGTATTTGGTAAAGGTGGGGCATACCTTAATTGAAGTTAGCTAAGTCACTTTTCAATGTGTTCATCTTTGTACTAAGAAAAGCTATTTTCTTATCCTTTTGCCATTTGTTTAACTTTCAGAGACTTTCTAATCATTATATGTGACACACAAATTGATCAGCAAACACATATAATACGTATATCTATCTTCCTGTTATACATAGGTCTCATTTTTTTAAAAAAAATCTCAGCATGCTTATAACAGAATACCGATATAATATAAATTCATGTATTTATTCATTACTCTTATAATTTTGGAGTTCTATGTCATTATTTGTGCTTTTTGTCTAATTTTGGACTTTTACCTCTAAAGCTAATCTGGCATATACTACTACAAAAGATTGAGGGCATGCGTTTTTTTTTTTTTTGTCCGATTTAATTAAAAGTCAACAAATAAACAAGCAATATGGCATAGTTATAATTTGTTAGAAAGTGACAGCTGAGAATAAATCTGCCTTTTTGTTAATATGTTAAGTGAGGATAGCTTACATCATCCTCACTTGTTAACATGTTAAGTGAAGACAGCTTATATCATGCCTGGAAAGTGATGTAACCAGAATAGAGAAGCAACTCGTCCTTCAAATTATTCACTCAGTAAGTTTTGATATGACCCTAAGTAGGTGATGCCTAGTGCTATTAAAATAATATACCTAAGAAATTGTGTATACATTAGATTGGTGCAAAAGTAATCGTGGTTTCAAAGGTTAAAAACAACTGCAAAAACCACAATTACTTTAGCGCCAACCTAATCTTAACCATGGCCTATGCTCAAATGGAAACTATTGCCTGCGACATGTATATCTGTACACAAATCAACAGTGTTTGTTGGGGCGTTTTCAAGTATAAATATCATCTGTATTTGAAAGGGCGTAACACTTTTTTGTTTTGCTTGTTCATGAAGAATTAATATAAAAATCTTTGAAAATTCTTACTTAAGTATAGTAAAAATATACTTTGATGATATTAGATAGTCAATGTAGGATTATTTGACTTAAATACATGAAATACATTAAATATGCCCATTACTGGTCCTGTGTATCTCCATGACCGCAGCCAGGTCTGGGGTGTCGAATGACTGCGCTTCCCGCAATACTGAATATAACCGCCATAATGGGCGTGGGCACTTCTGTAACACCGATCAGCATTTGGAAAGCTGTGCCTGCAGAACATGCATATGTATGCTGCAGTTGGAAGAAAACAAGTGACTGTGTGCTATACTAAGAGGGTGTGTCATTTAGGGAAATTATTTTTGTTGGAAAGGTGCAATTACAGGAGCCCAAAGAACAAATGTATTTTAAAGCACTAAGAGTTATAATATACATCTTGACAAGGAAATATACAGTTGCTGAAAATTGGCTAAGAAATACTATTGCAATCATTTCAGTTTGTGTTAGGGAATTCTCTAGTGAAGCCACAGGGCAAGGATTTTATTCTGCTGCTGTTTTATACATTTATCCCTTTGAGTATATGTTAACTGTGAGCTATAAATTACTTGCGTTTGCAGATAGCTTTTGTAACTCTAAAGATAAAATGCAAAGTCAGCACTATGGACTTTTTTTTTTTTTTAAGGAATGATTCCACCTCAAAGTGTAATTGATTTTCCTCTTCCAAAGTATTTATTTTTATATTTAGACATGTATTAAATGTGCATGTATACCTTATTAAGTTTTTTATATCTGTGCACACAATAGTGATGAGACGAGATTTAGCTAATTCAGTAATACTTCACACTTTGGTAATATTGTTATTCCACAGTTCTGCAATATATATCATTTTTGTGAGAGCCCTTCTTCTTGTTCCCCATAGGCATGTCTGTTTATTGAAGAGAAAAATAGCAGGGAAAAATAGAGAAGAGAGAAAAATAGGCTTGTACTGAGATAGAATATTGTGGTTCATGAATACAAATTCATTTTCTCTCTCTCCGTCTGTCTGTCCCTCTCTTTCTGTCAACCTTTGCTAAACTCATATGTATTTTCCTATTTTTCTCATTGGACTCAATAAAATTGGACTACAATATTCTGCAAAAGGTTTTGAATATATAAATAGTTAAGGCTAAACGGGCACTATACTCTGAGATATAGCAGTCTGGAACTTATAAATAATAATTGGAAAACAGTTTAATTTAGTAATCTTTACCCAGATCTTTTTTAGGCCAGTGGTTAGTATTTGCTGCAACTTGCACTTTAAGAGTTTGTATAATGCATTCATGGTGAAAATGTAACTTATTAGAATACAGAGGAAACAAAGAATTAAGGGTTCTTAAACTAGAGCATAATGTACCTATTACCCAAAAGACACATGGAGACACTCTGCGGATAGGCTTTCTTCTAGCAGCATTCCAGTTGCCTGTATAGCTACATTGTGGTCTAGGGTGTATGTTTCCAGTAATGTAATAACTGTACATAATCTTTACTCAGCCACAGGGCTGCTCTTTACAACCCTCAGTTATACTATGGAACCTACTACCATCTGCTAAGAAATAAGCCCCAGACCTGACATTTCCTGCATGAGTTGAAATAATACAATCAAGCGAGGAAGGAGTCCCCAAATTCAGTGATTTTTGAATAAATTAGTAAATGAAAAATAGAAAGTATTTTTCTGAGCTCTGTTAAGAGAAATGGAAGATTTTGAACCTAGACTATATGGGCTTATTTAATGTCCTTAGATAAAGAAATTTGATATGAGACCTAAGGCAGTAACAATTATATTCATAAAGAGGTTTATCTCTTTTATATCTGTACTTTGCTATAGATCAGTTCTTTTTTCACTTGTAATTTCCTTAATAATACTAAGCTCTTTGAAAAGTAGTTCAGGGAAAAAAATCAGATAACTTCAGTCCTCTATATTAACAATTTAAATGAGTTAATAGAAACCCAACATTTAAATTTCACAACCATTTAAAGGCAGATGGTAAACATAAATTTTCCATGGGTGAGATTTCACTGGTAGTAGAAAGGATTTTATTGGTATGGAATTAATTGGTTTAAATTTAGGAATACAACTTCCTGCCTGGATGAATTAATCACTGATGAAAAACAGTACTACAGGATACTTATTCAAAGCTTACATTGTTGTTCAGTTTTACTTAGCTGCTTTTTATCAGGGAAATAGCAGGCTAGAGTGACATTGACAGATTGGCGGATTTGTCTCAGGACGTGCCTCCCACAAACATCAGGAGCCCACCTAATACGAGAAGATTACAGACTTCTTTGCAGCCAGTGAAATGCAAGAGGAAAGTCTGGGCTTTAAGGCAGAAACTGAAGGGACAAAAGAAGGAAAATGAGACACAGAACAAATAAGTAATGGACAGTGCTCTATACTAAGCTTCTGTGAAAAGAGACAGTGGTGTAAAAACTAAATTCTCACTTTTGAAGTACACTTGCAGTCATTTCTGTTTAACTTAATGAAGCAGTAAACTGAAATTTGTAGCTCTGTTTCCAATGATTATTTTTAAATTGTTTGTTTAGGTTCCAATGTCAGAATTCTAACAAGATATTTTTGATGGGAGATATTTGAATTTAGATGGGACCTGTTGACCTTATTTCACTGTCGTGTCTGATTTTTGATCATGTTGTGCTGGTCACCATGACGCTATCACAAAGCAGGTAAGTTTGGACAATACAGGAGACTAGGGTCTCACATAGTATAGTTAAGTGACAATTTCTTATACCAAAGTATATGTGTTAAAGAGATAAGGAAGACAAAACAAAATTTAAAAGCACATGGACAAAAATTTGCAACAATAATTATGTTATCTTGTGATAGGGAAGGATATTCAAAGCAGAAAAACAAAGGACGATATTGGGGCGGGGGAGTTCAAATAAATCTGATTATCTAAAAATTTGAAACTACTTTATATGATAAACTACCATAAATGACATCCTGAAATAATATGTTTGCAATATATGCGATAGCTTGAAAGCTAATAAACTTAATATATGTTAAGTATATATATATATATATATATATATATATATATATCCCAACAGGGCAAAAGTGGGGAGGATGAGTGAAAGGCATGAAGAAACAAATCATAAAAGCTGAAATAAATTTTTTTTTTCAAATTAGTTAAGCAAAGAATTTCTAATAAATGCAAGTGTGTGCGATCATTATTACCTATCAAATTAATAAAGAGTAAGACACGTTAGTGCTAAATGCTGAAGTATGGTGGGACCTATGCACAGATGCCCCAGCTCAAGGAAGTATATCAGGTTAGATATATTCACATTTTTATACCAAATAATCTCAAATCTAGGAAGCCTACTTATGGTAATAGTCATAAATGTACATAAAGATTGATATAAAAATATTGCAGTAAAAAGCTAATAGCAACATAAATTTCAACAGGGAGAAGTTAAATAGTGGTACATTCAAACAGAAAACTTTGAGCAACTATTAAAAGTAATTTTAAAGATCATTTAATGATATGAAAAAAATGTTCTTGTAAAAACAATAAAATCTATGTTAATTATCTGACGCCAGTTTTATTTTTAATATATACAAACACACACATACATATGTATAACCCATTTATTTGTATGTACAGACAGTGAAATAAAACAGGCAGGAAATATAAATAATGGATGATTCCTAAAAAGTGAACTATGTGGATCAATTTATCTCTCATTTTCAAATACAGAGGGTGCCAAAAAAATGTGTATACATTTTAAGCAAGGAAAAAACTGTAATTCTCAATATATACCGATAACAAAAGATGAATACAAGTCACGTTTGACTTCTGCAATTACAAGAGGTGCTCAAAGTGGTTAATATCAGCATCCAGACACTTCTGATTACGGCGAACTGCTGCTTGAACAAATTAACCATCTCTTAAAATGTGTATACATTCTTTTGGCACCCTGTATAATAAAACGCACCCATTATTTTACTGTCGTAATAAAAAAGCAAAGGAAAACCTTATTAGAAAAATAAGAAACAAATTTTATTTACATCTTTAGTAGGGGTATAAAGATATCATTTTAATTCATATTCTAATTTATATCTCTCCTTAAAGTTCTCACATCATAGTTTTTATTTTTAAAATGCATTTGAAGATATTAACCTTCAAGGTGTTTCATGTAGTACATGTGGAATGTGTCTGTTTCTTCCATGTCAATGCTGTCAGTTTAAAAAAGCATAATGTATTTGAATCCTGTGAATATTTCCATTGAATAATAAGCCGGCCAGTTAGCTCAGCTGGTTAGAGCATGGCGCTGGTAGCACCAAGGTTGCCCGTTCCATCCCTGTATGGGCCACTGTGAGCTGCGCCCTCCTTGAGAAAAAAAAAAAAAAAGAAGAAGAAGCCTTTTAAAAGTAATTTCCACCAGGTCCTCAAGTAACCACTCTTTTGTTCCATGGTTTGCTCACCAATATTGAATTCCATGTCTCAGAGAGCTTAGTTTTCTTCATATCCAGTGGTAATTAGAGTAACATGTGCTCTCTAAACTCATAGGATATTAATTGACATAATGCAGATTACTTCCCAATTTCAAATTAGATCTGATATTGCCATAGGAAGCTCCATGCAATGGTACAGAGTCTCTTGTTCCTCAGCAGCAATCTTTCTCAATAATGGAATTATATTAGGAATGTCCTTCAAAGAATGAACTCGACCTGAGAGCAAGTGCCTCCTTTAATTTTAGATCCGAAGCACAGCCCTATCTCCCTAGTCAGGAAAATGTTTGTGGTCAACAGGCTGTTCTCCCCCACACGATTCAGGGTCTGGTCTCCCTCCAGTCCCCGCTCTGCTCCGCCACTCTGGAGGCGCACTTATTGTATCCATCAGGTAGAAGAAAAAAGAGCAGGACATGGCAGACACTTTCTAAGAGCACAGCATGGAAGTGACACACATTTTATTACTGGGGACAAGTCATATGGCTACACCTAATGTAAGGCACCCTGGTGCAATGTAATCTAGTTGTATGCCCAGGGAGGAAAGGAAATGGATTTTTTTGGTGAAAATTAGCTGTCTATTATTATACCAGTTGTGCCAAATGATGGGATAATAGGGATGAATGATTCCAGTCCATATAGACTCTAGAGAACTCCAGGTCTCATAGGATAAAGACAACTACATATAAGTAATTCTAATGGGATAAAAATGGGGAGATGCCTCTCTGGGCAGGGTTTTCTAGCGTGATATGCATCGATTAGTGCTTTAGTCTATATTTAGACAATTTCCTTTGTTCATTCATGTATGAATTCATTCAGCATTCTCCTTTCATTGAGTAATCTGCATAGCTGCACTAAAGAATATGAAGAGAGGAGTGAGAAAAATGAACTTACTTGCATAAAACAAATAGGATCTAACTTCAAGTGATGTAGAGTAACACACCTGCTTTTTTTTTTTTTTTTTTGAAGATTTTATGGGGGAAGGGGAACAGGACTTTATTGGGGAACAGTGTGTACTTCCGGGACTTTTCCAAGTCAAGTTGTTGTTCTTTGAATCTTAGTTGTGGAGTGCGCAGCTCAGCTCCAGGTCCAGTTGCCATTGTTAGTTGCAGGGGGTGCAGCCCACAATCCCTTACTAGAGTCAAACAGGCATCCTTGTGGTTGAGAGCCCACGCTCCAACCCACTGAGCTATTTGGCCACCCGGGAGCTGAGCTTGCAGCTCATTGAGTTCATTCTAGTTTCGGAGGGCACAGCTCACTGGCCCATGTGGGAATTGAACCTGCAGCCCAGTTGCCCAGAGCCCGCGCTCTAACCAACTGAGCCACTTGTCCGCCCCAACCTGCTTTTATATTGAGGTTTTGTATCTGTATGTCCAGAAGTTGGAAGTAACGGAATGTTTATGATATATCAGAAAGATCTTAATAAAAGTGATTAAATTAAATAGAACCCTGATAGAAATGCAGAACTTCAACATGTAGAGATGGGAATGGGAGCAATGTAATTGTACGTTGTACAGCCCCAGTGCTGAGCTCTCTGGGGAATGGAGAAGTCAAATCACAGGGCACCATCATCAGAATTTGCTCCTGTATTGTTGTGTCACATTCTGGGATGATGATGCCTGTTTTATCATGGCCTGTTGTCAGATACCAATCATGAGCTTTCTGAAAACCATCATTTCACACATTTTCATAACCATTATCAAATTTTCTGCCATAATTTTACATTTCCTTTGATTATATTATTTCACACAATTACTATTTTGTGTTCATTGTTTAATTACATGGGTTTCTGTTTAACTAATTAATTGCTTTCTGTTTAAAGCAATTTTACTTTTCCTTTTATCAAGACAATATCTATATATACCTCACTTATACATTTATTTCTAAGAAAAAAAAATAGCCTTATCTAATTGGCTCATACTCTTTTATCTTTAAATTTGGGGCTGATTTTATAATCTACTCAGAGAACTTGGACCAAATGATTGCAATTGCATTTGTTTCAAGTAAATATTATCAAATCTAAAAAGTGCCTGATATCTATGCCCTTGAAAGTACTATAGGTATGCCTGATTTTTTTGTCAGAGTTCCACATTACTGTCTTATTTGGAAAATTGAATTGCCAAAAACTAAAGGTATAAATTGTGGAGAACACATTTATATTTTTAATACTATATGTTCTTCAAATTACTTGTCTTTATAGGATGAAAGAAATTTAATGTTTTAACTTTTATTGGTCACCTTAAAAATTTGGTTTGCTTCCGTTCTAGAAAAACAAAACCAATGATAATTGAAAAAGACTTGCTTTGAGAGTGTATAGTGATAATTCTCTAATATTAAAAACAAATACTGCCATTTTAAGCAGTTCTATTTCAATAAGATCAGCATGATTACTGTTTGCAGAATAAAGAAATCAGGCATGGCATGGGGCTGGCTGTATGTATGAGACTGTCTAGTCCACTGTTTGAAATACCCACTTTAAATTAAACCATTTGCTCTCTGAACTGGAGTTATATCTTGGAACAGAAGTTGATTCATGGTATATCCCATTTGTGTGAAATCGTCAGAAATAACAGGTTACCAGTTTTATAGTATGCAAGGCCATCGTACCTGGAAATGACAACCCAGAAATGGAAATAAACAGAAATCAGCAAGTCAGGGGACTAATAGGGATAATTATTGCCTATTTATTCACTCTTATTTACAGCTACATATGTCATTTGCAGGGATACCAGCACATCAGATAATCAAGCACATGGAGTCAGGACAGGCTCTTTTCCCCGTCAAGATTATTCGTATAGATCACAAAGGATCTGAGCACTGGGCCTGACGTTGTTAGGTCATATGCCCAGGAGAGCTCACCTGAGTTGAATATAGCAGAGTCAAGCTCAAGAATCTCTAGTCTAACTCCTGGGAAAGTCTCTAAGAAACCAGGTGAGGAGCCTTGCTACCTTCCACCCCTCTTCACACTGGACTAGAGGACAAGCTCATGCCTCCAAGTCTTACAAAAGCATTCTTGTATACCAGTGACCCTGGCAGCCTCATACATGCAGGCTGGATATACACAGTAGGGGTGGTGAGTAGGAAGGATCCAACTTGATAATCATTAGCTCTTCAAGCTGGGAACAGAAAAGATCCCATCAGAAGGCTATGGCTCCCTTGTAGCTCTATAGACAACCAAGCATGGCTCTGTTTTTCTCAGGCTTGAAGAGAAGTGGAGCCGTAAAGTTATCCCTGCCATTTGGATTGTCCTGGGGAAGCAGGAACTGATTATATTTTTGTCACCAAAACAGTAAAATGTGGCCAGGCAAAATACTTTTCGACATTCAACTTACTAGAGGAGGGGAGTTGGTTTGCAAAAATAACAACGTGGCATTAAAGTTCTCTTAGGAAGTAAACTAGCAATGTAATTAAAAGTAAACAAACAATACCTGTGAGATTTCCAAATCATGTAAGCAAACTTTGACATGTAGCAAGAAATTTACTTCCAAATGTTAGTATACTAAAATTAATGTAATTATGTTTCGTATAGTTACATAAGAATGAGAATGATCTTTTCTGCCTTTTTTTCCAGCTATATTTGAATTTCTCACAAAAAATTATTGATGGCATTAGTTTATTATCCTAGTATAGCCATATCAAAGGATAATTAAAACATTATCAAATTCTAATTTTTCCAAATATTAGGAATTGGTTTTGTTTTACCCTAAGAATCACTGCATGAAAAGGAGAGGCATGAGAAAGTTAATTAAAAAAAAAAATCTGTATAAGAAGTTCTTTTTGTTTCTTAAACATTGGGTGCTATATTTAATAATTACCATTTTATTATGCATCTTGCATCATGCAAAGTTCTTAGATGTTACTGGAACCTATTATTACCCGGTTTTCTATTTAAGTCTTTATAATAGATCAGCAAAATGGGCAAATACACCTTTGCTGCGATTTAATACGACAGATTTCAACTTCTGACACACTGTCTAGTAATTTAAAGATTATGATCAAGTTTTTCCCAGCTAAGCAGATACTGCAAATTGATATTAGTGAAGGGGGGGGGGAATTCTGTAGTATTGATTTTTGATGAATGCAAATTTTTTCTCTAGTTTATATTATGTCTCTGTTGTGATTTGTGAAAGTAGAAGGAAGAAGATTGTCGTCCAATTCTAGCAAAATACATGTGTGTTAAATCTGTTATTTTCTCTGTCACCCATCGTCTTTATTGATGGTGCCCTTTCAGCTCATCCTGGGAGAAATACTCAGGGCAGCCCTCATTTCTGCCTTGGTAAATGGTAGGGGGAAAACGATAGTTCTTGAATTCATTGAGTTAGAATTAAGCCCCGGTAAGGTCTGTTTAAAACATAGAACTTAATGAAAATTGAGTAAAACTAATATCTTTTAGAGTGCTTTTCTTCAATTTATTTAAACTGTTGTTTTTTTCCCAAAAATTTTACAGCAAGCCAATAGTAACGATGAAGTCTAAAGCCAGAATACATTCTCTATATGTCTTTTTATTCTCTCTTTAGTTTGTTTTGGATTACTGTATAATTTTGTGTAAGTCACAAGGAGACTACATTTTCTTGTATTATGTAATCTATATTTGTAAAATTTATGGATTATTTCTCTAAGTTAGATATCCCTGTTTCCTCTAAGTACAGAAAAGAGCCTCATTTGCGTTCTTTTCCCAAATTATCTGAGGCCTTTATGCCTTATTCTTATATCTTCATTAATTAATGAATTAATTCAGGAAGGCAACTCTGACATCTCAACTCCTGGCTATTCTCAGGTCTCCTAATTTTTTGTGTAAGGAACTCGCAGGGACAAACAGGAGCCCTGCAAAAATTTCAAGAGTATTAACACATTATAATTTCTGCAGCAACATTTCCTACGTTGAGTTTTATGCTTCCCTCACAGTAGGATGTTTGACAGATTTAGGGGACTGTGAATCGGGATGCTCGTCCTAGGCCAGGAGTCCCTGCACACCTGAGAGCTAGGGACTCAGAAGAGAAGGTGGCCATCACACGGTATTTGTAGTGTTTTTCCTCTGCCAGTTTAAGGTGTTGGAGGCATCCATCCTTCCAGAAACACATCTCTTAGACTAAATGTTGACATTTCCAAGATTTTATTCCCCTTTATCAAGGCTTCCTTTCTTGGAATGAATTACCATGTTTCCCCGAAAATAAGACTTAGCTGGACAATCCGCTCTAATGCATCTTATGGATCAAAAATTACTATAAGACCCGGTCTTATTTTACTGTAATATAAGACCGGGTATAATATAATATAATATAATATAATATAATATAATATAATATAATATATAATATAATACCAGGTTTTATATTAATTTTTGCTCCAAAAGACTCATCAGAGCAGATGGTCCGGCTAGGTCTTATTTTCGGGGAAATAGGGTATGATTTGAGTTTATGAAACTCATGCTTTGAGGGAAATGAAGGGGGTTATTTCTCTGAACTCTACTCTAAAATCAGAATCTTTACAGATGGTGCTTTGATTTGGCTATGACCACATACCTTAGTTACAGAAAGACAATTTCTCCAGCTCCTCCCCAAATCCCCTACTCTGCCTTTTCGGGACAACCTTTTATATACCCACCCCTTCATTGTCTCATACAGAAAATAAAACTTCTTGATTTTATTTGTGACTGTAATTGATACCTGACTTCTGAGTAAACTAGGATTACTGCTATGATTCCCATGGTTATTTAATTTCTTTAGTGTTTCATTCAACCAACACATAGATTTTTCCATTGAATGGTTTAAACCACTTTATCTACAAAATTCTAAAACTTTCTATGTGGAGAAGACTATACTTGGAATGAGTCATGCTGAGTTTTCCTGTCTTTGATGAAAAGAACACTGTACCTGAAAGTTTTGTTCTGCTCAGCACTTTTCATCCATAATTGAATTGTGCCTTCAGTTTCTGATTATTCTAGTCAATCAGATATGTTTAGGAGTCTTGTTACCCCAGACTTATGAAAGCGAATGTTAGTCCAAGACAATTTGTGACAATATGGAAATCTCCTCATTTATTCTTACCTACTATATTCTCCCCTTTATACACAGTAGGCTTATTTTCATTCTCACAGAATCCATTGCAAATTTTAAGCCAAAACAATGAAATATTTCCAGTTTGGCTGGAAATAAATATCTTAAAATGTGGGAGAAATTTATATTTTTTTCTCAAAATGATTAGAAAAGAAGAATTTCAGACACATGTAATTTTAAAAATAGACTAATGCATTATTTAAGACATCCTTTGTGATGAGGCATTTGCTACCAAACAGTTAATAGAGATAAGATATGAAAAGCAAGCACCAAAAAGGCAATATGATACAATATAATAGCAGCACACTGATATATTGATGTTTTCTTTCTTTCAAGTGAATTTCATTTTCAGTTGATATCTCAGAAACTTGTGTTTATTTACTAGGAAAGTTGAAATTCAGCGATTCTACTGCAATTTGGGGGTATTTGTCACTAATTTCTTCTATGGCATGCTGACCAGAGAGCTTATGATATAAAACAAATTTAAAATGATTCTTCGTATCAGTCAATATTGAAAATAAAAGTTAAGTATTGTAATTAATTGGTTAATGATATATGGATAGGAGATATGCATTTCATCTATTAATACATTAAGGCCCTTGATTAGTCAATATAATTATTTCACAACATTTTAAGAAATCTTAAAGTTTAGTATTTAAAAAAACAGCAACCTGTTTTAGTCCTTTGATACAGTGACACTCTAAAGTAATGTCTTAATTTCTAACAAGCAGCCCAGAATTTAAAATTTTAAGAAAGTTTTACCTCTTCCAAATTATACTCAATGATTGGAAAATTATATACTTATTATAATAATGCTACTATTGCTTCAATTCTCTCTTGAAATTATTATTACTTTATATTTGTACTTTGCTTTGGGCCAAGACTAGAAATGATTTTTTTTTTTTTAATGACTCAATATGTGGCTCATAGGTTGAATTTGGTTTGATTTTAAGACATGTACTAGAAATTACTTTCTTGGTTAAGACTCTGATGTAAGCTTGATTATTATCTTTTTATTTGCCTTTCTCATAAAACTGGAATTAGAATGTGCACTACATGACCTTGTAGCCGATGAAACTGTGTGCCTTTCTGTAAGATTCATTGTGAAGTCAAAGGGTGAGGACCCAGTCTAAATATTTTTCTTATTAGGAAATAAAAATGATCATCCTGATCATTTATATATTTTATTTTACCATAATTTTAATATTATGTTCTTTGAAGATGAGTTAACCCTTCAATACCCAAGTGTCAACTGACAAAGAATAACTTGACAGAAGTACCCTCATGTTTTATAGATGTCATTGTTAGATGACAATAAAATCAGTTTGCAGTTTTGTAGGTATTGACATACATTGAATTCTCTTTTATGTCTTTTTTGATGGATACTTGTGCATTATTCTTAACTGAGTTGTTACTATAGTTTAAACCAAAAGTGAATAAGCTTAGCTTATAATAAATTTCATTTGACTCAATAGATAGTTTATATATTCATCAACTATAAGGTCAGAGTTTAGAAGGCTTGCCAGCACATATCAGCCAACTGAATGTTGTAGTAAGAAAAATGGATTATCTTAATAGAAGAGAATTACACCCAAATCAAAGGAAAAGCTGTGATTATGGTCTGAATCTAGAAATAAAATCGGGCTTTATTCTAATTCTAATTGCCTAATCCTAATACCCTAATTTCAAATTTTGTCTTTTACATATATCATCAAGTGAGTGGGAATATTATTAGTTTGGCCAAATGTTATCATCATTAGTTATTATCTACAATATGATTTTTATAACAGATTAAATGATTTCTTATTATAAATGAATCATAAAATTCTTCAAATGTTTAAATCAAATATTTCAAAACAATAAAAATATTGAAATGATATGATTATCGGTGTGGTTTGTTTTCTGAAAAATGTATTAAAATTGCCATCACATTTCAGATTTAAAGAAAAGGAAACAAAAAGAAGAAGCAAATAGGGAAGAAGGGGAAAGTATCTAAACTTATAGAAAAATTAGAGTATATTCTTCCATACCAATGACTGACCAATTTTATACATTCTTAGAGGTAGATACTGAAGGAAAAATTCTAAATTTGAAATTAAATTATTTAAAGCCAGTAGTTAAATTTAGCACATACAATGACTACAATAAAAAAAAGAGAATACAGGAAAGAACAGATGTAGAATACCAGGCAATATGGACCAAAATCCCCAAAATAGAAAGAGAAGGCATAACAGTTTCAGAAGAATTTGTTTTATTTGAAAACAATAGTTTGTTCCTGCAAACTATTGATAGTAAATAATTGTACTTTCAGAGCAGTGTTAATCTTCCAGAGTTAAAAACTAGGATAACAAGTTGTAATACAGGGATGTGATGGAAGGGATTAAAAGTTGGACACCTAACCATTGGTGACAGAAGGGACCATGTAGCCTACCTAGAAAAGGTATTAAACTGCTTAATATATTTTTTAATAAAAGTGCTTACCTCTAATTTTACATACTGTCAAAATTTCTGGAAAGGAATTTGCCAGACAGTGGAGTGAAATTGTTCCCTCAAATGACTCCATAAACTTAATTACATGAGGAAATTAATGAAAAAGTATCAAGGCTGGATATGGTACTACAATACCTTAGAATAACTATGGCTTGGCTGTTCAATCATTTTGGCTGATTTAATAAAAAAGAATGAAATTTTATCATTTACAACAAAATGGAAGAACATAGAAGGTATTATGCTAAATGAAATAAGTCAGACTGGGAAAGACAAATACCTTATGATCTCACTTTTATGTGAAATCTGAAGAACAGAATAAGCGAGCAAACAAAACAGAAATAGACTCAGATACAGAGAAAAAACTAATGGTTGCTAGATAGGAGGGGTTTGGGGGATGGTGGAGAAGGTGAAGGGATTAGGAAGCACGAATTGGTAGTCACAAAATAGTCACAGGAATGTGAAATGCAGTATGGGGAATATAATCAGTAATGTAAAGATTATGTAGGGTGTCAGATGGGTACTGGGCTCATTGGGGGATCACTTCATAGATCATATCAATGCCTAACCACTGAGCTGTACACCTGAAACTAATATAAAATAATATTGAATGTCAACCGTGGTTTAAAAATATATTCATATGTAATATATATATATATATATATATATATATATATATATTCACGACATGTAAAATACAGCATAGGGAATATAGTCAATGGTATTGTAATAGCTATGTATATCAGAGGGGTAGTAGACTTGGGGGAGGTTATCACTCACTACATGAGGCGTATAATGTCTAAATATGTTGTTTTGTACCTGAGGCTAATTTAAAAAGTAAAAAAAAGCATTTTGGCTGATTTAAAGTATTAGCCCCATCTGTTACTTTAAAAGAGTAAATAAGTAAAAACACTTTTTGTTTTTTCCCAAACTCATCACAATGACTGTCAATCACAATCAAACTGTCTTTTTCTTTAAATCCCGAGGTACACAATTTGGTACGCTGAACTTTTGTATAAGATTGTTAAAACTGATATTTCATTTCAAAATTTAGAATCCAACTGGAATATGTTTTTAACCATTATAATAATTGTGGGTATAAATGCACAGACAGCATTTCAACATTAGTTTCTTAGATGCATTTGTATGTAATATCTTTTAGGTATTCTGGTCAATTTTGACTTAACTATGTACAAATATTTTACTAATTAGTTTTAGAATTTATACCACTTATATGATTATTATTAATGGTGTTGCTATGGCTTTTGAGATCTCAGAGTTGGTGAGATAACAGACATAGTAAGGTTATATTTTTTTCTACTTTGAAAATACTTATTTACTTCTTCCTCATAGCTTTAAAATACAGTGAAAGTAATTTTCATGGAATCATAATCTCCCTGTTTCAGAAAATGATACCGTCTTGTGACATATAATAAAGGACTTTAATAAGGTCAAAAATAGGTAAGGAAAATAGAGGCTTCTGCTAAATGTGTAATGATAGAGTATTTTTTTAATCTTCAGAATTACAGATATTGTTAATGAAATAGAGTAGGTTTTCCACCTTCACTAATTCTATAATAAAAGTGTGAAAGAAAAATATTTTTAAACTCAAGCGTTGGCTGAAATTCAGTCACCTTGTCTTAAAGCATTTTTATGATACTCAAACAATATTCCATTCTAGGTCCTGAAGGAGTATAATCCGAATTTACCAGTGTTAAATAGTACTCTAAGTTAAGCACCTCCACTCTTTTTTTATTATTACAGCCTTACATTTTTACAGCCTTGAACATTATAACTACAATAGAGACCTTACTGCCTTCTAGTCCATTGCTGCATTCCATTTATTACACTTCATGACTTTATGTACACACTATCTTTTGTTCTACTGCAAAAATTGTAGTATGCTTAGATCTTTTCAAAGTTCCTTTAAACATGCTTATGACTATAGTGCTATAAAGAAAATCGTAAATAAATAAAAGTGTTGCTAGTTTTTCTGAAACACCCATTTATTTGCGTGCTTTCTTGGACAGTTTTTTCATTGCTAATTACCAGTTAGTTTAATAGAACTATCCTTGCAAGAAGATACATAGTCACAATCTAATAGGAAATTATCTGTGAAATAGTATACTAGTTAGCTATTTGTGAAAAACTAGATTCCCATCTATATGAAAATGTTCAATGTATTCCTCTAACTTTATAATTTCCATATTCAATACAGATAAAATTTTTTAAATTCTACCTGTTATAAAAGGATAAAGTATCCTAAAAGTTCCATTTAGTGCACATTAAAGCTTTGAAGACTTTTTGGATTCAATTTAATGAGTGTAGTTTAACAGCTATCCAGAAAAAAATAACATGCTATTAGTTGTTAATACCCGGGAAATTTTTACTAAATTCTCATATTTAAGCTATTTTGTAACAAATTGCTAAGATTTTTAAAGCAAATTAATGGAGAGAGTAAATTTTATGGCAAATAACCCAACAGTTATTGTTGTTTGGTCCAATATGTCACTTTGTGTTACTTTTACAAAAGTACATCCTTTTTGTGGGAATTAAAAAAACAAACAAACACAAACTTTTAAAAACTGATGTTGAAATAGACTTGCTTTTAAAAGTGCTTCTCAGAAGCATTTAAGTTTTTGCATTTTCTGGCCAACTGTTCGATTTAACCTCGTAACCATAAATGTTGTATGGTCATATTTATCAACATTCTCTAGTATACTTCATTTCTTTTATATTTTATAGAAATGATTTTCTCAACATGAGATTGCATAAGTATTTACCTGCGGTTTTCTCTTAGTGAGTTTTGTTGTTTTGTTTTGACCATTTACTCTTTAAAATATTTGGAATTTATATATAATTTTAGGAGGATGCATTTGGCTTTTTCTCTTGAACTGTTAAATGTTGGCCCACAAACTATTAAATAAATGCTCCATTTTTTCACTACTCTTTGGAATTAGTTTATTATAACTTACATACTAATATACAGTTATCTCTTCCTTTAATGTAATTATAACTTTATGCATTTTTCAAATTTTATTGCAGTCTGGATTACCCAAAATGTTACTGTTGCCTTATTTCTATCATTAATGGGAATCTTTGTAGTGTTTCATCATTTAAAATGATGTCAACTTTTGGTTTGCTGTATCATGTTAAGGAAGCATCTGTGTGTTTCTCCTATGCTAATCAGATGATTATTTTGGCGTCTATTTTGACTTATTGGCACTGAATTTTGCTATTAATAGATTTCCTAACATTAAACTGTCTTTGCATTCTTGACCATGGTGCATTGTTTAATATGAGCAATATAAGTTAATAAGACTATAATATGAATACATGTAATCTTTGATTTTTCTGTTTTGGAATGTAAAGATTTAAATGAAATTAGAAAATGAATGAATTAGAGGCATCACAATTCACCATGTTTTGCTTTGTGTGGTAGAAATTATATATGTTTTAAGTAACATGTATAATTATTTCCATGGTGGTCTATATTATATATAGTTTTAAAAATACTCTGTCATTCTCAGAGATAACTATGGAAGGAAAGGATTAAGTCACAAAAATGTATTAAGAGAATTTGTGGACCATGTATCCCAGAAGAATGCTTTTGCCTTCAGCCACATGACTGGGTATTTTAAAATCCAGTTTCATACCTGTATAATTATATTTTGATATTACTATTGAACTCTTCTAAAATATTTTTGTGAATGTTTGTTATTAGCAATACCTATGATACATATCTAGGTTCAAATATTACAGACGAGGCAGTCTATAATTACATACTATGCAACATAAATTCAGAGAGTAAGATGAAGCATCACGAACATTCCTTCTTGGGAAACAATTAGCCAAACATTTTCACAGGCACTTCACAGATCAGGAGGGAGAACATTGGATTTATGGAGCATTTTCATGAGTCAAAAAGGAATGACTACCAACAGTCCTGGCCTTACCAAGTTGTATGTTCACTTTTGTTTTTAAATAGTTGCCTTAAAATACATGTAGCAAACCAAATGTTTTTAATTTTGTATTTTAATCCTCTGGTCTTTAAAAATATCTGATCTTTTTTCAGATCTTTTGAAAACAATTTAAAAATAATTTTATATCGCTGTTGTTGCTCAAGAGGGATAGCAAATGAGAGTGTTTTTTTTTTTTTTTTCAGATTTCTTGACATGTGTGGCACCTTTTTAAAGTTATTTTTAAGAAACGGAGACATATCCCTAAAAGATTTATAATTGTGAAGAGAGAAGGTCAAGCTTTAGTGTTTAACTCATTTAACCCTTACACAAACCAGTTGGATAGGCAGTTATAATTGCCGTTATGGGAAACAGAGGCACAGACATATTAAATAAGTTGTTCCAGGTCACCCAGTTGGTAGGAGGTGGAGTTGTGATTCAAGTCCCTGGCCATTTGACTCCAGATCATGTGTGCACAACCTCATGTAGGTACTCTATGTCTGACAACACGTCCCCGGAATAGTATGGTACAAATTATATCATGAGATTCGAATAATGAGAATTAAATAGGGAAAATTCATCATGACATATTTCCTGGGGAGAATAAGGAGAAAAATATTCTTCTGTCAAAAACCTGCTTTGATTTCCATTCTTCTCTATAGGAACTTCAGCTGTAATAGAATTCCCACTAGATTATAATTCAAAGAAACGTCTGCCTTTTTTTTTAAAGTAAAGCATTCATCATAAAAATGAATGTGAGAGACAGTGAGATATCTGTCTGGATAAATAATTTACGGTCGAGTGTAAAAAAGGTAAGATTTAGATTCAAGATTTAGGGACAGATTGGGAATTATTTCTTCCTCAGCTTGCCAAAAGCTGTTAGATTGTCACAGAGAATAGACTGGAAGAAATACTGTGTCTCCCTATTCCCCAGCAATATCAGGATGAGCATCAACCTGCTGTGATGGAACATTCTATCTGTACTTTTAAAGTAGAAAAAAAATAGGAGGGAGGAGATCAGACAAGTTTTATGAAAATTTTCTTTTCTGTTTTAGTAGATAAAAAAGTACTTCCTTACTGGTTTGTTACAACTAAGATTATTAATAACACCTTTACAATGTAATAACAGATTTACAAGGGAAATGTAAATTAAAGAAGGAGGCTATATCTATGTAGTTTTGTTAATAAACTTGTATTGAACACTTAGTACTTTGTCAAAACTGTCCCACTTATTATCTCATTTAATCTTCACCACTATCCTCATTTTACAAAGGAGGAAAGAGAAGCCAAAAACGTTTATACAATTTCAATAAGAAGATCCAACTCAAACCTATCTCTGCCTAATCTCAAATCTGGTTTATTACAGATATTTACAACAGTGTCATTAATCATTTGCTGCTCTCTGTAGGTCACTATGCAGCTCCCGTTAATATGCACAGCATAGAAGCTGCACGGTCTTTGCAATCCCACCAGCAGTGCACAGGGTTCCAATTTCCCCACATCCTCACTAGCACTTACTCTTTGTTGTCATTTTGATGACAGCCATTTTAATAGGTCTGAGGTGATATCTCATTGTGGTTTTGATTTGTATTTCCTGGGTGATTAAGGAGGTTGAGCACCGTTTCATGTAGTTGCTGGCCATTTGGAAAAATGTTTATTCAATTTCTCTGCCCACTTTATAGTTGTTTTTCTTGTTTGTTTACTATTGAGTTATATGGGTTCTTTATATATTTTGGATATTAACCCCTTATCAGATATATGGTTTGCAAATGTTTTCATGCCTTTCTATAGATTGCCTTTTTCATTTTGTTGCACAGATTTGCTGCGCAGAGGCTTTTCAGTATGATGTAGTTCCACTTGTTTATTTTTGCTTTTGCTGTCTGAGCTTTTAGTGTGAAATTCAAAAGTCATTGCCAAGACCCATGTAAGCAGCTTACCCTCTGTATTTTCTTTTAGGAGTTTTACAGGTTTAGGTCTTAAATTTAAGCCTTTAATCCATTTTTAGTTGATTTTTTGTATGGTATAAGATAGGGGTCCACTTTTGTGATTTTTGTGTGTGACTGTCCAATTTTCCCAGCACCATTTATTGAAGTGACTATCCTGTCCCCATTGTATATTCTTGGCTCCTTTGTCATAAATTAGTTGACTATACATGCATGGTTTTACTTCTGGGCTCTCTATTTTGTTCCATATATCTATGTTTTTTTATGCTAATATCATACTCTTTTAATTATTATAGCTTTCAATATCGTTTGAAATCAAGAAATGTGGTGCCTCCAGCTTTGTTCTTCTTTCTCAAGATTGCTTTGCCTATTCAAAGTCCTATGGTTCCACGCAAATATTAGGATTGTTTTTCTATTTCTGTAGAAAATGCCATTGGAATTTTGATAAGGGATTGCATTGAATCTGTAGATTGATTTGGGTAATATGGACATTTTAACAATATTAATTCTTCCAAGCCATGAGCATGGAATATCTTTCCATTTATTTGTATCTTCTTCAATTTTTTTATCAATCTCTCATAATTTTCAGTGTACAGCTCTTTCAACTCCTTAAATTAATTTTAATCATTTCATACATTTTAATACAATTATAAGTGGGATTGTTTTCTTGATTTGTCTTTCTGATAATTTATTGTTAGCTTGTAGAAATGCAAATGATTTCTGTATATTGATTTTGTATCCTGAAACTTTACTGAATTTGTTTATTAGTTCTAACAGTTTTGTGTTTTTGTTTTTGTTTTCATACAAGTGGAGGATTTTAATAATCATGTGGATAAGATGACCTGGTCTTTGGATACCTGTAAGCTTCTTTACCTGGTCACTCCTGTTGCTTCGCAATGGACTCATAAACAAATCAATCCTGTTGGCAGGGATGGAGGTTATCTATGGGATAAGTGATATGAACTTCTGCGTACCACGACTGGCCTGGCTACCAGCACTACTGAGTGTCCAATCTGCCAGCATTAGAGACCAACACTGTATTATTGTACCCTTAAAAATTTCGTTAATAGGGTGTTTCTTATGTTCAGTATTCTTACCACCAAAAAACAATATAAAAAAATAAATACTGCAAAGAGGAAAATCAAAGTTCTGAACTATCTTCCTTGGTTCATTTTGTTCTTGCAGGACAAAACTTAACTATGAAAGAACTGGGAAGCATCTCTATGTATTAAACAGAGAGTGTACATAGTCTAAACATAAGCAAACCTTTTATTATATAGCAAAGCCTATAGCGTATGAGATGTATTCTAAAGGAAGTGGAATTCTAAAGGAAGTGGAATACAAAGTAGGACCTGGAATTCATTGTAAAATGAGGATGTAAAATTTCCCTTTAGAAAAATAAGAACAACAGATGTTGAGGTAGAAAAGAAAGATCATAAAGGAGAAAGAATGGCTATCTTACATCCAGGTGGCAAACAAAAAAAAAAAGAAAGAAAAAGAAGGGGTAGTGGAGACATGTACATTAATTGTAGGAAAATTACTGTTTAACCAGTTTTAGCATCAATTCAGATGAGCAGCATTGATTTCGGTTGTAATAAATGGACTTGAGTCCTCAGACTTTGGACCAAACTGGTAATTTGAAATTCACAGAACAATTTTAATTGTTTAGGATATCACTGATTTAATTATGTTGGGTGGCATAGTCTGAACTATGAACTTTTATTAAAAAAATAAAAGAGAGAGAGAGAGAATACATCGTTATTGTCAAAATATAATGTACTAAAAAATAATTACTTAAAAACTTACACTAAAGTTTACACCCATCATTTGAGATTAGTAGTCCCCTAATGGTATGCAAATAGTTACTTATAAAAAACTTGAAAGCAGCATTTTCTGAAGTGGATAGCAGCCTCCTTCTTGAATCGAGTTTCTGAATTCTGTGTTCCTTGTCTACCTTTCCTGAGGCAACTTCTTACTTAGAGACAATAAGGCGATTCAGATGAATGGTAATGGATTTGAAACAGATTAAATAAGAAAAAAAATTCAAGTTAATGTTAAGTACAAACCCAAAATAGTGATAATGGAAAATCAGAACTAGACTTGAAATTCAGCTGTTATTTCAAATCACTGGAATGATAGTGGTAACACTTTTCTACCCTCCACTGTCCACTGGGGCAACAATCTTGGAGATGATGCACATTATTTAATTCAAGAATTAATGGACACGAGCAAGCGTAGCACTTCTGCACTGGGGCTCCTCTTTTTGCTGACCGGAAAGAGTATTCTTTCAGCTAGCAATGAATATAAAAAGTAAAATGCTCAGCATCATTGTTAGAGAGCAGAAGGGTAGCACAAGAGAAAATAAAGGGCGGGAGGAAGAGTGCCAAGAGGGAAAATTGAGAAGGACTTCAGTGACACAGGGATAGCAAGAAGTTCTTTGAGAAAGGGAAAGAATGAAAAGCCGCTGGAGTCATGCAGCACTGTGGGGGTGTTCGGTACAAGCAGGCAGTAGTACCTGAGATCTCCCTGTGCTGCATGGAGGAACCTGCTGGAGCAACCACAGCACCAGAGTGTGTGAAGCACGGCTCAGCCAGGCATTGTTCAAAGCTATGAAGTCAGTGCACATTTCACACTCATTTCATCATACCCAACTTGTGTTCAGAATACTTTCTTTTGGAACATGTGAAAGTGTCCAATGTAACTGAAAGCATTATCCTTGTAAATTGAGGCATAAGTGGTTGGTGGCTGAAGGAGTTAATTGCCAGTACGGTTAGCTTTTGTTCTCAAATTTAAAAACAGATTATATATTAGTATTCCTTTCTATATTCCCTCAAGTGTTCGTACTTTATAGATAGTAAAGTCAGTAAATATTTATCGAAATGATTTGTTAACTGCATGAATAATACACATTGTGATCAAACACATAAAATCCTTGAAGTACCTCCAGTTTGAAGGAAATATTAATTGAATGCTTAGAGAATAGGTAGAAAAATTAAGATCAGTATGTTATCTTCTTGACAGCATTTCCTGTGTAGCCTAACCCTAAAGACTCCACCAAGAACCTATTAGGGCTGATAGATGAATTTAGTAAAGTAGCAGGATACAAAATTAATATTCAGAAATCAGTTGCATTTGTACATACCAATAATAAAACATCAGAAGGAGAAATTAAAAAAACAATCCCATTTACAATCGCTCTAAAGACTATAAAATACCTGGGAATAAATTTAACCAAAGAAGTAAAAGATCTGTACTCAGAAAATTATAAGACACTGAAGAAAGGAATGAAGGAAGATATAAATAGATGGAAACACATATCATGTTCATGGATAGGAAGAATTAATATAGTTAAAATGTCCATACTGCCTAAGGCAATACACATATTCAACGCAATTCCTCTCAAACTTCCAACGTCGTTTTTCACAGAAATAGAACATATAATCCTAAAATTTATATGGGACCATAAAAGACCCCGAATAGCAAAGGCAATCTTGAGAAATAAGAACAAAGTGGGAGGTATAACAATACCTGACTTCAAATTATACTACAAGGCTACAGTAATCAAAACAGCATGGTACTGGCATAAAAACAGACACATAGATCAATGGAACAGAATAGAGAGTCCAGAAATAAATCCACGCCTATATGGCCATTTAATCTACGACAATGGAAGCAAGAATGTACGATGGAGTAAAGACAGTCTATTCAATAAATGGTGCTGGGAAACCTGGACAGACACATGCAAAAAAATGACGCTGGACCACCTCCTTACACCATATACAAAAATAAATTCAAAATGGCTTAAAGACTTAAATGTAAGATCTGAAACCATAAAATACCTAGAAGAAAATATAGGAAGAAATTTCTCAGACATTACCCGGAGTAAGATTTTTACTGATATATACCCTCGCTCGAGAGAAGTAAGAGAAAAAATAAACATGTGGGATTATATCAAACTAAAAAGTTTTTTCACAGCAAAGGAAACCATCAATAAAACAAGAAGGGATCCTACTGAATGGGAAAAGATATTTGCCAATGATATATCTGATAAGGGATTAATATCACAAATCTATGAAAAACTCACTCAACTCAACTCCAAAAAAACAAACGACCCAATTAAAAAATGGGCAGAGGACTTGAAGAGACATTTTTCTAAAAAGGACATACAGATGGCAAACAGACATATGAAGAAATGCTCAACCTCACTAACCATCAGAGAAATGCAAATAAAAACCACAATGAGATACCACCTCACCCCAGTCAAAATGGCTATCATCAATAAATCAACAAACAACAAGTGCTGGCGCGGATGTGGAGAAAAGGGAACGCTTGTGCACTGTTGGTGGGATTGCAGATTGGTGCAGCCACTATGGAAAACAGTATTGAGGTATCTCAAAAATCTGAAATTGGAACTACCCTATGATCCAGTAATTCCACTCCTAGGTATCTATCCGGAGAAATCCAAAACTCCAATTCAAAAATCTTTATGCACTCCTATGTTTATTGCAGCACTATACACAATAGCTAAGACATGGAAACAACCAAAATGCCCATCGGTAGATGACTGGATTAAGAAACTGTGGTACATTTATACAATGGAGTATTACGCAGCCATAAAGAAGAAAGAAATCTTACCATTTGCAACAACATGGATGGACCTAGAGAACATTATGTTAAGTGAAATAAGTCAGACAGAGAAAGACAAGTACCATATGATCTCACTTATTTGCGGAATCTAAAGAAAAGAATAAGTGAATGAACTAATCAGAAACAGTTTTGGAGACAAAGAGGAAAAACTGAGGGTTGCTAGATGGGCGGGGGGGTGGGGAGGAGGGGGAGGGGATTGGAGGGCAGTCGGTGACCACAGGATGGCCACGGGGTTTGAAAATTAATCTGGGGAACGTAATTTAGTGGTTACCAGAGGGTAAGAGGGTTGAGGGGTGGGAGATGAGGGTAAGGGGGATCAAATATATGGTGATGGAAGGAGAACTGACTCTGGGTGGTGAACACACAATGTAATTTATAGATGATGTGATACAGAATTGCACACCTGAAATCTATGTAATTTTACTAACAATTGTCACCCCAATAAATTTAAAAAATAATTTAAAAAAATGAGCTCTTAATACTAAAACGGTATAGCCCTGTACTAGTTGTATGACTTTGGGCAAATCACTTATCCCCCGCAATATCTCAGCATCCTGATCTGAAAAATGGTTCAATTCTACCTCATAGAAGTTTTAAGAGGATTAAATGAGTTAATATTTGGAAACACTTAGACACGTGACTGCTACAGTGTTACATGTCTTTGCTATTATTAAAAGTTGGGTTTACATGCATTCCTAAATGATCTTTTCCTATTGTTGCATCATATCTTCAGGTAATTATATCAAAGTTTAGTTACTCACTTAGCTTTCATAATACCATGAGTAACACCCACTAAATGAAAAGCCTTTTCTATCTTTACATCACATCTGACTAAGACAGAAATCATGGAATGGATTGACCCCCCAAAATTTGAGGACTGAGAAAGAGCAGCATCTGTCTTCTCCATCTGTTTAATGAAGATTTCTTAATTATCTGTAAAAACATCTCTACTCTGACTCACTTGCTGTTCAGCTTAATGAACTGTGTTTTGTGACATACATTAAAACCTTGTGCATTCATTAAGATTATCACCTAGTGATATTCCCCATCAGGACAAGAAAGTCTAAAAATGGCCTATATCTGACCCATGTGCACTATTATTTCGATGAGAATGACTAAAGCTATTACTCCTGGAGATTTTTGTTGTTGTATCTGTTATGTCCTATTTTTGTTGTAGACACTCATTTTTCCAAAATCAAGTCACTGTCACTAATTGTCCCCTCCAGTGATACTTGTCGGCTGCTGATGTTCTGAACCAATTGATGTCAATGTTGCATTGGTTCAAATTATACTTTTGTTTGCCCTTGAAGCTTTTTGGCTGCCCATCTTGTGCTTGATTACGTTCTTCACCTCATCATGATGCAGCTGTGTTGGCATTCTTTTTTTAAATTTATTTTTCATTTGCTTCACTTGCTGAAATGTAAGAACTTGGCTCCATTGTCAATATTTTAATAGTGTTCAGAGGTACCATTATTGATTTTGATAGTGATGCTATTTGGTAATGGATGGCAATGAATCTTGTCCCCAAGCTGAAAACGCCTTTAAAAATGAGTCTAAATCTCTTGCCATTAGAATTCCTTGGGAAACCATCATTTCACAAGATGGCTATGGAGTGTGAAGCTGGAGACTAGTTGTGCTGCAATTTTTCATGTTTCCTATTGTGGAGCTAAATCATATACATTTTTCTTCATTTTGGTAGCATGACATGCCTGTTATGATTTAATAGTGGAGTGGACTTCACTTATAATTTTGCTTTGGAGGATCAACATAACTTCCATTTTGCAGACCAGACCTAATATACCTGACTTTATACACGTGTAGTTTTTAATTATTAAGAAGCATAATTTTTGTGAGGATGAAACGTAAAACATGAAACTTTAAAAAAAGTTTCTTTTCTATATTTGGAAAAAGCTTCTCTCCCTAAACCCCTATAGTACTTTATTTCATGTCTCATAATCTTTCTTTCATGTGCTATTCTTCCCTCCTAGATAGCAAACAGAGAAACGGGTTCTCAGTAATTTTTGCATTTCCTAGAGCAAATGCCCAGTAAGAAATGGTGAATAATTATTTGCTGTTTTTTGTTGTTGATTATATTATATGCATTATATTTTATAGATAGTACAGATAGTACATATATTATATATACTATATTAATATGCAGTTAAAATTCAATCACCTAGAGCTTGCTAATTTAAAATGTGTGAGAATTATGCCAAAAGTATACTTTGGATCAACAGTAAATAAAAATTTCCCAGGTAAACTGATAATATATTAGCCTATATAAGAGAATAATTTTAACAAAATAATTTAAACCATTAGTATGATTGTTGTTCATCAATTTTCTCCAGTCATATAAGGCACATATCCAATAGGTCCATTGCTTGGAAGCAGTCTTGGAATAATTTGAAAATAATGATATTTATTTTAAAACTTTTAAATCTTTTAAATACTTATAATTCAAGCCTATTTCCTTAACTGTTTCTTTAACTTTATAACTGAAACCTCTCATTTATTCAGACTGGCCTCACACTATATATTATGAATTCCTATACTTATTGTTTTTCTGCCATTATTCAAGTCCATCTAAGTTATCAAACCACGCACTAGGAATAATTAGACATGTCAAGCTTTCTTTACAAAATTATCATGAAAGTCAGATGAGCTAACGTGAATAAAAATATACTGTTAGGGATAAAGTGTCATACTCATATATATTTAGGCTTTTTTATTAAAGCTCATGAGGGATAAACTAAACAATAACACTGTTTCCCTGTGATAATCTCATTCCTTTTGGTCTTACTTTAGGTTTTCTAACTATACTTACACAGTAGGAAGGATGTTCTTCCAAAGGCAGTGCTGGTTCTGCAGTCAGAACACCACCAGCTACAAACACATTACCTGGCTGCCTCGTTAGCAATTAGTTAACCCCTTGCTGGTAGAGCCAGGTTTACTCTCTGAGTGTACAGCTTAGCAGCCTTACCCCAAAATATCTTTCCAACGAGATTCTAAATTCTACACTTCATTTAGTCTTACAGACTGAAATTATGCTCAATGCACATGCATTAAGCTTTTCTTAAATCTTACTGTTTTCCATCTGTATTGAGGTATAATGAGAAATAAAATCGTGAGATATTTAAAGTGTACAAGGTGATGATTTCATCATATTGTGAGTTAATCAACACATTCATCACTTCACATACTTATTTTCTTTCTTTGATGATAGCATTTGTTTCTTAGCAATTTCAATTATACAACACAGTGTTGTCAACTATACTCACCATGCTATATGTCAGATCATCAGACCTTATTCGTAGTATAACTGAAAGTTCGTACCTTAATTCTACCCCTCTCTTTTTCCACCCCCCCCAGCCCCTGGCAACCACTTTTCTACTCTCTATTTCCATGAGTTTAACTTTTTAAAGTTTATTTTTATATTTTTAAATTCTACATATTAGTGAGATCATACAGTATTTGTCTTTCTTTGACTTATTTCACTAACTAAGCGTGATTCCCTCAAGTTTCATTCATGTTGTCACAAATGGCAGGATTTCCTTTTTTTATGGCTGAATAATGTTGCTGCGTACACGTGTGTGTGTGTGTGTGTGTGTGTGTGTGTGTGTGTGTAATTTCTTTATCCATTTATCTGTACACTGACAGATAGGTTTTCATGTCTTAGCTCTTGTACATAACACTGCAATGTACATGGAGCAGGTATCTCTTCAAGGTAGTGATTTTGTTTCCTTCAGATATATATACAGAAGTGGGATTGCTGGATCATATGATACTTCTATTTTTAATTTTTTGAAGAACTTCCATACTGTTTTCCATAGTGTCTATACCAATTTATATTCTACGAACTATGCACAGAGGTTCCCTTTTCACTACATCCTTACCAGCAATTATTATCTCTTGTCTTTTTGATGATAGCCTTTCTAACAGGTGCAAGGTAATAGCTCATTGTAGTAAACTTTTTTTCTCTTATATTTTTCATTTACACTCTTGCTCGATTCTGAGTTAATTTTTGAGTAAATTTTACATTAATATTTATTTATGCCTAAAGTTCTCCAATTGCATCAGCACCATTTGTTAAATTCTCCACCATTGATTTACTTTTGCACCATTATAAAAAATCAGTTGAGCATATCCATTTATGCAGGTCTATTTCTAGGTTCACTGTTTTGGTCCGTTTATCTACTCCTTCACCAAAACACTGTCTTGACTACTATAACTATATAGTAGCTTTAATATTGAGTATACTGATTACTCTCCCTTTTCTTTGTCAAGATTGATTTAGCCATTCTAGGGCCTGTGCTTTTCCACATAAATTTTAAAATTAGCTTGTCTATGTCTACAAAAACTTTGCTCAGGTTTTGGTAAAAATTTTGATCAGAATTTGGAAGGAATAGAAATTTTTACGGTGTTGTTTTACAATTCAAAAATAGAGTGTGTGTCTCTATTTGTCTTTTTAAAATTTCTTTCATCAGCATTTTGGAATTTTTATTATGCATATCCTGTATATGATTTTATGTGTATACATAAGAATTTCATTTTATTTGAAGTAATTGAAAATTGTATTGTTTTTAATGTTAGTTTCTGTATGTTTATTGTTAGTATATAGAACTGTGATTGATTTTTGCATGTTGATCTTCTATCCTGGAACTCTGCAGAACTCAGTAGTTCTTACAGTTTTTGTACATTGGTTGGGATTTTCTACTTAGACAATATGTCACTTGTCAGTTGAGACAGTTTTATTTCTTCCTATGTAATCTATATGGCATTTGTTTCTTTTTTCTTGCCTTATTACAATAGCTAAAACTTCTAGTACTATATTTAATAAAAGGGGCAAGAATAGACATCATTGCCTTATTCTTATTCTTAGTGGGGGAACATTCAGTGTTTCATTCTTAACTATGATGCTAGCTTTTGGTTTATGTAGATGTGTTCTATCAAGATAATTCTCTATTCCTAACCTGTTGAGAGTTTTTATTATGAATAAGCAATGGGTTTTTTGAAAAACTTTTTCTGCATCCATTAGTATGATCATATTATTTTCTTTTTTAGCTTGCTGTTATGGTATATCACATCTATTGATTTTTTAATGTAGAATAATCTTGCATACATGCAATAAATTCCATTTGGTCATAGTGTATAAATCTTTTTAGATCAGATTGTTGGATACAATTTGTTAATATTTTGTTAAGAACTTTTGCATCGAAGTCCATGAGAGATAATGGTCTGTTCTCTGCAGATTTCTTTTTTGTCTGGTTTTGGTATTATTGGCCTCATAAAATAAATTTGAAAGTATTCCCTGCTCTTCAATTTTCTGGAAGAGATTCTGTTTTCTAAAAAGAGAATTGGTGTGAATTCTTTAAATGTTTAATGGAAATCTCAAGTGAAACAATCTTAGCCTAAAGATTTCTTTTAAAAAGTTTTCAAATCTTTAATTCAATTCCTTTTATGGTTATAAGCCTATTTAAAACAGTCTATTTCATCTTGATTGAATTTGGTAGTTTATAGTTTCTGAAGAATGGATCCATTTCTTTTAAACTCGTGAATTTATAATCATAAAAATGTATTCCCTTACTATCTGTTTAATGCCTAGACAGTGATATTCTCTGTTCTTTTTGTCTTATAAGAGGTCTATCAATTTTACTGATTTTTCTTCAAGAACACTTATGTGTTTTATTGATTTTTCTCTATTGTTTTCCTATTTCCTATTTCAAGTTCATTGATTTCTCTTATCTTTATTATTTACTTTCTTCTGCTTCTTTGGGGTTATTTTGCTCTTCTTTTTCTAGAAATTTTGTTATTGACTTGAGACTTTTCCTCATTTCTAAATTTGGTGCTATAAATTTCCCAGTCTGCATAGTATTAGGTGCATCCCACACATTTTGATATGTTGTGTTTTGTTCTCATTAATTTCTATGTATTCTTTTATTTTGTTTGAAACTTCCTCGCTGACCCATGGAATATTTAGAAGTGTGTTGTTTAATTTCCACATATTTAGAGACTTTCCTTTGTCTTTCTGTAATTGATTTCTAGTTTGATTACATTATTTTCAAAGAACATACTCTGTATGATTTAAATTCTTTTAAACTTTTCTGAAGTTTGTAGGATGGAGTATTCTCTCTCTCTCTCTCTCTCTCTTTCTGTGTGTGTGTGTGTATGTGTGTGTGTGTATGTCATATGCTACATTTATATAGCAGATGTGAACAATGCAATGAACCAACTGGATCTAGTGTGTAATTAGATCATATATATGTATATATGCATATATATATATATATACACACACACACACACACATACACACTAGATCCTGTTGATTGTGTTGTTCACATCTGTTGTATCCTTTATATTCTTGATTTTCTGTCAGTAGGTCTGTTGGTTGCTGAGATGAGAGTATAATTAGGGAATTATGGTTATGGACTTGTCTATTTCTCCTTTCAGCTCTATTATTTTTTCATATATTTTGAGGTTCTATTGGTTGGTACATCCACATTTATGGTCATTATGTCTTCTTGGCAGCATAATCCTTTTATTATTACCTAATAGCCCTCTTTATCTATAGTAACTTTTTTTCTCTGAAGTCTACTTTATCACATATTAATAAGCCATTCCTGCCTTTTTAACACCCTTTTACAGTATTTCTTTTTCCACACTTTTACTTTCAGCTACCTATGTTGTTGATTTTGAAGTGTTTCTTGTAAGAAACATATAGCTGGTTTGTATGTGTTTATCCGCTCTGCTAATCTTTGTCTTTTGATTATTAAATTTATAGTCCACATAATTATTGATATTTTAGCACTTAACTCACATTTTATTACTTGTTTTCTATTTGTTTTTCTGGTATTCATTCTTCTATTTCTTGTTTTTTACCTTTCCGTGGCTACTTGAACATTTTTAATATTCCAATTTATTTATAGTGTTTTTGCATTGATCGCTTTGTATAGTTTTCAGAGGGGATTCTCTGTGTATTACTATATACATATGTGACTTGTAACAATTTACTTGTATCAACATTCACCATCTTTAATGAAGTGTGGAAACTTGATTTTCATTCAGGTCCTTTAACTGGCTCCAATTTTAAATATCATAATTAGAGTCAGATATTGTAATTTTTTATTTTAATAATCATATCTATAAACTCATGATAAAAAGGACAGTGTATTATACGCTCATGATAAAAAGGACAGTGTATTATATTTCTACACATTTTGTCTTTTTCTTTTCTGATGGTCTAGGCTTCTTTCTTTCATTATTCCCTTTCTGTTTGAAGAAACTCCTTAAGGCAATATTTAAGAGTAGGTCAGCCTATAATAAATTCTTCTAATTTTCCTTCTTCTGAGAATGTTTTAATTTCCTGAAAGATGGCTTCATCAGATATAAAATTTGTGATTGATAATTTTTTTTCTTTTAGCACTTCTTTTTGGTTTCCATGGTTCCGAGTAAGAAATCCAGTTATTTGAATTGGACCTCCCCTATCAGTAATGTGTTATTTTTCAGGGGTTTTTCTTTGTCTTTAATTTAAAAAGTTTAATTCTGGTCTCTTAGCATGGATTTCTTTGGATTTACCTAATTTTAGATTCAATCAGCTTCTTGGATTTGTAGTTTTTTTTTTTTTGTTTTTTTGTTTTTTTTTTTTTGTTTTTTTGTTTTTTTTTTTGTCTTTCATCAAATTTGGAGAGTTTTTAGCCATTATTTTTAAAAAAATACTTATTCAGTCTCGCTCTGTATTCTCCTTCTGGGAGTCTAATGATACGAACATTGGATCCTTTGTTGTTTTTGACCAGAAGTCCTAGAGGCTATTTCCCCCCCACGCTCCCAAATTTATTTTCTCTCTGTTGTTCAAATTTGATGAATTCTATTGTTCTGTCATCAAGTACCCTAATTTTATCTACTCTTATTGCTACTCCACTAATGAGCCCACCTAGGGAGATTTTTAGTTCTGTGATTGTGTTTTCAGTTCTGTACTTTCCATTAGGTTCCTTTGGAAAAGTTTTTGCTGATATTTTATATATTTTCATATGTATCAAGAGAATTTGTAATTTATTCCGTAAGCATTTTTATGACTCTGCTTTACAATCCTTATCAGGCAATTTGAACAACTGATTCATCTCAATGTTGACATCAATTGATTATCTTCTCATTTAAGTTGAGATTTTCTTGGCTCTTGGTATGATGAATCACTTCCAGTTGAATTCTTGACACTTTGCCTAATATGTTAGCAGATTCTGGATCCTCTTTCAATCTTTTATTTTACCTGGAAGTTACCCTTTTTAGGTCTTTCACATGCATTGTAACCTACTTCTGTCTGCAGCAGTTTCAATGGCACTTTAATTTCAGAGTCTTTACAGTGTTCTTATGATCTGCTGAGTTTATCTAGTGCCACTGGAGTTCTCCTTGGTTCTTAACTGCTGTTGCCTGAGCAAGTAAAAGGGATTTCCCCAGGTGAGACCTCCAAGTATCTCCCAGGGGAGGGGGGCTATAGTGGGAGCCTTCCCCATCACAATTACTGCCCTGATGTCTGTGACTGAGGAGGCCTTCAGGTCCTTGGGGACAAAGAGGTTTCCTGGACGGAGTCAGTTACTGTGACTGGGTTCCTTTTCCCTAGTCTGCCTGACTGAGCCTAGTGAGACTTTGATTCAATGCTTCATAACTCCTATCTGCAAACTACTTAATATATTTCATCTACCTAATTTTAGAAACATAGCACTCTTGCTCCCCAGAGTATAGACCTTTTAATTACCCAACACAAATTAGGGTGCCTTGGAAAAACCAGTCAACATTCAGAAATTATTATAAAGCTAAAACTAATGCTGAAAGCCTGGAGTTGATTTGGATTAAAATAAAAATCAGAAAAAAATCCACTTATTTGTGATTGCATTAACATTAGGCAATTCCTTGTTTAATCAAATGCACAATGTGCTTGGTTTTACGTGTGTGTGTGTGTGTGTGTGTGTGTGTGTAAGAGTATTAGGTCAGAGGAGAGAAAGAAAAAGTTAAAATTACAGTAGCAGAAAGATGTTTTTATAAATAAAGTTTTTCTTTCATGTGGGGCCTCATGGCTCAGATTAAGAATATATCTTTTAAATATGCATCCATTAGTTTCAAATGCCACACATACTTTCAAGGCTGACCTATTGTTATGCAAATCAAGGTTTTGAACAAAGTAAAATGGACTCAATTTTGAAATATATAGGTATTTAATAGATAAGAGATCTACATCAATAACTTTATTTTCATAAATTTTATGTTTTGCAAGCATTTTCATGCATGCAGTCGGATTTATTTTTACAGGTTAAAAAAATAAAACCCAGAGAGGTTAGATGACTTATTCCATATTTCTAAGCTAGTAAATGGCAAAGGTTGGGACATGTAGTTACATCTCAGTTTAGGCTGTGGGATGTGATAGGATCCCATTTTTAAAGATTATTTAAGCAGAAACAGATCATGTATGTCCATTTTGAACAGAGACAGAAGGACATGACCTGATGACTTCCATAGGTCCTTTCCAGTTTCTCTTAGGTTTTGCATTTAACTTTTCTAACAATTAACCAAAAAGCTGGGTGCTTACTTAACTTAGACTTTTTAAACTAAAGTGAAAAATAAAACAGGGGCAGTTGTAAGAAAGAATATTAAAGTGATGGCATTTATTTTCATATCTTTATTTTTATTTTCTGATAGAGCAAATAGTTTCCTTGATAGACAAACAACTTGCTGAGGGTCAGCATAATTGCTGCCAGGATTTAATCCTCTTTCTGAGCTGGCAGATAACTCTCCTGTGTGCCCAGCATAAGATTCCAGGTTCAGTGAGCAAAACTTGCATGGTGTCACTTTGAAGAAAAAGTCTTGTCTCCCAGGATGCATTGTCAACAAGCCTAATGAAATATAGTTTTGGCGTTTGACTCTTTTTTTACTTGTGTTTTGACTCTCAAGTCCTTTAGGTTATTCTTTATTAATCTGAAGAAATTACAGCTCTTGGCTATTCTGTACTGTTTGAGCAGTTAAACAAGACTGACTGTCAGGTTTTCAATACTGAAAGAATCTACAAAATGAGTGAAATGACCTCAGGCATTGTTTCTAATACTCACTGTAATCTTCTCTAGGTTTAAAGTTGAGGGTTATAGATAGAGTTGTACGTTTAAAACTGGGAACTTCTTTTCTGGCTGGCAGGCAAAATTGGAATTTGTTAGACTCTTCTTTCCTTAATTTTGGACCTAGGGAATGAGTATTACTCATTGACTTAAAGAGTAATCTCTTTGATGGAGTGGGACCCCATGGCAAAATCCCAGTGATATGACATGCATTTAGTCCTTCATCCAGTCATTCTGTGGGTTATAACATGGTTTTCTTAAACACAGCGTTTCATTGTCTATTTCTTTCACTGTAGAAATAAGGTCTTCTTTGATTGTTTTATCTGTTGTTTTTTTTGTTGTTGTTGTTGTTTTAAAGATTTTATTGGGGAAGGAGAACAGGACTTTATTGGGGAACAGTGTGTACTTCCAGGATTTTTTTCCAAGTCAAGTTGTTGTCCTTTCAGTCTTAGTTGTGGAGGATGCAATTCAGCTTCAAGTTGTTGTCCTTTCAATCTTAGTTGTGGAGGGCACAGCTCAGCTCCAGGTCTAGTTGTTGTTGCTAGTTGCAGGGGGCGCAGCCCACCATCCCTTGCCGGAGTCGAACCGGCAACCTTGTGGTTGAGAGCCCACTAGCCCATGTGGGAATCGAACCGGCAGCCTTCGGAGTTAGGAGCACGGAGCTCCAACCGCCTGAGCCACCGGGCCAGCCCTGTTTTTTTTTTTTTTTTTTTTTCTTTCTGTCAATGCCAATGTTATAGTCAGATTTTTCTATATTTACAGAGTGTTTACCCAAATTGGTGTTTAAGATAATATCACTTAATCTTAAATAGTGCTTGTTTTTCTTTTCTTTTGTTTCTTTTAAGGGTCACATTTTTTTCTTTCTTTCTTTTAAGGCTTTGAAAGATGAGAAGTTTCTTTGATCAACTTTCCTTTCACAAAAATTAATTGATGCTGTGAATAAGAAACATTTTGAGTGTTTTATTTGCTTTTCATTTCAAAATTGTTTTCTTTTTTTTTCTCCCTCCGTGTTTAAATTGCAAATAGTAAACTCTGCAGTGATAATGACTTGCTGAAGACAGATGCACTTCCACTCTTCTTATTAGCTCTGCTTGCTGATGTAGATTACTGTGAGGGCTGAGAGATTTGTAACACAGCAGGTTATTCATTAGCAATTCTGGAATAAGAACTCAACAGCAAATCATTCAAATATAATGATTGGTTTAAGTTCTAACTGACTTTATAATGCACGTAAGATATTAGATCCCTAGATACTGTACATATTTCTGCTTCATGAATTAAAACTATGCTCAAATAACCCATTTTACTTGTTATTATTATCCAAGTCCTATGAATACTATTGTCTAAGTACAACAGACAATACAAAATTACATCCTTTAAGCAAGATGTATCCTATGTATACTATATGTATAGGTTTTATTATTTTTGACAATTTCCTAGGATACCCTCTGCAATGTCATCTTCTATAATTTAATTTTTAAAAGGACATCTATTTATATGTTTCTATAGGGGCATGATCAAATGTAAGGACTCAACATATTGTTTGTAAGAATCCGAAAATATTAATCTTTCAAGTACGTTAATAGAGCATCTTTCAAAATGAGAAGTTTAACCCTGTTGATACCATATCTTAAGATGTTTATATATCTCACAATTGTTTTTGTATATATCTATTCATATTCTGTTCGGGAAAAACAAAAAAATCATGGAAGTGACAAACACATTTTGTGAAAGCCATAGCTTTGGATTGCTGTTTGATTAAGCCACTGACTCAAATCTGACCAAAGCGATAATGTCTCTCCATTGTTTTAATTGGGAATTCTGTGTTCTTTCCAGCGGCAGTAGCTTGTTTCTGTAAATGTAGATCCTATTTTAAATGTATACTCCAAACTCTACTAGAAAGTAAAGGAAACCCTTAAATCTGATGGTTAAAAGTCCACAGATAACAACAAAGAAAATTCTAACATTTTAGTGAGTTTTCCTTAATTTTCCCATCTCTTCCCCTCCTGGTATTTTTTCTTTTAATTTCTATTAAATGTATTGGGGTAACATTGGCAAAATTACATAGGTTTCAGGTGTACATTTCCATAATGCATCATCTATATATCACATTGTGTGTTCACCACCCAGTCAGTCCTCTTTCCATCACCATATATTTGACCCCCTTTACCCTCTTCTACCTCTTCCCTCCTGGTATTTTTGCAGTTCTTTTTTCTTGAAGCACACTTCAAGTCTCAGAGTATTTATTTCCTCAACTTTAAAGTGGAGATATTAATAGAACCTACCTCAGAGAGTGGATAAGAGGATGAAATAAATTAATGTATGTAAAAGTGCTCAGCATACTAAGTACTAATCCTGGCATATTTGAAGAGTTTAACAAAATTGCTTCATTGGCATTATTATGCAATGGGAAAGACTCTGCTCCCAGTTCTAGACCTTTTTCAAACATTTAAAACTCAGCTACTGTGATCCTTCTTGGGAGAGTTCATAGTAGTAAACTGGATTCCCTAAGTTGAATTTCCCTTGAATCTAAACATTTTAGTTGTGTTCTTTATCATATGTGCTCAAAGTTCTCAGATCTGAAGCTAATAGTGACTGTACCTTCTGTGTGGATAATGTTTCTTTACATCTGTCACACATGATGTGGTACAGTTTAGTTCTCAGTAAAAGCCCTATGGGAACAGGACTCTCTGGATTAGCAGGCTTTGGGCAGCCGGACCGTAAGCTCCACCTCCCTGTCTCAAGCTTCCTGGAAACATAGAAGAAGAGAATCTGAGCATCTTTTTTTAATTTATTGGAGTGACATTGGTTAGTAAAATCATATAGGTTTCGAGTGTACCCTTCTGTAATACAGCATCTACGTATTGCATTGTGTGTTCTCTTTTTTAGGAAGCTCTCTGAACTGCCTGAAGCCTGGGCTACATGACCTCTAAGACACCTTCCTACGTACCACTGTCCGACCAGTCTGTAGTAGGCTCAGGGAACTCAGAGCTTTTACAAGTCTGTATTTTGGAACCCCCCAATAGAAGGTTTTAAGTGATTTCTACTTGACTGACCACCATTTCCAAAATTACCACTCAGGATTTCCCCAATGAGGCAAAGCTGTTTATATACACTTCAAGTCATCCCTGGCTAACTTTGCATAGCTGTCGTTCTGAGCTTTGTGAGAGTTTATGAAAATTCAAAGGTTTATTTTTGGCAGTCCTATAAACATGAAGAGTTGCTAAATGTGTTCTTCGCTTAAAAGATAGTGATGCTTCACTTACTCTCTAGCAATAAGAGGTGTATTTTTTTCTATCTTTAATTTATATACAGCTTTATCTTATATCAGAAAAATAGTCGAAATTCCTGAAAAGAAGGACTGCATTTCAACAAAAAGAAAACATAGCTAATTACTGATTTTGATTTGAATAAATAGCTTAATAAGTTGAACCTACTCCCATAAACACTGTGACCAATTTGAATCATTGAGAACAGGAAATCTTTGACATCTTTAATCACTCACCATAGTGCCTGGAACTTTGAAGTATAGAAACCACAAGAAGAAAGATTTAAGGCACATGTCAATCCATTAGCGCTTCGGCTTTCGTGAATTCTACAGCACAGTCTGATCTGTGTTCCTTAGAAAGTATCCATCTTTAACATTGGAGTGCTTATAAGTTTGGAAATACTCCATGAATTGTCATAATTTTGTACATTTTTGCAATACCAGAGCTTAATTTGATGTTTTAATAATTTTAATGAAAAAATCTATTTCAACGGAAGCTGACGTACCTGCCATATTATAATAATTCATCTATAGTAGCAGTGGAATTATGCTTAGAATAGCCTATACCCTTCATAATTTTCTCATGCATAGAAAATATTAAGTAAATTATTAAAATTTCCTTCCAAGCATTCTTTTCATTGAGAAATTCCTACATACTAATGGCAAATTTGAAATAACTGTGTTTGTACAATCTGCAGTGACTTCTCTTATACACAATTGTAACTAATTAAAGTTTGTGAAGAGAGAATATTAACTTTAAGAAAATTTCAAAAGATATATAACAAGGCAAACCATATTCACCTATAATATTTTAATTTATTATAAATCCTGGTTTCTTTAATTTAGTCTGAATCCTTTATACTATCTTAAAATGTCATATATATATGTATATATATATGTATATATATATATATATATATATATATATATATATATATATACACAATTCTTTAACATCATAGATAATTCTTTAACATCAGCTGTATGTTCCAAAAATTCTGTTTACATTTTTTATATTAGAGTATATTATTTATTTGCTTTATACAACATTTTTTAGTTTTAGAATCAAACTCACTGCTTTCTTTTCAAAATTTTATATAAATCTTCAGGTATATGGGAATATAATAAAAGTTACCTAGTAAAGCTGTATTTCATTAAATAAAATGAATTAATTTCATCTTTTTTATGGCTGAATAGTATTCCATTGTGTATATATGCCACAACTTCTTTATCCAATCATCTATCGAAGGACACTGAAATAGTACCATTTGCGACAACATGGATGGATCTTGAAATTATTATGCTGAGCAAAATAAGTCAGACAGAAAAAGTTGAGAACCATATGATTTCACTGATATGTGGGATATAAAACTGAAAATAATGTAAGAACAAGACAAACAAATGAAGAAACAAAAACTCATGGACACAGACAATAGTTTAGTGGTTACTAGAGGGTAAGGGGGGAGGAGGGCAATAGACGAGGGTAAAGGGGATCCAGTAAATGATGATAGAAGGAGAACTGACTGCATGGTGAGCCCACAATGTCATATACAGATGATGTATTACAGAATTGGACACCTGAAATCTATGTAACTTTACTAACAATTGTCACCCCAATAAACTTTAATTTGAAAAAATAATTAATTAAATTAAATTGAATTAAAATAAAAATAGAATGAATTAATTATACAATAATACTCTATAACATTTTAAATGAGCTTTTTAAACTTGATTTGTCTACTTATTTTATATAGCAAAGTAAGCAAATGGTCACAGATTTTCCTTCTTTCCAAGGATTCTTTCTGAGCCACATTTTATAAAAGCAGGAATATTTAATATAATTTCTCAGTAACAGACCAAAGTATTTAGAACTCAATAGAAAGACAAAGAAAAGTTGTTCTTATCTGAATTCAAAATTTTAATAAGAAAAATGACTCTATTTAATCCATCTCCTAATCTTCCTCAAAATTAATCCTACTGTCAATTTATTTTTTATTCAACCCATATTCTTACATATTTGTTTAAGCCTTTGTCACTCACAAATTTAAAGGAAGATGTATGCCGAAAGTTCTTTCCTTACTTTTTCTTTTTTTTTTTTTTTTTTTTTTACATCTATAATTAAAACAGAACTGTAAGGTGGGTGGAGGGAATGAGTTTGGAGATTAATTGAAATAATAAAACTGGGCAAGATAATAATTATCATTTTCTCCCAGTAATTTTGTTCCTTATAATGTTATGTATTTAAATTCTGTATTCCCAAAACATCTTTCAAACAAATTATGTACTTGTCTAAGTATTCATGTACAAGGTTGACCGTATGAGTTTGAGGACAAAAAAACTGAGATTCTAACAAACTCTTGCATCATTACCAGATAATCATGAATGTTTACATGCCCCTAGAATTAACATAAAGATTGGGCTGAATGAATTTCCAAGGACTTCAGCTTTTAAGTCTTTAGAGTACTGTGTACACCTTTGAGGAGCATGCTGGTTTTTCTCTTTTTAATTTCATTATATGACTGTCCACACTTATGCACACTTAAAATGGTCTCATTTTAAGTCTTGTGTGAGGTAGTAGGAGTGTGAATTCTAAAAATGCCTACTATGGTCTTAATTTCAAGTTTTAGGCATCAGCATCAGCTTCTATCGCTTAAATATAATGGAAGGAAACAAAATGATTGAATACTTGTTGTATGCTAGGAACTACACTAGAATATGCATCTTTATTCTTTACTCTTACACCACATCCCTGTGGGGTATGTGAGTATTCTCATTTCACAGATGAGGAAACAGACTGAGTGTGAGGTACCTAGTTTAAATTCACAGAGCAGGTAAATGATAGAGTTGGGGTAAAAACACAGTATTATTTAATCTAAAGCATATTCTGTTTCCCCAAATACCAAGGAGGTAAAGAAGAAAATTTTCAGTGAACACCATAAACAGAAACATTTAGTGTTCTTCATGAAAAGTGTAGGTCGACTGTAGCAATTGGAACACTGATTATGAATCCATGCTACCTAGGTTTGATTCGTAGCACAGCCACCTTTAAGCCCTCTGACCTTGAGCAAGTTACTCAACCTCTCTGGAATAGTTTCCTTATATGTAAAATGAGGATAATAATAGTAGCGATTACATAGAGTGTAGTGAGGATTAAATAATTGGGACTTAGCACATAGTAAGTACTAGGTACTATTATTATTAATTGTTATTAATTTTAACTACAAGGATCTTTGGAGGTCATTTTATTTAACCTCTTCTTTTTGTAAGTCATAGGCAAGTATCTTGAGAAGTGGAATGACTTTCCCAGGGTTACAGAGCAAGACAGAAATAGTATCCAGTTTTCCTAACTTCCAATCTAGTATTTTATACTTGTAATCAAAAACAACATTCAGTAGATAATGAATGCCGATGTTGTATTCAGAATTTATTTGTATTATTTTATGAATCCCTAAGCCTTTTCTTCAATATTCCTATTCCTACTGAGAATTAATGTCACCTAATTGTAAGTTTTATGGATACTGATAAAAGAATTGAATCAAGAAATTATGAATATACTGCTGTAAGTCCATAAAATTTCAGGATAGTCTCTTTTATGTAAAAATAAAGTATTACATGGGAATGGTGAATGAAAAATGATGGTAATAATTATTTTACTTAAATATAAGAGATGTCTTTTTTTAAGCTAAAGAATTCAAGACTTTTTGAATATTTATCAAAATTAATGAATTGGAACAGAGTTGTTACTCTCTCCTGTTGTTTTAAATGAGTTGACTTCCTGTGCATTGCACATTTTGTTATAAAAATAACACATTGATTAATGCACATATATTTTATGTTGTTGAAGTTTCAAAAATGATAAAACTCTGTTTTCACAACAGATTAGAAATAGTTTCCTTCTTCTGGAATAAAAAAGTAATGAACCACATAAACATAAAAAATCAAAAGTGATGAATGCTACACTTTTCCTGAAAGGTTGTTTTTCACTGATGGAAGTAAAAAGCAGAAAAACTGGTCTTTTTGATTTGCATAAATTTAGAGAATAGTTTCTGGACTTCCTTTTAAGTTAATATTCAGCTCACATATTACTAAGCACTTGTTATATGTAAGACAATATGCTACTTACTGCAGACACTGCAATTAATAAAGACGTAGTTTTGACCATGAAGAACATTCATTACAAAGACTAATTATATATAGTTTGGGGTCTATCATATTGCTTAAATACCCATACAAACTGAAATTATCTAATAGCATTGAACAGTTTGGTTATAAATACAATAGAGTTGAGACAATGTCAGAGCATATATATTCATTAAATGGTCTCCCTTTATTTCCATAATCTTATTACATTAAATATTATCAGAGGTACAATTAATTTTCACTTCAAAGGCCATTGTATTTTCTTGTATTTGTGTAATTAAACAAGAAAAGCTGCAATACATTGAAACAGATCTTGTACAAGATTACTTAAATAACAGCATTTTGCTTTGGTGCAAACAAAACATTTACAGAAAATAAGGAATCTCTTAATCAGTCATCATTCAGAGATTGTGACAATGCTTATTTATTTCATTGACAAAATTGTGACTTATTTGCCTATTTATTTTTATCAAGTACACCATTTTACTATTTATGGTCTTACATTTTTATAATAGAGTAATAGCATACATTTAAATCACATTTTACAGTGCAAATTTCCTCTGATAATTTCTAAGTACAATTTATTGTCATTAGGGGATGATGTATGTATATAATGATGCTGATATTGAAACTTCTAAGTGATAGAGCACTAATATTTTTACTTAAGATTTTTCTAAGATATAATTTAGAAACATTTTACCTTACGATTAAGGAAAGTATATGTATGTTCATTCACACAAAGATATACATGAAATATTTTCAAACAAAACTTGTACTCATGTTTTATCCATGCTTTCATTTTTCGTGTTTCTCAGGCTTTTTGGTTGAAGTCTACCAAAAGGATAAATGAGGTATAGCTCTAATGAATCCCTTCAGTATTATGTATGTTAAAATTAAAGTGAAAGTCAATTTTTGTGGATAGGAAGGCTGGTCACTTGGAAATGCAGAAATGGAGCTCAAGAAAAAGACATAAAGTAGAAGAGACGAGAAAGGAAGACCAGAGCTCTGAGGGTTGAGATAATCTATGCACAATGTAGGCCTGTGTAAAGAGCTCAAAGGAGAAATTGATCACTTGGTGTCCACGAAGCTGTGGAGACAAGAATTCCCTTAAGACAGAGATGATCTTCAGCGTAGCAGAGGTAAACAGCAAAGATAACCCAGAAAGTATGGATACACCTGCTTTTCTCTAGATGCCATTTACTACAACACGGATGGATCGTGAGAATATCATGCTAAGCAAAATAAGTGAAATGGAAAAAGTTGAGAAAGATATGATTTCACTCAGATGTAGAGTATAAAACTAAAAGCAACAACCAAACAAGGCAAACAAACAAGCAAAAACTCATAGACACAGACAATAGTATAGCGGTTAACTGAGGGAGGGGGGGAAGGAAGATGTATGAAAGGGTAAAGGTGGTCAAATATATGGTGATAGGAGGTTTGACTTGGGTGGTGAACACACAATGTAATATACAGATAATATATTATAGAGTTGTACACTTGAAACCTATATAATTTTATTAGTTAGTACCCCAATAAATATAATAAAAGAATTTATTATCTAAACAACAACAAGATAACACATAAAGTGTCATTGGGTTATAAAATAGGAGAGGGCCTTGTGTTTAGGGTGCTGAAGGCGAGACTGAGTAGGGAGAAAGGAAAATGTTTAGTGTTGATCACATGTCAAGAATTTGATAAAATTTAAAGAATTAAATATGATAATAGATTTCACAGAAAGATCGGGTCAGATTTTATTTATTTATTTTTTGTTGTTTTAATGTGCTGTTTATTTTTCTGCAAGATGATAGAAACACATTCAGTTATTCATTATTTCAACCAATGAATACTTATAGAACAGAATTTCTGTAAAATAAACCATTGTTTAAGCCATGTCAGGGCAAAATGAAAATGATAAAGATTAAGAAATTATTAATTTTACATAAGAAAGACGAGGATTGTTAGGGTCAAGAGTTAATGGAATCAAGTTATTTGATAAAATTATAAAGAATTAAATATGGTAGTCCACAGATAAAGAAATGACACCATTTACAGGGGCTCTGAGAACCAATGACTCAGGAAGTTAAAGAGGTCTGGAGTCACATAAGATCTTATGCTCACATAAGAGCTGCTTAAACAGTGTACATTACTTTCATAGTTGCGGCTGCAGTGAGAAATAACCAGTTACATAAGAAACATACCTTGCCCTCAAATAAGAGGTGGAAAACTCACTCACGCACAATGTTCTTGCAAGCCAGCGTGTACTTGTGTGAACCAATAATTCTCCTGGTGCAGAGGAGAGATCATTTCTGCTGGGGAGACCAGATAAAGTATGAAGAAAGGTTTGACATGGGATTCTGGCCATAGGGATGTGAAATATTCCAAGAGTAATAGACTGGAAGAGGTACAACAGTCCAGGAGTGTAGAGGGTTTAGCAAACCACTGAATAGAAAACTGGAAGCATAGACTTTGTTTAGAGGATGAATGCATGAGGAAGCTGGAAAAAAAAAAAAAAAAAAAAACAAGGGCAGGTTGCAGAGGCCCTCAGTGCCTGAAAAAAGGTTGATGCTTCATTGGGTTGTCAGTACTGGCGGGAAGCAGATTCACAGCTCTGCTTAGGAAGATTTCTCTCACCATTTGTCTACACAGAGAAAGGGAAAAACTCATAATAGAGTGTTATCTTAAATTGTATACCCTGTATACTCTGAAAATGAAAGCTCAAAAATAGATTGATCTTTCCGAAAGGTGAAATGTTCACAGGAAATTATATGAGTATTTGCAAGGACAATTGACAAGTAAAGCTACTTGTGTTAATAAGTGACTTATTAATGAAATTAGAACTATAAGTAGGAAGTACTTTGAGGGAAAGAATACAAGAAAATGAAAAAAAAAAAGATGGTTCTTACTTGCTAATTAGGACAGAATGGCAACTTCAGAAAAACCGCAATGGTGAATATAACTGTTCCCTCAAGAAGGATGGACTCTTGTTCATCCCATCCAATTCATGAATTGTCTATTCTTGATTTCACTTGGACTAGTTAAATGTAAGAATAATTTTAAAAGGAGAAAAATGTAGAAATTATTTACCGTGAGCATGCTAATAATGAAAATCACTGCCAAATCATTTAGTAATATTCTTATATTTTTCAACATTGGCTAATTTTCTATGCAACACTGGAAATAATGGGTAGGAATGATTTTCTTGGCTAGGAAATAACAGATCTACATTAAATGAAAATCTTAAACTCAGGCCTACTTAAGATGCTAGTTATGACTATATATAAAAAAGCTGTTACTATTAAATGGAATCTTTAGAACCAAGAAGTGATTGAACTTCAAAGGGTTTGTTTTTAATGTAAACTCCTTTTTCCTAATTCTTAGGTGTTTGAGAATCATCCAGGAACCGAACATTGTAAAAATGTCTCAGTTCTCATACTAAGCAAATTCAGTTAATAGCATTTTCTTTCCTCTTTGTCTCAAGATGACGTGAAACTCCAAGCTCCAAGACCTGATCTCTTCTCTTCTACTACTATACATGTATTAGTTTTCTAGGGCTGCTGTAACAAATTACCACAAACTGAGTTGCTTAAACAGAAATTTACTTTCTCACATCTCTAGAAGTACAAGATCAATGTTGGCCGAGTTGGTTCCTTCAGAGGGCTGGGAGAAAGAATCTCCGCCATGCCTCTTACCTGGGTTCTGGTGGTTTGATGGCAGTCTTTGGCATTATTGGCTTATAGTAGCATCACGTCGATCTCTGTCTTCATCTTCACATGGCGTTTTGCCTGTGTATGTCTACATTTACTCCTTTAATAAGGACACCAATCACATTGGATTGGGTCCCTCACTACTCACTGTGAGCTCATCTTCACTAATTACATCTGCCATAACCCTATTTTAAATAAGGTCACCTTCTGAGGTGCTGGGGGCTAGGACTTCAGCATATGGATTCAACCCATAACACAATCCAACCCATAACAGTATGTAATAAAAGATAGGTGTAGACATTGTTGAAAGTCACCTTATAGATCACTACTAATTTGAAAGCATCTGTCTGTTATAGTTACCCGGATGAATTAAAGATGCAGAGGCAGTTTTTATCAGAAGGATTGTTTTTCATATGTACCCAAGTTCTCCCACTGTGGATCATCACCTCCTCATTGGCTCCCCTAACATCAACCCTTACCCCAGCCTCAGTTCTCTAGCATACTCTTTACCTGAGTCACCTGGAAAAATATCATTTCTTTTACCCCCTCCTCAGTAAACTTCAGGCTCCCTGGTAACTACACATTAGAGTTCCAAGCTCCAAAACATGCCATTGAGTCTTCCACCCACCAAAGCATGCCTGTCATTTTACTTCTTTCAGTCTTCACACGTATAAATCCAATGTTTCAGCCAAACTCAACTCCTCAGCATTTTTTGAACACAGCCAAAACTTTCCCATTTTTGCACCTTTGTTCATGCCTATTTTCTTATTAGAAACCTCTTTCTTTCATGCATCCTATAAGCCTAACTGACATCCCACCTCCTCCGTGATACAGTAACTGTGCCCAACTTGTACTGACCTCTAATTCCTGTAACACTCATGGCCTGTGAGTTATTTTGAATTAATTTCTGTTTGTATTGTTGTTGTTGTTGTTTTCTTGCACATATTTCTGTCTTACATGCCTTACCAGCCCAGTTGGCTTATAAATACCCTTGGCGTAATACATTGTATTTTGTTTTTCATAGAGTGATATAGGTCCTCAAACATTATTGACACAGTTAGGACTGATTTGTTGTGCATTTTCTTACCAGTGAAGTATACAGCGGTGGTGTTATTGTTTCACTTTGATCTTTTGTGCACCCATAGTTAGGTGCTACATCCCCAGATCCACATTATCTCACATAGAGTTGGGAGTCAAGTTCATTTAGCCCTCAGAGGTTTAGTTACCTTATCTATAAAATCAGAAAATAATACAAATTTAGTTCTAATGTTACTCTCAGATCTAAGATTTTATAATTTAAGAGTCTGTACACTCTACTATTTAAAGTGAAATCTCTATATAAAGCTAATTGGACATGGCAGGCTTTTACACCGATATATAGATGGAGATTTGGTGAACTTAGTGGTATGTGTGTGTGTGTGTGTGTGTCTTTCTGTCAGTGCTGACAGACAGTTTAGTGACCCTCAGTTATTTGTTTGATTTTATAATCCATATTCTGGCTATGTTGAAAATAGTTTTGAAATGACCTATGGGGAATAAAAACTAATGAAAAGGTAATTTGAGGGTATTTTCTATGATATATAAGGTATTAGTGATTTGGTACAGGGAATAGGATTCGGGAAATGCGGGGCAAAAGTCTTTTTCACTTTAACATTTTTTAAAAATAGAGTACATATTTCTTTCAAAGAATAATCAGGTAGTTTAGGGGCTAGTGCTGTTCTTTTAAAGAAACGTCATCAGGCTGGTAAAAATCAAGAATAAAATGTACAAGTGTCTCCTCCCTCCTTCATATGGATGCATAGAAGCAAGATGCCAAATCTAAAAGTGTCTGTGGAGTACAATGTATTTGTTAGTGTCCTATTATGTTATAACATTCAAAGTGCTTCTTCATGATCCTTAGTAAAGACACTAATGTATTAACAAAAAGAAAAAAGAAGCAACCCAAGAGAAGCAAAATAGTATGTGGTACTTGGTATCTGAGTTGACTTAATTACCACAAGTTGATGAGCATTGCATATGATTCTGAATTACCTGGAAACTCAGACCACAAGAATTGTCTGGGGATGTATTTTTTTCATTGACTCCCTGAATTTACTGTGTGATAGAAAAAAGCATGTAAGTAAATCTACAGAGAAAACTCATCCGGCATTGACTGAGGGATGAAATCAATTTTGTTAGTTCTTTTATAAGAGATATTAGGGCACAGTTTTGTAAAATACACACTTTGTTTCAATGGACATTTCTTTCATTGAAGCACTAATAGTACTGAGAGCATAATACTCTATCTTACCACAGGAGAGATATTCTTACATAGAATGGATAACAAGGCCCAGACCCTTTGCTTTCTGAGTATACAATTTAAGAGAGTTTAAATGGAAGGTAATTAATATATCCACCAGAGAAGGCCATTTTCCTTAAATACATAATTATAAGATGACCAAGGAACCTGAAGCCAGGAAAGGGAGGAACCTTATAGGTAGGCATGACTTCTGTGTAGAATTCCCAGTGGAAATCAACCTCTATGCAGTAAGAATGTGGCAGAAATGTAGAAGGCAAGTCCAGAGAGTGGTTTCAATAGTTAGGTAGTGGAAACAAGTGGAATTGCAGCTGAGGAGTAGGACCATGTTTCCAGAGCCAGAATAGCATGGCGTAGATGTGAGAATTAGCCAGGTCTCCCTTCTGCCATAAGACAATGGAGGTGTCGTGTGGGGCAGCCTGCGGAGTCTCAGTTCCCGCTCCCTGCATAAGAACGCAGGATGTGGCTAGGCCAAAAAGGAACACCCACGGAGCCATAGGTAGGGGAGTCATACCACTATAGTCTCACTGGAGGCTGGATTCACACAATGTGCGACCTGCTATCTGCTTTTCTGCAATATGCAACCTGCACTCCGCCATGCTAACTGCATTCCGCACTTGCTAGCTCAGCCACCATCTTCTTGCTAGCGCCCCATTTTCTGCTAGCGTAGCCACAGCAGTTATATCAGTGGCCAATGGCTCACTGGCTACAGCTGATGGCCAACCAGCCACAGCTGATGGCCATGCAATCACAGTTGATGGCCATTTTCTACCTGAGCCAGCAACTTTCTACGTGAGGGTGAGAGCCTGGAAACTGTACTCCTGGCTCTGTCCCCACAGCAGGGTTCCCAAAGCGTTCCTAAATATTGGGGAGAGACTTAAGGCAGCCATTGGATGTTCACATCAGTTCAACCCATCGGAAATTCAACTGAATAGTTATACCCATTGGAATTTTGGCCTGCTGGAATTTCAAGCCTTAACCAGTCCAGGTTTAACCATACCATCACATAGGAGAGTTCCCCACCACGATCCTCATGAAATAGGCTCCTTTGGCCACCATAGATAACTACACACTGTCTCCGTATCTAGGAATGTTGGTTTTTGTGATTCATCACCTTTCCAAAGTAGAGGTATTTCCATGAGCAAGAAATGCTACCCACTTTTTGTCGTTGTTGTTGTTGTTGTTACTGGTGGTGGTGGTGGTGGTGGTAAAAGCTTGCTTTCATCAGCTTCTGAAGGCCAGTCCAGGAGTTAAACAAAGAGTTCTTGTGTTCTTCCATCATCTCATCCAACAAATACTCAATCCTAGAGATATCACCTCTTCCTTTAAAGTTTTGGGGTTTTTAGTTATCATGATTCATTATTTCTACCAGTATCAATATAGAGAGTGAATGAAACTGAAATTATTACACTCTTAGGAGTCAGATACTCTGCTAACTACTAACACCATATTCTAGATAATTTAAACAAAGGCTCAAAGAAGTTCAGTAACTTGTTTATGATCTTATGCTTTGAGCCAAGATTAAATTCAGGCCCATGTAAACTTTTATTTTCCATTGGGTATCCCTTCCCAATGGGAAAATTAAAATAATTTTCTCTTAACCTAAATTTATTTTAGGAATTTATTGGCCCAGTGCTTAGCCACATAAGTTGTATGTACCAAAATCTACCTTCTATATAACTCTACACTTAAGTAAGTGTCTTTACATTATAGTCTTGTGTTGTTGAATGCAGACAAATTGTGAAGTTCACTGGACATGGTTGATAAATAGTAGTTATAATAGGAGTTCATGTGGTTAGGGTTTGCCTCATTCAGTAGGTTCTGATTTCAAAAGTATGACTCTATGCATGAACTCCCATAAACTACAAAATATTTAAGGTTTTCTGGTATCCACAACAGGTATTGGTCCCTTCCTTGAGATCTTAGGTAAGTGGCCATCTCAGGTATGTAAGCTTGGATCAGAATTTAGGATAACTGGATGGAGCTATTGAGTTATAAAGCTTGGATGGCAGTTCTGGAAATTGTCATAAACACATGCACATAGACACATACACACATACATACCCCTCTACCTTTCCCCACTATACACACACTTGAGTATGAAATTAGGTGCACAAAAGCTTGTCAAGAAAAATTCAACTCTTTCAACACACAAATAATAAAAAAGGAACTAGCACATGATTGGTACAAAAATATTATTAGAAAAATATAGAGACAGCAGGAAATTTGTCATGGAAAAAGAACACATAAGAAAAATGTTGCTAAAGAGAAGTTAGGAAAGTTGTGACCTAATTTTTTACTATGTATTTAAAATTTTAATATGGTGGTTTTCAATATAATATTGAAAGAGAAGAACAAAGTTGAGGGAATGGGAATGATACTACCGGATTTCAAGACGTGCTATAAAGCTGCAGTAATCAAGAGAGCATGGTATTAATGAATAAATATACAAATAAATCAATAGAACAGAATAGAGAGCCATAAATAGACTCCCATAAATATAGTCAACTGGTCTTTGACAAAGGAGCAAAGGCAATATAGAGGAGAGATAATCTCTTCAACAAATGATGCAGGAATAACTGCTGGACATCCCCATGCAAAAATATGAATCTAGACACAGACCTTATACCCCTCATAAATATTAACTCAAAATGGATCACAGACCTAAATGTAAAACACAAAACTATAAAAGTCCTAGAATACCTAGGAGAAAATCTAGATGACCTTGGGTATGGTGATACCTTTTTAGATACAACATGAAAGGCACGATCTATGAAAGAAATAATTGATAAGCTGGACTTCATTAAAATTAAAAACTTCTGTGAAAGACAGTATCAAGTGAATTATAAGAGAAGCCTAAGACTGAGAGAAAATATTTTTAAAAGACACATCTGATAAGGGACTGTTATCCAAAATATACAAAGAACTCATAACTCAACAACAAGAAAACAAACAACCCAATTTAAAATGGGCCAAAGGTCTTAACAGACAGCTCACCAAAGAAGACATACGGATGGAAAATAAGTATATGAAAAGATTTTTCTACATTATATGTCAATCAGGGAAATGCAAATTAAAACATCAATGAGATACCACCATTCACCTATTAGAATGGCCAAAATCTGGAACACTGATAACACCAAATACTGGTGAGGATGTGCAGAAATAGTTACACTTATTCAATGCTGACTGGAAAGCAAAATGGAACAGCCATTTTGAAAGGAACTTTATTGATATCTTACAAACTAAACATATTCTTACCATATGATCCAGCAATAATACAACTTGCAAAGAATTGAAAAACCTATGTCTATGCTAAGATATGCACATGGGAGTTTATAACAGTGGTATTCATAATTGCCAAAACATGGAAGCAATCAAGATGTCCTTCAGTGTGAATGGGTAAATAAACTTTGGTGTATATATAATGGAGCCTTTCCACCATAATCAAAAAATGCAGTGAATGCTGCTGCTAAGTGCCATCCAACGCAAAGGCAGGGATCTTCAATACAGAAAGTGGTGCATCGAACCTTAGTAACAGTGTGTGACAAGTTTCAATTTCTTTGGTGCAGTCAGTCCAGTGTGAGCTATGGTTGAGAGAAGGTATGTTTTAAAGTGTGCCATAAATCATCCTCCATCATGACAATGCTCCATGTCACACACCACTTCTGGTATATGGCAATTTCTGTCAAATAAAAACATTACAGTGTGTCTTCATCCACTTTATACACCAGATTTGGCAGCGTGCAATTTCTGGCCCTTCCCCAAAGTCAGAATGATTCAGAACTTTGAGGCAGCCATGTCAGCCAACTAAAGACACTCACAAAAGAGGACTTCAGAACTGCTTCAGAAAGTGGCAAAAATGATGGGATAAGTGTGTTCGAAGTGAGGGGGAGTATTTTTAGGGGGATTGATGGCAGTGTGTCTTTTACTGTAATCATTTTTTTATTTAAATATTCCCCATGTTATTTGATCACACCTCATATGTCCTTATACATTTGTTCAAACTCATAAATGTACGATACCTTGAAGAGGAAAAAAGTAAACTATGGACTTTGAATCCATATGATGTGTCAGTGTAGGTTCATCTTTGTTAAAAAATATATATGATTCTAGTGAGTGATGTTGATAATTGGGGAGGTTGTTCGTGTGTCAGGGTAGGGGGTATATGGAAATCTCTGCACCTTTCCCTCAATGTTATTGTAAATTTAAAACTGCTCAAAAAATATAGTCTTCAAAATAATTTTAATGGAGTTCTTACTTCTACGAGCAAAGAGCATGAACCATAAACAAGAGCTCATAAAAGCGATAGTGAGACAATAGGAGGAAATGGCGTGTCAATTGTCAGAGTTTAGTGAAGTGAAAGAAACAAATCAAAACCATCACAGAAATATAAAAGAATTGGAAGAAACAGACATGAGAACAGTCAGTGACGAATACACAGCAAGAGCAGAGAGGACGTAAGTGAGAAGATGCAAGAAAGTAAAATAATATATTATTTTATATATATATATATATATATATATATATATATATATATATATATATATATATATGTATATAATATATATAAAGTAAAATAGTATAAAAAATAGAATATAAAAAAGATTAGAGATAAAAAAAGATATGGGATACAACATATTTTGGAGTCCCAAAAAGTATAGTTATATAGGCCAGGCAAATAAGACCATTTATACATAATTGGAGTCCCTGAAGAAGAAAACCAAAAACATTGGAACAGAATAAATATTTGACAATATAATTTGATGGAAAAAGGTTGTGAAAAGAAAAGAATACATAAATCTATTTGTTGTGATTCTTAACTATGTCCATTGACATTTATCAATATATAAATATTGTGTTAGACACTTGGATATCCATTATCCTATGTAATATTCAGAGTCCAGTGAGGTTCGCAATATTAACTCTGTTTTATGGATAAGAAAATGGGGCATTAATGTTACATATGAAGTAAGTGACAGAATCAGAATCTGATTCCAGGTCTCCTTATTCCAAGTCCTTTCCTCTGTCCAATGTCATAGCTGACTCTCAGAAGTCTTTACTAGATTTATGTATGTATGAAATGGATGGGTAGAAGGGTCGATAATTGGATAGCAAATCTATTTCATTATTCATTCATAATGTAGTATCATCTTTAATTCTAAATTATTGAATTTCTTTTGAAAATAAAAATTTCCTACCCCAACAGGGAAAACATTACCACTCAGGGGTTACTAAGGAAGTATATAAGTTAAAAAATAATTAAAATGGTACAGTAGATAAATGCTATTCTCTCCTCTTCCCATGAACACATTAATATTACAACTAAAGTATAGAAAAATCAACCTGGAGAATCATCTGAATTGTAGCTGAGCATAAGTTTTATGACTAAGGATATAAAGAACAAGCTACATCAAGACTGGCATGGGTGGAGACACAGAACTGGCTATCCCCACACCTGCATGCATGCCGGTTGAGAATCAGGAAGGGTATCTTAGCCAAACAAGTTCCCCCTGGTGGAGGAAGGGATCCCAGCCCCACGCCAGGCTCCCCAGCCCAGAGTACTGGTGCCAGGAAGAGGAGTCCCCACAACATCTGGCTATGAAAAACAGTGGGGATTCTAACCTTCTGGGTGTTACAGAAGGGAGTTAGAAACCCAGACATCCTCTTAAACGGCCCACGCATAGATTCACTTGCTCACGGGCACTCTAGGCTCTGGAGGAGGGACAAAGACTAGGGGGGCATCAGAGACATATGGGGAAAGGCTGAGTTGTGTGGTTGTAGGGTGAAGGTTGGAGGGACAGTTGCTATTTTTCCTGTGTGGAGTACTACTCCTGTGTAGCCAGGCACCATCTTTCCTGTGTTGAGCTCTCCCTCACCCCAATGGCCAAATCTGAATCTGAATTGGTCTGGTAAGCTCCGCTTGCTCCACCCTGGTGACTCCCTGGGACGCCGCCTTACCCAACTTTCCCAAAGCTGGAGGCACTTTCTCAGTGATCAACCAATCCCACCCACATTGCACTCTTTCTTGGACAACTGTTGGGGGTCTGCAAGCCCCAGATGAGCAACAATTGGCCTCAGTGTGCTCTGAGACTTTTGATAAGTAACTTCCAACTCAGCACTGGCACCAAACCAGAATTTACGTTAACCTGGTAATCACAACTCTTCACACCCTTGTGACTCTTTGAGACCCTGCCTCATCCAATTCATGTACCACATGAGTCTTTATCAGCAGCTGAACCTTACAGGAGTCAGCAAGTAGCAAAAGGACTCAGGGTGTCCTGACTTTTTGTGGAGCAACCCCAGGCCTGGTACTGGTGGCAGCCAACCTCGGTTTGCAACATGGCCTCTTCCATATACCTCCAGATTTAGCATAGGCAACTACCAACTGTGGATCATTTTGTAGCTCCTAGTGGTAATCCCCAGCCAGTCACAGATAGTGGGTGACATGGGCCTGCACCAGAGCCCCTCCCAAGAGGCCCCAGAACCAACATACTTGGAGGTTGGCTTCAGACCACAGCAGAACACCACCCAGTCAGCCCCACAAGTGGCACAATCAAAGGGCCATCTTAACAGGCACCAGAGCCCGCTGGGGCAATCCCATTCCTGGCAGAAGGCCCCTGCACAGCAGTAATCTGTGGATGTGGCCAAACCCCACAGTCAGTCAGCCTGAGGGCCAATCCCACCCACTGACATGCCAATAGCAATCAAGGCTCAACTAGATTTACTGGGGTGATAGATGAGAGGGGGATTGGGAGTTAGCATGAAAAAGGTGAAGGGCTTAAAAAGTACAAATTTGCAATTACAAAATAGTCATGGGGATGTAAAGTAAAGCATAAGGAATACAGTGAATAATATGGTAATAATTATGCATAGTGCCAGATGGGTACTAAACTAGTCAGGGGAATCACTTCTTATATAAAAGTCTAACCACTATGGTGTACACCTGAAGTAACATAAAATAATATTGACTGTCAACTGTAGTTGAATATATAAAAAGTGTAGAAAAAGATGAATGGGAATAGAGGTCCAAATTTCCAGATATAAAACAAATAAATCATGGGGATGTAATGTATATCATAGAGAATATAGTCAATAGTAATGTGATAGTGTGGTACAATGTCAGACGGTTGCTGGATTTACCATGGTGACCATTTCTTTATGGATATAAATGTTGAATAACTATGGTGTATACCTAGAACTAAAATAACATTGTATGTTAGCTATATTTTTAATAAAAATATTTTTTTAAAGTCATGGATCAAACAAAAAAATAAATTTGATTACTTTAAAATTGTTAGAAGATATTGACTTCCTGCTTTTATTTTAAAAAGCCAATAATATTTTTCCACTTGAGCTATTGGTGTTATTATTTTTTAAATTAATTGATGTTGGTGTGTTTCAACGTCATTGTGTTTTATGTTTTTGTATCAAGTGAAAATATTTTGAAAATGATTCTGTTTAATAAATTAAACATCCAAGAAAATCACCTTTATTCCTACATCAATAATTTAAATGGATTTGAGTATCCTGAAGCAGTGAAAATTGTCCCCAAACCAGTCAGCACTGAGATATCCTTCTGCGATGTACTCAAGACATAGGTCCTTGAGATGTACCCTAGTAAATTTGTTAGCTTTTAATGATACAGAAAGCATATTTAAAATAGTCAGGCAAAATGATCACTTTACTTACAAGATTTAAAAGGTCAGACTGGCTTTAGATTTCTATTCAGTAGTATTCAACACTAGAAGTCAATTGACCAAAACCTCTGAGATACTCAAGGAAAAAATGTGTAAACTGGGGATTTCATGTCCAGCCAATATTTTTATTAAGTATAAAGGCTACAAGCAATATTAAATGTGCTGCAACTCAAGAAATATTGCTCACCTGCCAGAAGCTGAGCTTCAGCCAATCAAGGGATTACAGAAAAAATTTAGCAAAATACCTAGTGGTAAGCATTTTCTATGTTTAACAGAAGTAAGATAAAAACAAATATATGGATTAGATGACAAAGTAGAACATGCATTTTATGTGCCTTGACAATTTAGAAATACATAAATAAAAATCAGGAGTAGGAGGGGGGACAGTGTTTTGGCAATTTCTTACAATATGAAACTTGCAGCTATCATTATGTAGAATATCATAGATACAATATTCACTGATTGCCTCCTCTGTAATAGTGTGGAGTCAAAGGATATCATTTAAAACTGAAAAAAATCAAGTAATAAAATTATAATTTTGTTTGGTTCTATAACTTAATAGTACAAAGATGATGATAAACATTATTTAAAACACACATACAATTTCTAGATAGCTAAGATTAGAAATGCTGAACAATTTGGAATGACAACATTGATTTTAAAAATTGTGCTTGTAAAAATTGAATAGTCCTTTAAACAAACTAATGAGGTGAACATATTTTTGTTTTGTTTTGAAAGATACTCTTAAGATCATTTATGGCAAAACAACCATAAAATGTTACTGCTCTTTCCTATACTTACTGTTGAAAAAATTTACTGTACTGCATTGACTCATGATTAAGCCGAACGCTATAAGCCTAATGAAAATAAGTAGTACAATGTCTATTGGCTTTTGATGGCAAATACATACTCGAGTGGTTGTAGAATGAGTGTCTTTTTCTTGGCTCCAAATTCTTCTGAAGTGTCAAGGAAGCAGCTTCTGAGAAGCTGATGAATGTGATAGGGACTTTCTCCATGAAATGCACATGTCACATTTTGCCTATAATTTTACAGTGCCTGAAGTTCCTCCAAAGAGACTCTCCTAGCTTATAGTTCCCAAATTAAAGACTTTGGTTTAAAATTTCTTTGGATTTACAGTTGGTTTTGCTGGTCAGAGAACTACAGGTGTTACTGAAGGCTCTAATAGGGGAAGGGCTGCTAAAACAGCATTCACAATCCAGCTAAGCCATCCCTTTACCTTATTCTGAAGTGCACGAGTGGCAGTTCTCAAGTCTGGTCCTCAGACCACTTACATCAGAAACACCCAAGTTCCTGTTAAAAATGGAGGTCGGTTTCTCGTTTTTAAACTGCACGCTAGACTAGAGGAGGCAGAAACAACTTTAGCATCATGGCCAGGCCCCTGCTTCTCTAAACTCTACGTGTAGCAGCAACACCTAAATAGCCCCAGCCTTATTCCCATTGCCCACTACAAGGAATCATTCCAGTGTTGCATCAATAGGTTGCCAAAGGAAATACTTCATCTTTATGCATGCAAAAGGGTTTTCTTTTTTTCTGTTTTAAAATGACTAACATTAGGGAACACTTACCACGTGTCAAACCTGCGGGTATACATTACTACAAAGGGAAGATTTATGTTCATTGTGGCTCAGTCATTACTTGTCCTAAATATAGGTGGGAAGATGTTCCTGGGTCATTAGCTTCAGTATCTTGCATGCGGCTCAGCATGGTGGTGATGCTGACGTGAGCACAGCAGATTGTCTGACTCATAGGCACACACCACATCACAATTAAGAGTTCAATGACCCATGTGGCAGGTAGACAGGACCAAGGCCTCTATTCCTTCTTTTTTGCCAGAGATTAGAACACGCTTCATGAATGAGCGTTGTCCTACATGCTTGCTGAGAACATTGTGGTTCAATGTGGGGAACAGAGAGCACTTTTACCCAGATTTTCACTGTGGTGATCTAATAGGTACCTAAGGTAAATGTTTGTCAAGCTTTACAGATTAAAGTCATCGCTTTAATTGTATCAAGAAAAACTGGGAAATAATCTTGACCTCAAATTTGCACCCAGTCCTCAGATTACTTTATTGAAAACTGAATCCATGTCTTTCTGTACTGCTGACTTAAGCGGTAGCTCCTTCTTTTTACGATTTTCTTTATCTTTATCTTTATGTGAAGTGAAACCCTGGACTTGTATAGGAATGTGCTCAAAATATTTAGTTAGGTACTCTGCATCCTGCAGGGACAATGCAGCCGAGTCTCATATGTTCCAATTTGTTATGGCACTTCTATTGAATTCACAATCAATTTCACAGTGGAATGCCCAATATAAAATATCCTTGATATTACACATCTTTTAAGACATAATGATCACTTTAAAATTCTGTAAATTCTAAGACTCAGTGAGCTAAATTATTTTTTGGTATTTCTCTAATAAAGGTTTTACATACTAGGAAAAATAGATTTTCATTTGTTTACAGTTTTAGATTTAATTATTAAAAGCCACTATTAGCATAACAATCAAATATACCATCTTAACACACTATTTAAAATTTCTCCATTCTTCTATTTTGTGAGTACATACATTATAAGTGAATTACTGGGAAGCCCCTTCTTCCTTTTTACATAGTGTTTTTTTTTTTTTTTTTTTTTTTTTTTTTTTTTTTTTTTTTTTTTTTTTTTTTTTTTTTTTTTTACTTTCAGATTGGTCATTCTTTAAACTATAAAAGTTATAACAATATTTAACTGCTTTCATATTGTTAGGTACATAATTATTGCCTTTATAAATAACTCTAACCACAGACATTTTATAGCACTCTGTAATATATTAATTTTAAGAACTTGGACTTTGACTATGTGCAGATTAAGCTCAGATCTTGGCAAAGCTTTTCATAGCTAGGTGGCTTTCGACGTGTTATTTAAAATCCCTGAGCCTCAGTTCACCCATGTCCTAAATGGATACAAAATGATGCCCTTCTGATAGATCTGTCCTGAGAATTAAATGAGATAATCCATGTAAACCAACACATTGTAAATGTTCATAATTATTAGCTATTATTATGACCCTTTTTTTACCTCTTCTGAATTATTGAGTTGATTTCCCAAGAATGGGAATATTGATTAATGCCCATTAAGTTTTTGCCATTTATTAATAACATATTTGAAGTTCTACTCTTGCTTGAGTGCTAAAACAACGTGATGAGCAAGGTGGTCCTGGAATAAGATGTGTTTGCAATTTGAAAGAAAAGACTGACATTATATTAATATTAGGTAATTGTACTTAAATACAGTGTTGCAGAAGAGAAAGTAGGAGGGTGTTAATGAAAAACAGATTAGAGAGATATATATGGCTGATTAACTTCTAGTGAACATTTTAGATTTTTAAACAGTTTATGAGAGAAATGTGCCTAGTTACCAAAGTCTCAATAGATTGCAGCTATTTTTTCTTTATTTTAATGTAGTAGTTGAAAAATATTGCTTGCTTTTCAATTATCATTTTGTATAATTCTTCATTTGAACTGTACATATGTATCTTATGATTCTGGATTTAAAATTTATCAAAAAGATTTACACATCATTGGTCCACTAAGGATGTAGTATTGTTCTAAAGATACAAAAATTCCCTTAAGATATATTTTGGATTTCCTTTATTTGTTCACTATATTTTTTTCTACTATTTTTCTGATGTGAAGTTTTGTGGTTATTATACCAAAGTTTGGCAATTTCATATTATCATATATATTCTGCCTTTAATTTATCATTTCTTCCATTTCGTCAATGTTTATACTATACATTTTCCAAGGATTTTTTTCTTCTTGACCTTGAGAGTTTTCTAGCTGTATCCAAAATGCCACTGATATCACAGCAGGCATTTTTTCTTTTCTATATGTAAACCATGGTTACGGATGTTCACTCAAGCACTGTGCAAAGAAACAAAAATACAGGTTGAATAAACAACCTGGAAATTCTGTTCCGATAAAATAAACTGTGCTAAAATCATTGTAGATCTTTCCATTTGGTTAAGAGAGTGATTCATGTTGTCAGTTTTGTAAGATCTTCAGAAAATCTGCATACATTAGAGGGGAATGTTCCCCAAAATAAAAGTGACCTTTACAATGTACCTTTATTATTATGTTGTTCTTTTACAAAGATGATTCATCAAGTCATAGACCAGCAATGTAAACCAAGAAACAAATCACTCCTGCTTGAGAAATTTCAACATGAATGTTAATTTACAGATTTTTTCTTAATATTTTAAAACCATTCATTTCTGACCACATTTGAATATTCTTAGAGCAGCTCATGAAAATTGTTTGTAATTATACTTTTTTTTTAATTTTGAGGAGTTCTAATTTATTTTTCTTTTGTTGCCTCTTTCATTTTTATTTTATTTACTTAACTTTTTTTATTACTTTCAGGTGTACAAAACAATGTAATAGACATTTATCATTTATATCCCTCACACAGTGATAAACCCCCTTCCCTAATGTACGACCCCTCTGACATCGCACACAGCTATTACATTTCCACTGTCTCTATTCCAAATGCTCTACTCCACTTCTTATAACTACCTATATATGTGATTATAGTTGACACTCATTGTTTAGCTTCAGCCTCAGGTGTACAGTGCAGTGATCAGGCATCTACACCATCGCTGAAGTGGTCTCCCTAACGAGATAAGTGTCCATTGGATGTCTTACAAAATCTTTACAACATTATTGATTATATTCCCCAAATTGACTTTCGTATCCCCATGGCAATTTTGTGGTTCGGTTGTCAGATATTGTGCTTTCTAATCCCCTCACCTTCCCCCTTATCTCCACCCCCCGCCCATATAGCAACCCTCAGTTTTTCCTTTATGTCTCTGACACTGTTTCTGATTAGTTCATTCATTTATTCTTTTCTTTAGATTTCACATATAAGTGATCTTATACGGTATTTGTCTTTCTCTGTCTGACTTATTTCACTTAGCATAATGTTCTCTAGGTCCATCCACATTGCTGCAAATGGTAAGATTTCATTCTTCTGTATGGCTGTGTAATACTCCATTGTATAAATGTTCCAGTTTCTTAATCCAGTCGTCTACTGATGGGCATTTCGGTTGTTTCCAGTCTTGGCTATTGTGTACAGTACTGCAATAAATATAGCAGTGCGTAAATTTTTTTGAATTAGAGTTTTGTATTTCTCCGGATAGATACGTAGGAGTGGAATTGCTGGGTCATAAGATAGTTCCATTTTCAGTTTTTTGAGATACCTCCATACTGTTTTCCATAGTGGCTGCACCAATCTGCAATCCCACCAACAGTGCACAAGAGTTCCCTTTTCTCCACATCCTTGCCAGTTTGTTTGTTGATTTATTGATGATAGCCATTTTGACTGGGGTGAGGTGGTACCTCATTGTGGTTTTTAATTTGCATTTCTCTAACGATTAGTGAGGTTGAGCATTTTTTCATATGTCCATTTGCCATCTCTATGTCCTCTTTAGAAGAATGTCTCTTCATGTCCTCTGCCCGTTTTTTAATTGGGTTGTTTGTTTTTTTTAGAGTTAAATTTAGTGACTGCTTCATAAATTTGGGATATTAACCCCTTATCGGATATATCATTGGGAAATATCTTCTCCCATTCAGTAGGATCCCTTTTTGTTTTATTGATGGTTTCCTTTGCTGTGAAAAAACTTTTTAGTTTGATATAATCCCACGTTTATTTTTTCTCTTACTTCTCTAGAGCGAGGGTATATATCAGTAAAAATCTTACTCCGGGTAATGTCTGAGAAGTTTCTTCCTATATTTTCTTCTAGGTATTTTATGGTTTCAGATCTTACATTTAAGTCTTTAAGCCATTTTGAATTTATTTTTGTATATGGTGTAAGGAAGTGGTCCAGCTTCATTTTTTTGCATGTGTCTGTCCAGGTTTCCCAGCACCATTTATTGAATAGACTGTCATTACTCCATCGTACATTCTTGCTTCCATTGTTGTAGATTAAATGGCCATATAGGCGTGGATTTATTTCTGGACTCTCTATTCTGTTCCATTGATCTATGTGTCTGTTTTTATGCCAGTACCATGCTGTTTTGATTACTGTCGCCTTGTAGTATAATTTGAAGTCAGGTATTGTTATACCTCCCACTTTGTTCTTATTTCTCAAGATTGTCTTTGCTATTCGGGGTATTTTATGGTCCCATATAAATTTTAGGATTATATGTTCTATTTCTGTGAAAAACGACGTTGGCAGTTTGAGAGGAATTGCGTTGAATATGTATATTGCCTTAGGCAGTATGGACATTTTAACTATATTAATTCTTCCTATCCATGAACATGATATGTGTTTCCATCTATTTATATCTTCCTTCATTCCTTTCTTCAGTGTCTTATAATTTTCTGAGTACAGATCTTTTACTTCTTTGCTTAAATTTATTCCCAGGTATTTTATAGTCTTTGGAGCGATTGTAAATGGGATTGTTTTTTTTAATTTCTCCTTCTGATGTTTTATTATTGGTATATACAAATGCCACTGATTTCTGAATATTAATTTTGTATCCTGCTACTTTACTAAATTCATCTATCAGCTCCAACAGCTTCTTGGTGGAGTCTTTAGGGTTCTCTATATATAGAATCATATCATCTGCATACAATGATAACTTTACTTCCTCCTTACCAATCTGGATGCCTTTTATTTCTTTTTCTTGTCTGATTGCTGTGGCAAGAACTTCCAGCACTATGTTGAATAGAAGCGGAGATAGTGGGCAACCTTGCCTTGTTCCTGATCTTAGGGGGAATGGTTTTAGCTTTTCCCCATTCAGAATGATGCTAGCTGTGGGTTTGTCATATATGGCCTTTATTATGTTGAGATAAGATCCCTCTATTCCCACTTTTTTAAGGGTTTTTATCATAAATGGCTGTTGGATTTTATCAAATGCTTTTTCTGCATCTATTTATATGATCATGTGATTTTTATTTTTCATTTTGTTTATGTGGTGTATCACATTAATTGATTTGCGGATGTTGAACCACCCTTGCATACCAGGGATGAATCCCACTTGATCATGGTGAATGATCTTTTTAATGTATTGCTGAATTCTGTTCGCTAATATTTTGTTGAGGATTTTTGCATCCATGTTCATTAGAGATATCGGCCTGTAGTTTTTTTTTTTTTTTTTTTTTTTTTTTTTTTTTTGTGGTGTCTTTGTCTGATTTTGGGATCAGGGTGATAGTGGCTTCGTAAAAAGTGTTTGGGAGTCCTTTTTCCTTCTGGATTTTTTGGAAGAGCTTGAGGAGAATAGGTGATAGTTCTTTTTTGAACGTTTTGTAAAATTCATCTGTAAAGCCATCTGGTCCAGGGCTTTTGTTTGTTGGGAGACTGTTGATTACTGATTCAATTTCCGTGGTGGTAATCAGTCTATTCAGGTTTTCTGTTTCTTCTTGAGTTAGCCTTGGAAGGTTGTACGCCTCTAGAAAATTGTCCATTTCTTCCAAATTGTCAAATTTGTTGGCATATAGTTGCTCATAGTAACTTCTTAAAACTCTTTGTATTTCTGCAGTGTCCGTTGTCACTTCTCCTCTTTCATTTCTGATTTTATTAATTTGGGTCCTCTCTCTCTTTTTTTTAATGAGTCTGGCTAAAGGTTTGTCGATTTTGTTTATCTTCTCTAAGAACCAACTCTTGAATTCATTGATCTTTTGTATTGTTTTTCTGGTTTCTATTTCATTTATTTCTGCTCTGATCTTTATTATCTTCGTCCTTGTGCTCCTTTTGGGCTTATTTTGCTGTTCTTTTTCCAAATCCTTTAAATGTGAAGATAAACTGTTGATTAGTGCTGTTTCTTGTTTCTTTAGGTAGGCCTGCAAAGCTATGAATTTCCCTCTTAGGACTGCTTTCGCGGCATCCCATAGATTTTGGGTCGTCGTGTTTTCATTTTCGTCTGTCTCAAGATATCTTTTGATTTTTTCCTTGATCTCCTGCTTGACCCATTCATTATTTAGTAATAAGTTATTCAGCCTCCATGAATTGGTGTGTCTTCCAGTTGTTTCCCTGTAGTTCATTTCTAATTTCATAGCATTGTGATCAGAGAAGACAATTGGTATGATTTCAATTTTCTTAAATTTATCAAGACTTGTTTTGTGGCCTAACATATGGTCTATCTTGGAAAATGTTCCATGTGCGCTTGAGAAAAACATGTATTTTGCAGCATTGGGGTGAAATGTTCTGAAAATATCGATTAAATCCAAGTGGTCCAATGTATCATTTAAGGCTGTTGTTTCCATATTGATTTTCTGTCTGGAAGACCTGTCCCTTGTTGTCAGGGGTGTGTTGAAGTCCCCTACTATAATAGTGTTACTGTTGATCTCTGTCTTTATGTCAGTCAGTACCTGTTTTATATATTTAGGTGCTCCTATGTTGGGTGCATAGATGTTTACTAGGGTTATGTCCTCTTCTCGGATCGATCCCTTTATTATTATATAGTGCCCATCTTTATCTTTTAGTATGTTCTTCATTTTAAAGTCTATTTTGTCAGATATAAGTATTGCAACTCCAGCTTTTTTCTCGTTTCCATTTGCATGAAATACCTTACTTCAACCCTTCACTTTCAGCCTGTGTGTGTCTTTTGTTCTGAGGTAAGTCTCTTGTATACAGCATATACAAGGGTCTTGCTTTCTTATCCAGTCAGCCACCCTATGTCTCTTGATTGGAGCATTTAATCCATTTACATTTAAAGTGATTATTGATAGGTACATAGTTATTGCCATTTTTAAATTTGTAGTTAGGTTGTTTTGATCTTTCTTCTATTTACAGAAGTCCTTTTAGTATTTCTTGCAATGCTGGCTTGGTGGTAATAAATTCATTTAGCTTATTCTTTTCTGGGAAGCTCTTTATCTCTCCTTCAATTTTAAATGATAGCCTTGCTGGATAAAGCAACCTAGGTTGCAGGCCTTTGGTTTTCAGCACTTTGAGTACCTCCTGCCACTCCCTCCTGGCCTGCAAAGTTTCTGTAGAAAAGTCTTTTGATAGTCTTATAGGAGTTCCCTTGTATGTAACCTGCTGTCTTTCTTTTGCTACTTTTGGTATTCTCTCTTTGTCTTTAACATTTGCCATTTTAGGTATAATGTGTCTTGGTGTGGGCCTGTGTGGGTGCATCCTGGTTGGAACTCTCTACACTTCCTGTGCTTGTATGGCCGTTTCCTGCACCAGGTTAGGCAAGTTTTCAGTCATTGTTACTTCAAATATGTTCTGGATCCCTTGCTCCCTCTCTTCACCCTCTGGTATTCCTATGATGTGCATGTTGTTGAGGTTGATGTTATCTCAGAGGTCTCTTAAACCATTTTCATTGTTTTTTATTCTTTTTTCTTTTTGTGGTTCCGCTTGGGTGATCTCTGCTAACTCGTCTTCTAAGTCGCTGATTCGATCCTCTGCCTCATTTAACCTACCGGTAATTCCTTCAAGTGTGTTCTTTATATCAGTTATTGTTATAGCCCTTGCCTTGTTCTAGCCCTGCCTTTGCTGTCAAAAGTCTATAGGGGCTTTACTTGACTGCCTTTGCAGTCAAGACCCCTTCTTGGGAGGCAGACAAAAGACTTTTCGTAAAAAGTTCAAGCACCCCCTAACCACCTGCCGCCGGCCCAGCTCGATTTTTTGTTGGTTTCCACCGCTGCTGGTGGTGCTGTGGCTGGAGAGAGAGTCCCCAGGGTGACATTGGGGGGCTGGGCTAAGGATGGTGCTGGAACCAGGGCTGAGCTCGGGAGTGGCGGTCCTGGAGCCTGATCTTTCCTCAGGAGTGGTGGTCCTGGACCCCCGGCTGGGCTCAGGAATGGCGGTCGTGGAGCCTGATCTTTCCTCAGGAGTGGCAGTCCTGGACCCCCGGCTGGGCTCAGGAATGGCGGTCCTGGAGCCTGGTCTGTGCTCAGGAATGGCGGTCGTGGAGCCTGATCTTTCCTCAGGAGTGGTGGTCCTGGACCCCCAGCTGGACTCAGGAATGGCGGTCCTGGAGCCTGATCTTTGCTTGAGAGTGGTGTTCCTGGAGCCCTGGCTGTGCTCGGGAGTGGAGGTCCTGGAGCCCCAGCAGTGTTTGGGAGGAGAAGGCTCAGGGGTGGCGTTCCTAGACTTCCGGCTGGGCTCAGGAATGGCAGTCTGAGATCCTGGCCTAGATGGGGGTAGGGTGGTCCTGGACTGAGAAATGGCTGTGCTGTAATCCTGGGTGTATGTAGGACCGGCAGACTCTTCGGCCTTCTCTCCTGGCTTGTGGTCCATAGGCAGCTGCTCTGCTTGCTGACAACCGGACAACTCGGATTGAACCTCCTGGGCTGGGGAGGGGCTGCGGCTCTGGAACTCAGGGGGATGGAAGGGCTTCACCTTGATTGTACGGTGCTGGTATTTTAAGTTTTTTCTGTGTAAAATGCGGTATGTGGCCAGGATGTTGTATATTTTATTTACCAATGCATTCTTGATGTCTTCCTCCCCAAAGCCCAGGTTCACCATTTCTTCCATTACCCAGGTGTCTATTACATCACTGGGTGGCTCCACGTAGGGCTTCAGCTCTTCCTCTTGGCCCATGTTTATCCAGGGATCTGACATGATGTCCCTCAGATATATTGGATCTGATCTCAGTTTTCTTGAAGAGATACTTTTTTTCTTCAAGCTCTGCCTGATCCACTGTACTGAAGCTCCAGACATAGCTGAAATGTTTTAAAACTAAACGATTAAGTCTTTCAGACTATACCGCCAGTCTTTCTCCTTTAGCGGCACACAAAATGGAATGAAAGAAACATCTTGGAATTATTATAATTCAATGCATTTGGATAACTCATTTGTGCCTTATTTATTTTAAGTGTGTTTTTGTTCTTAAAATTCATCCATTCAAGTTTGTCTTCCTCACCAGCTCCCAGACGCCATTACCTTTCCATTAGTGAACTCTGATGCACCTGTTCCTTTGGTCTTTGATCTGTCATGAGCCTTTTGACATTATCGGTGGTGTTTTGGGTCCTATAGAATGCCCGTCCCCATGTCCCCCCACACTCAGGATTTATAGGGACACTCATCGATACTGAGATTTCTGAGAAATACTTCAGTTCTAATTGATACCTGCAAATGTACCAAACTGGACACCTAACATGGTTCCTGAAAGCAGAGTAACTTACAACTGTAAAGCCTCCTTTTGTCTGTTGTTGGAAGGTTGTATGCTTCTAGAAAATTGTCCATTTCTTCCAGATTGATTAATTTGTTGGCATATAGTTGCTCATAGTAATTTCTTACATTTTTTTTTTTTTTTTGTATTTCTGTGGTGTTTGTTGGCACTTCTCTTTCATTTCTGATTTTATCAATTTGGGTCCTCTCTTTGTTTTGATGAGTTTGTCTAAAGGTTTGTCGATTTTATCTTCTTGAAAACCCCGCTCTTGGATTCATTGATCTTTTCTATTGTTATTTTGCTCTCTAATTCATTTATTTCTGCTCTGATCTGTATTATCTCCCTCCTTGTACTCCCTTTGAGCTTATTTTCTTGTTCTTTGTCCAGATCCCTTAAATGTAAGAATAAACTGTTGATTTGTGATCTTTCTTGTTTGTTTCGGTAGGCCTGCATTGCTCTGAATTTCCCTCTTAGGACTGCTTTCACTGCATCCCATAGATTTGGGGTCATTGTGTTTTCATTTTCATTTGTCTCGAGATATCTTTTGATTTCTTCCTTGATCTCATTGTTGACCCATTCATTATTTAGTAACTTGCTATTCAGCCTCCATGTATTTCTGTGTCTTCCAGTTTTGTTTTGTTTTTTCCTGTAGTTGATTTCTAATTTCATAGCAGTGTGGTATGATTTCAATTTTCTTAAATTTATTGAGATTTGTTTTCTGACCTAACATGTAGTCTATCTTGGAAAATGTTCCATGTGCACTGTGTATTCTGCAGCTTTGGGGTGAAATGCTCTGAAAATATCGATTAAATCCAACTGATCACATGTGTCATTTAAGGCTGCTGTTTCCATATTTATTTTCCGCCTGGAGGACCTGTCCCTTGTTTTCAGTGGTGTGTTGAAGTCCCCTACTGTGATAGTGTTACTGTTGATCTCTGTCTTTATGTCAGTCAATATCTGTTTTTTTATATTTAGGTGCTCCTGTGTTGGGTGCATAGATGTTTACTAGGGTTATGTCCTCTTGTCGGATTGATCCCTTTATTATTATGTAGTGCCCATCTTTGTCTTTCAACATATTCTTCATTTTAAAGTCTATTTTGTCAGATATAAGTGTTGCTACTCCAGATATTTTCTCATTTCAGTTTGCATGAAATATCTTACTCCATCCCTTCACTTTCAGCCTGTGTGTCTTTTCATCTCAGGTGAGTCTCTTGTATACAGCATATGCAAGGGTCTTGTTTTTTTATCCACTCAGCCACCCTATATCTTTAGATTGGAGTGTTTAATCCTTTTACATTTAAAGCGATTATTGGTAGGTACATAGTTATTGCCATTTTGTTATTTGTATTTCTGTTCTTCATTAGTTAGATGTTTTTCATCTTTCTTCTGTTTACAGAAGCTCTTTTAACATTTCCTGCACTGCTGGAGTGGTGGTAATGAATTCCTTTAGCCTATGCTTTTCTGGGAAGCTCTTCATCTCTCCTTCAATTTTAAATGATAGCCTTGTTGGATAACACAATCTAGGTTGTAGGCCTTTGTTTTCATCACTTTGAGTACCTCCTGCCACTCCCTCCTGGCCTGCAAAGTTTCTGTAGAAAAGGCCTTTGGTAGTCTTATAGGAGTTCTCTTGTATGTAACCCGCTGTCTTTCTCTTGCTGCTTTTAGGATTCTCTCTTTGTCTTTAACTTTGCCATTTTAACTATAATGTGTCTTGGTGTGGACCTGTTTCAGTTTATCCTGGTTGGAACTCTCTGCACTTTCTGGGCTTGTATGTCTTTTTCCTTGACCAGGTTAGGAGAGTTTTCGGACATTATTACTTCAAATGTGTTCACGACCCCTTGCTCCCTCTCTTCACCTGCTGGTTCTTATGATGCACCTGTTATTGAGCTTGATGTTATCTCAGAGGTCTCTTAAACTATTTTCATTGTTTTCTATTCTTTTTTCTTTCTGTTGTTCCATTTGGATGATCTCTGCTAACTTGTCTTCTAAGTTGCAGATTCTGTCCTCTGCTTCATCGAGCCTGCTGGTAACTCCTTCCAGTGTGTTCTTTATTTCTGTTATTGTGTTCTTTAGTTCTAACTGGTTGTTCTTTACGATTTCTCTATCCTGAATGTCGTCACTAAGCAACTTAAACATTCTCATCTAAACTTATCCCTCTTATGAACTTATCTGAACACTCTTATTCTGAACTCTGTCTCTGACAGGTTGGTTACCTCTATTTCATTTGGTTACAATTCTGGAGGTTTCTTCTGTTCTTTTATTTGGGACATGTTTCTTTGTTTTCCTATTCTGGGTGACTCTCTCTGTTTGCTTCGATGTTAGGTAAATCCTCCAGGGTTCTTGGTTTTTGCTGGGTGATCTTATGTAGTATGTTTCCTCTATATTTGACTTGCGCCACTTCCCTATTCTCCTGTGTGTGTGCTCCAAAGGTGACCCTTGTTTTGTATGTATTCTCCTGTTAATGTTGAGCTTTAATTGCTTTTGGCTTGTCAGTAGTAGGGATTGACTCCTAGGCTAACTAGTTATGAGACTTGACTCTGCCTACAATGGGTGATCGGCTGTGTGAGGGTTGACCACTCAAATGAGGCTTGGCCACTAGGGTCTCTTGTGCCTGTTCCCTCTGGCTTTGTTACTCGTAGGTCACATCCAGTAATACTTTGGTTTGTCTGTAGTTGGCCTCTGGGTGTGTTGAATCTTGTGCCTCTTGGGCTGGGCCCTGATGTAGGGCAATTTCAGAACAAAGCAAATCACCAAGCACAACAACAACAATAACAACATTAAAGTTAGAAATAAATACATTCACATATAAAAACAACAGATAACCCACGCTCGACACAGGCAAAACTATCAAAAATACAAAAAAAGAAAGAAAAATAAAAGCAGTGCCAGTCTTGGCTTCAGCCACCAAGTAATCTCCAGGTTGTCCTCTGCTGTACCAAAGAGTCCGCTGCATCTTGCACAGACAGAGCTGGTCACCTGGTGCCCAGAGTGACCCTGGCACTGCAGTTCTAGATGAGTGGGGCTATTGGGTGTGGTTGTTAGTTTTTACAAAGTCAGTGCAGTGTCTGCACTCACCTGCAGATACACACGCTGAGAGCACCACAGCCAGCCCTGTGCCCAGGTCTCCTGAGTCTTAGGGCACTTCTTCGTTTGGGGGTGTGTGGAGGCCGTGAGATTTCTGTGCTGCTGAAAGCCCAGAGCTGCCTCTGCCACCTGCTGCTGATCCCTGGGTATGTCTCTGCATTTGTAATTGCTCTGCCCTAGGCAGGCCAGAAAAGGTGGGGGCTGGGGGTAGAGGAGTCTTCTCTCTCCCTCTCTCAGCCCAGCAGTGTCACACTCTTCCCAGCCTCTTCCTTGGGTCACAGCAGCTGCAAACTGGTCTTCCAGATCCTGAGCGCTACTGCTCCTCTGTAATCTGACACTTCCCCTCAGTTCAGGGGCCAGCTTAAGTCTCTGGAAGGGCGGGGATAGGATTGGGGGAGGGGGGAGGGGCCCAGTTATGGTGTTTACTTCATTTGTACAACCTAGGGCCAGCTGGAAGTCTCAGCTGAGGTTACTGCCTCAAACTCTGGATATGCTGCTCTCTCGGTAGGAGAGATCAGCTGTGGGATTCGGGGAAAGAGCCCACCTTCTGGCTTTTGTGGTCTCTGTTCTGGGACCCCCTTTGTCATGCAGGGTGTCATGCAGGGTCTGTGGGGTCTCTGCACCCGCTCCCCACACAAGAATGCAGGATATGGCTAGGCCAAACAGGAACACCCACGGAGCCATAGGTAGGAGTGTCACACCACTATACTCTCGCTGGCGGCTGGGTTGGAGACACAGGAAGCAGGAGCCACACTGTTCGCAACCGCAACCCTCACTGCGCCACTTGCAGGCTCAGCCACCACCTTCTTTCTAGCCCCCATTTTTTGCTAGCATAGCCACACCGGTTATATTAGTGGCCAATGGCTCACTGGTTACAGCTGACGGCCAAGTAGCCACAGCTGATGGCCATTTGATCACAGTCGGTGGCCATTTACTACCTGAGCCAGCACCTTTCTATGTGAGGCCGAGAGCCTGGAAATTGTGTTTTGGGGCTTTGTCCCCACACTCCACTCCTACAGGGTCTCGCCTCACAATCTACGCGACAAGCGTCTTCCACGAGGGGCCCTGTGTGAGGAGCCTGGAGGTGAATGCAATATTCTGGACACAGCCAGACCTCCTGGACACAGCCAGGGCCTCTCAGGGCATTGCCACTCTCTCTGGGCACAGCCAGACCTCCTGGACACAGCCAGGGACTCTCAGGGCACTGCCACTTTCTCTGGGCTCAGCCAGACTTCCTGGACACAGCCAGGGCTCTCAGGGCACTGCCACTCTCTCTGGACACAGCCAGACTTCCTGGGCTCAGCCAGGGCTCTCAGGGCACTGCCACTCTCTCTGGGCCTCTCAGGGTACCGTGCTGGAACAACAGCGACTCACAGTCAAGGTGCTTACATATTTTCAATGGTGGCCGGTCAAGACACAAAAGCAAACATCCTCCAGTTCCACTACATGGTGGTATGTTCCCAAACAGTCAAGCTGTCTATTAAATTAGGGATGGAAGGCAATTCCCCATAGTCCATAGTCATTTGCCAGGGCTGTCCTGGAGGTGAGGGATGACCTTGACCTCACCCTCATCTCCCACGGAGGACTCAGCAAGCCTTTCCTCCTGGGACTACAAGTCCTGCATCCGGGCTGCCTCAGCAAGCACTTTCCAGCCCACAGGGCTGCAACAAGCTTTGCTTTCTCCAGCCTCTGCTGGTTGGGGAACCATCCACGTCTTCCCACCCCTCCACGGGGGTCCAACTCTCAGGCAGCTGCTCCTCCTGGTCTTCCTGCAACTGAGTGTTCATAGGCACAAACTGCTCCACCGCCCTTTGGAGAGCTTTGGCCGGCACTGTACCCTGCTCGCTGTGCCATCTGCCATGCGGGAGACCCTGCTCGCTGCGCCATGTGTCGTGCAGGGCGGCCTGTGGGGTCTCTGGTCCTGCTCCCCACACAAGAACGCAGGAAATGGTGAGGCCAAAAAGGAACACCCACGGAGCCATAGGTAGGGGAGTCACACCACTATACTCTCGCTGGCGGCTGGGTTGGAGACACAGGAAGCAGGAGCCACACTGTTCGCAACCCTCACTGCGCCGCTTGCACGCTCAGCCCCCATCCTCTTGCTAGCCCCCATTTTCTGCTAGCCTAGCCACAGCAGTTATATTAGTGGCCAACGGCTCACTGGTTACAGCTGACGGCCAAGTAGCCACAGCTGATGGCCATCCAATCACAGTTGACGGCCATTTACTACCTGAGCCAGCACCTTTCTATGTGAGGCCGAGAGCCTGGAAATTGTGTTTTGGGGCTTTGTCCCCACACCCTTCATCTCTGCAGCCACGGATGCAGGCCTCATCTCCACTCCACTCCCTTCACTCTTCCCCTGCTCGCCCAGTTTTTCCACCTTCAAGTAATCCTCATAAAAGTCTCTTAGCTGTTGTGTGATGAGCAGAGAGTCCTTTATTGGGTTATAGATGTTCAATTTGTGATAAGTTCTGGAGGAAAACTCAAGAACACCCCCTCTTTGCCACCATTCTTATGATGTCACTGTTCTGTAATTACACATGTTACACATGTATAATTGAATTATACTTTCAAGTATAAAGATGGAAAGAGTACTAGAATTTAATGATTCTTGAGGCCAGACTATGTCATCATTCCAGTTTCCCAGTTATAAGTCTTTGATGGGAAGTATAATGTGGTTGTCAGTTTTAAATCTGCTGTGTTGAAAATTTTCAATTAATCTCTTGAAAATTTCAGGAATAATATGGCTGGAGGCAGGTATTGTAATGTAATATTACTCTTTCAAAAAAGGATACCATAGTTTTTTTAAAAAATAGAAAGTGTAGTCCATGGGCATACATAGGTGTGATTTATTGGAGTGTCACCTGATGGCCTGACTCAGGGGAATATTCATATTGTTTAACAACCTGTAATAGTACACAGCCAAGCCTCATGCAGTACTAGATGTTAGTTTTGTGGTGACTGAATTGTGGAGAGATCAAGAGAATCTATTTATCTATTTATCACCTGGTATGGGACTATCTCAGTATTTTAACAACCAGTTTAGCTATGCCTGGGCATCTTGGTCTGACCCACGGCTAAGTAAGACTACGCTGTCCTCAAGATTTATCATGACACAAAGTCAGCAACAGTGACACTCTGATTTTATCAGGATACCCTCACATTTGGAGAAAACCTAAAAACAGTGCATCTGAAGAACTAGAGTCAGCAGGGGTAGATTCTCCAGTCCTTGAGGCAAGTCCCTAATTGTAACCTCTACAAATCTCACAGTGAAAGTGGTGAGGGAAATTAATTGAGGGAAACATTTACCATATCATTTATTGGCTTACCCATGAGGTCTCCCTACCCAGGTTGCAGTTTTTGGTTCATATAGTGAATTGAGAATTGAAGAAGATCATCTATTTCTAGACCATTTGTGTCAGTCTTTGGAGCCATTGTGACATTTGTTTCCAAAAAAATCATTGGATATTCTGCTATACGATCTGCCAGTAAATTCTTGTCCATGCAACAGATTGTTGTATAAGATTCAGACCTACCTTGTACAATGGAATGTAAATAGCTATGTCTCCATATGAAAGTAACTCAAATTGAAATGAATTTACTCTGGACTTCTTTATTTGTGGAATATTTGTCTTAGAAATCTTCAGTCCCAGGTTGAAGATAAATGGAGCTCAAACTGGAAAAACGTACTCCACTTTTAGAGAGTAGCTTTCTCTATGAGAAGAGTATATATATATATATATATATATATATATATATATATATATATATATATATAGTTTTCTATTGATTTTGTGATGGGTGATTATGTTAAAGAAATGTCTCAAAACTTCTTGTGGATCAGAAAGTCAGGCCTTGGGAGAAGAGGTATCCTGTAAAATTAACATGTCAATTTTTTTATACTGTTACTTTTAATTTTTTTGTTTTTGTTTCTCCATTAAATTTTACTCAAGAATCGGGGGTCATTTTTCACATCCAGAAAACAGAGGTACAATTGTCCTACTATTAAGAAACTAGCCAAGGACATATAGGTTCAACAAAGAATTTAAAATTCTTCTCCCTTTTCAAATTTTTCTGACCATTCATTTCAAATCCTAATTTTGTATTTTTTCATTTTATGTTGATTTTTGTATATTTTCCTAGATATGTCATAGTATTTACTGAACATCTTAGGATACTTAACAGAGAGCTAAATGTTTGATGAGATATAAAAGAAGTGCATAATGCCAACTATGACATTAGAGTATCACTTGACAAAAATAAAGTTATCATTTGAAAGCATTGTTCTGTGTAAAAAATTGTGAGAGACAATATATGAAAAAGTCCCGAATTAAGCATAATTAAAATTGAAAATAATATTTTTCAGCCTGTTGGGCACTGAAATGTCCATTTATTTTGTGATTCTTAACCATGTCCAATGACATTTATCAATATATAAGTATTGTGCCACACACTTGGATATGTATTATCTTATGTAATACTCACACTCCGGTGAGGTTGGTAATATGGGCTATGTTTTATGGATAAGGAAACGGGGTATTAAAGTTACATAAGAAGTAAACGGCAGAACCAGAATATGAATCCGAGTCTCCTAACTCCAAATCCTTACCTCTGTCCAATGTCATAGTTGACTCTCGGAAGTCTTGATGAGATTTATGTATGGTTGAAAGGGATGGTAGATGGAAGTAACTGAATAGCAAATGTGTTTCATTATTCACTAACATAATATCGTCTTTAATTCTAAATTATTTAATTTCTTTTCTCCTACCCCCAAATGGAAAAATTTACCACTTGGAGGATACTAGAAAAGTATTTACGTTAAAAAAAAAAAAAAAAAAAAAAAAAAAAAAAAAAAAAATGAAAGTCGATATTGACTTGCTGCTATTTTTTTTTTTTTATAAAAAGCCAATTATTTTCTTCCACTTGAGCTGTTAGTGTTATTGCTATTATTTAATTAATTGATGTTGGTACATTTTAACTTCGTTATCTTTTATAATTTTGTATTGAGTGAAAATATTTTGAAAGTGACTCTGGCGAATGAATTATTATCTGGCATCCAATAAAATTACCTTTATACCTACATAGATAATTTAAATGGATTTAAGTATCATGTTTTAAGATTCTTATTTATTAACTCCGGGAAATAATATGCATTGTGTAATAATCTGTATTATATGATTCTCAAATTGTACATTTCTTGGTTTAAAATATTTCATATTTAAAGTGGAAAACATTTCAATGATTCCAAATCTACTTGTAGCCCCAGTTTTTCCAAAAGGAAGAAAGGATAGTCCCATTTGTAAGAATAAAAGGACTTTTCTTCATTTCTTTAAAGTTAGGTAAAGCAGAATTCCTATCAGAGATTCAGTTGAGTTTATGTTCCCTTCTGACACCGAGTTCTAAAAACTGCCTTTGCAAGTCCCACAGTGTAACTGAGCTTACACAGAATGATTTTTATTATGTGATGCTCCTTGAACACTGGACTGGAGTGCCAATTATGAGGAACTTGGAAATATTGGTAATATTTCTAATGAACTGCTTAAAAAGTAGAATAAAATTATAATTCTAAAAGTATTTTAAACTTTTGATTATTACTGTTAAATGTATTGGAGTAACATTGGTTAATAGCATTATATAATTTGAAAGTGTACAACATTATGTGTAATTGAACTTCTGTATACTGTATTGTGTGCTCACCACCCGAAGTCTAGTTTCCTTCTGTTACCATATATTTGACACCCTTCACTGACTGACTTTGCCCTCCCCCTGCACTCTTTCCCCTGTGGAATCCACCATTCTGTTGTCTGTATCTATGAGTTTGTTTGTTTTGTTAGTTCGTTTGTTACTTTTAAATATAGGTTTTGTGAGGAAGAGATACTGAAGCTTGAGAGACTACTAGAATACAGAAGTATGATATCAAACAAAATAAATATTCACAGTAGAGTAGTTTCATAGTTGTAGACTTTGTAATATGAGACAACAACCTGATTAATATGTAACTGGAGAGAAATATAGGGCAACAATGTATCTTATTTTATTTTAACTGTGGTTTGGAAGTCAAGCTATATATGCCTCCAAAGGAAAACCCTTTGGATCTAACCACAGGACAGATCAGAATTGTATTTGTCCAAAAGAAGTAAAAAGGGCAGAGAAGTGTATCTGTACATCAAGAAGATGCATACCTGCATTGGAATCTGTGGGATTGGAAGCTATGGGTAGCATGGTGTATCAGTAACATAAAGAAGAGAGGCATAGAATATTTTCTGGTCAAGCAGAGGGTGTTGATATCTCTTACTGAACACCAATCTCAGTGAGATGTAACACAAAATAGGAATTACAGTGTGTCTAATCAGGTAGGTGTTAATATTTTGTATGAATACTTACTGAGACTTTTCTATAGCCATCAGGCAATGGTTAGTGTTCTCATAGGGATTTCAATCTTTTGGAAATGGTTTTTAGCTCTGCTAAAAGAAAGTTCCTTATGTATCATGCCCTGATTTATGGATGATTTCAAATCTATATGAGAAATAATAAGTAGCAACTATCTGTTGAACATTATTTTGAACATTTTGCAAAATAAAATAATTTACTTATTTAATCTTCCTAATGGTTTTATGAGGTAGATACAACTCTTTCCATTTATAGATGGGGAAACTGAGGCACATGGAGCTAAAGTAGCTTGTCCAGAGTCAAACAGCTGGTAAATGAATGAGTAGGGCTTTGGCCCTAGGAAGTACAGCTGCATAACCTATATTCTCAGCCACTACAGGGGAACTGGATATGTGGGGCTTAATTCTGATTTATTAGTAGTTTCTGATACAAGTATTAATATTAATTGAAGGAAAATATAGATTATCTTAAAATTTATAATGTTCTTCCCCAAAATACACTGGGTATCATCATATTAATACTCAAAGGCTTATAAAGGAAATTTTATAATTTTAGGAGACATGTGGATATGATTCCTGGCCAGAATCAATAAGGTGAATCTGGTTTCAGAAACATGAATGGTGTCTGCAAAGAAATGACTACGTAATACTTCTGATATCCTCTACACTGATTAAGCTCTACCCAGGATCCTGTGATTGTTTACAAGTCTATATTTAAGAGGCTCATCAAATAGCTGAAGTTCATTCAGAAAAGGGGAGGCTGATGAATGGTCTTGAAATCAAGAGCTGCATAACTATTAAAAGAAATTGGGAGTAGTTTGCCTGAAGAAACAAGTAGAATATACTGTCTACCTACTAAGTGTTTGAAGGGTTACCAGAGAAAAAGGAGATAGCTTAGTTATAATTGTCTGCACAATTCTAGAATTCAAAACACCACAGAATGACAGTGATAGAGCACAGGATTGCATCTCAGTTTTATGAAAACCACATTAACGACAATTAAATCTTTAATATTTATACTGGTGAGCTTTTTTTTTGTCACTTGAAATGTTTGCATTAGAACTTGACTGCACGAACCAGCCCTTGGAGGTCTGATTGTGCAACCAAATCTGTCTGAGCCACGATGGGAATAACAGTACCTATCTCCTGGACTGCTTGTGAGGATCAAAGCAAATACCGTGTGCTAAGCTTAACAAAATCCCTGACACATAAAAAGTGCTCAAAAATGACACCTGTTTTCATTACTAGACCTTCCCAAAGAGAGTCCTGTACAGAAGGCACCTTAATCACATAGAAATGGAACTGGACAGCTCTAGATGGGCTTCCAAATGGTAGAATGTGCAGTTCCATAACTCAAACATTGTGAAACGAACAATTATCCTACAATAATTTTCTTGAGTATTCATTCATCATAATTTTGAATATTCTGAAGCAAACATTTTGGTCATTCTGGTCCATAAACCCTTAATATACTGATCTATATGTAAGAGTCAATGTGTTGGAAGTAATCTATGTAAAGTAAGTTAATACATGGAGTCCTCATGTAACTATATATCCCCAAATCTGTACATTGGTGTTTTATGTAAACATGATATGAAGTGCTTCCATTGTCACTTAAACTCAAATTTCTAAGTATTACTAATGTCTGAGGTTGTCAATTTTCCCCAAAATAATACATGTAATACATAAAACTGCATATACGAATATAAAATTATTTATACATTGGTGAACCTTACCTTGTTTCTTATTTGTATTCTATGCTATTCTATTATAGAATTATTAACAATACCTTGGGGATGTAAATGATTTTTGTTGGACAACAAAGCCTTTAAATGGCAGTAGCTCTCAATTTTCTCTGCCAAAGGCTAGAAAGGGGGACAAATAGTAACTTCTAATGAGTGGATTATCTTTTATTCTGAAATGCCATCAGGCACAAGTATACGCATTCACATATTCTAAACCCACTGCCAACCCTTCCCAGTTCGTATGAGTGGTAGCTCTTAACAGACAACAAAACAAGTACTCAGTATAATTGAAAAATAAAGTATAAATTAATGTCAAAATCCTATTTACCTCAGAGTAGATTGGCACAAAGAAATGTCTAAATGACATCATCAAATTAAATAAGGTAGAAGTAAGCTTAAGGAATTTATTTGAAATATATACTTATGATGCATTTGAATTAAGAAAATGTTTTACTAATACCAGTCTTTAGTGCATGTTTACTATGTACCAGGTATTCTGCTAAAATTATTGTTTTATTTTTAATATGCATCATTATATGTACTATGTATAATTTAAAGCTCACAACAATCTTTTAAAGCAAATATAATTCCCACTTCATGCATGAGAAACTGAGACTCATAGAAATCAAGAAACTCACCCAAATTAATACAGCTGGTAAGTGAAGGGCGTGGTCCAAAAAGCTTTCTTCAACACCCATACACATGTTGTCTACCTACAGCCATTTACGAAAAGCCACAAAGAGATTGACATCAACTAAGAAAATTATCCTCACTCTAAGGTGACTCTCACTTTTAAAGAGCAGTTAGTTGCATGTGATATGTTGCTGACGTGCTACAAATGTGCCTGAAAAGTAAGGAAAGAGGTGTTTGGTCATTCTTCATGGCAAATTTAGTTTCCTTTCTTCTTATTTGGACAGTGGTCTGGCTTTTAATATAATTTATCCTTGGGTAATTCAGAAAAGCCCACCTATCAGGGTGGTGTTTCATTAGCTTTTGGTATTTTTGTAATCAATTCCAAATTTAGCAGCTTTAGATCTGTGTATAAGTTTGGTCTGTTAAAAAGAAAGGCTCTGGCTCTGTAGAGCAATGGATAGCGCATTGGACTTCTAAAAAGAGAGGCTTCTGTCTGTAGAATGACTGGGTGAGAACTCAGTACAATTAAGTGAAAGATTACTTTATATCTCAGTTTTCAATTTGGTCTATTGTCAACTAAGGTGTAAAATGGCTTTCACTGTATAAAAGCTATTAATATTTAATACATTGCTCCTCCATTTAATAATCTCCACAATAATGTGAAAAGAGTAAAAATAATGCTTTGTATTTATGTAGCACATGTCTCCATGGAGCCCAGAGGATTTGGTTGACAGGGTCTAAAAATGGCTTTGTCAAGGGGAACAAGAAACTAATATTATCATAATTATTGCGCAGGTATTGAAACTGACACTGAGTCCATATGTAGCAACTAATGTGAACATTATGCCGTCAAAATGGAAAGGACAGCTTCCCCCAGACACCTCATGATTAACAGTGACCATACTCAGGAATTGTACATAGTGTTTTTATTTTATTTTTTGCTTATAGAGACAAACTGAATGACAAAACAGTATTCTGAGGACTCACTATTATACTAGTTATTGGAGTGATGTAATATTTTTATTGTTTCTCTTTGCCTTAGCAATATTGGAATATTATATACATACATTTAAAAAAAGTAACTGTGGCCAAAAGTTATGTACCAAAAGAATTGTAATTCTAAGTGTATTCTAAGGTGATAAAACAAGTTATTTAATGAAATGCTATAATTTTTTCTATAAAAAGCAGTTATTTTGCAATATGCAAAAAGCAAGAACTATAAAGTAACTGAGTTGTGAATTGAATTTTTTTAAAGGCATGGTCACCTTTTTAAAATGGGGAACATTGATCTGCATAGGGATGCAATGGTGATCCTAGAAATGTAAGTTTCTTATCTGTACCTTCTTTGCAAGTCAGATGATGGGTTAATCCTAGATAATGGATTAAACTGTACAACCAAATCTGTCTGAGCCACAATGGGAAGGATAACAGTACCTACCTCGTGGACTGCTTGTGAGGATCAAAGGAAATACCATCTGCTAAGCTTATGCGCGCTCTCGCGCGTGTGTGTGTGCGTGTGTGTGTGTGTTATTTTATGTTACATACTTTGGAGAGAGAATAGCCCCAGATTGTGTCAGTGGTTCTCAAACCTTGGCATGCACCAGAATCACCTTGAAGTTTTTTTAGAAGTACAGATCGCTAGGCAACACTCCCAGACTTTCTGATTCAGTAGCTCTGAGTGGGACCCGAGAATTTGTATTTGTACAAGTTCCTAGACAATGCTAATGATGCTGGCCTGTGAACCACAGTTTGAGAAGGGGTGGTCCAGCCAATTGGACTTCTGCTTTTACCCTTCACAGAGAGAGAAATAATCATGAGCAGATGGAAATTATATGCCAACTTGGAAGATTCACGTGTGAGAAGATACTGAGAAAAAGAAGGGCGCTAAGCTCTCTGTATTCAAACAGAAAATTCTAAATTCTGGCTAAAAATTCATAGCAATTTTAAAGGCATAGGCAGCCTAGGCTCTCTGTTTGCATTCCAGTTTAAGATTTATTTAGTAAATATCTACTGATCACTTACAGTAAAACTTGTATGCAACAGAGAAAATTAATGATTTCTGCTTCTGTGAAGATAAATGTGCACTTGATGCTTCTTTGCTTTAATGTAATTACTGTCTATTTAATTTTATTGGATATTTCTTTTGACCTTGTTTTTAATCTCACATGTAGTCTTCTTTCCCTCCTCTGATATTAGTAGCAGAGAATGGGCAGCTATCAATATTTTCCCATTTGTGTTTCTTTTGTATCAGTCTAAAGAGTGTGACAACGATAGTTCTGATCATTGATGGAAGGCTGGGTCACCGATAGTCCTTGGACTGGAAGGGATTACTTAATATGACAGGAAAGACAAGCAGGACACAGGTATTCTACTGAAATTGAATCATGGAAACTTAAACTGTGTGAAACCTGTGAAAAAGAGTATTCAACTTTATTGATTTAATTTGCATTTATTTGATTATTAATAATGTGGAAGTTATAACTTGCCCATAATACTGGAAAAATATTTTCTTAAAATAATAATAATTGGTGATTGTAAATTTGTATCAAAATAACAACTTTAATACACTCATGACCAGGATATTATTGGAATACAATTGAACGATGTACATTAAGAACCTTAAAAGCATATTCACATTTTTTTGAACCATTATTTCCATATAGTCAGTTTACAGAAATTTAAATAGAGATGTGCACAAGTTATACATTTATATTGATCATAGTATTGGTTTAAATACCAAAATTTTGAAACTGTAGTTTAAATGTCTCAGAGGAGGGTTAATTACATAAATTAAAATATATTTCCAAAATTTCATACTGTTTAATCATTGAAATGATAACTTTTAACACATTTAATGATATAAGTAAATATTTTGACACAGGTTTAAATACAAAATTCAAAAACTTCTTTTTAATTTTCTAACACTAAATACTCATACGAAAATGATTGGAAGGAGATATACCAAATATTAACAGTGGATCTTTCTGGATTATAAATTATTTCCCTTGCAGGACATTTAGTCCTGTCCAAAACGTCCATGGACATTTGGAAGTTAAATTTTGTTATTTTTTAATGAATCATGGACCAAATGTGTCCATGGATATTTTGGACTGGACCATATTTCCATTAATCATTACTTCTTTCTCTCTGTGCTTGAACGGTAGTTTGTAAATTGTATGTAAAGAATGTGTTGTTTTAATTATATAATGAAAAGTGTGTGTGTGTGTGTGTGTGTGTGTGTATGAGACATCATCCATGGAGAATCTTCTTGGTACCATCTGTGGATGCTCCAGGATTTTGAACTTTTTAAGTGAATCTGATAGTCACGGTTTGGTTTTGTATTGTTATGTGACCATAATTGGGTCATTATTGTGCTTTGCTATATATACAATTGCCAGTGTTCCTAGGTAGGTCATAACTTGTTCTTTAAGTGTCAGTGTTTTCATTTGTCAGATGAAAAGAAAAGAGAGACTAGATGTCTGAGAGGAATCTATGTGTCCTGAGAGTTCCATAAATTCTGAAAAATCTCACAGTCTGTCTTCAAAATCACAGCAGCTTCTGTCTCTATTAAGCATTTCTCACAAAGACACTCGGTGAGAAAATATTTCTAAGGGAAATATTTCTAAAAGTACACTACCCACACTCATATTCTTTTCTAAATACTCCTAGTACTAATAAAAAACACATTATGCTATTTGCCACAAGTCTAGGAACTCTCTAAATGTTCATCTTCGCCACTATTTTTGAGGCAGGTACTCATTTTTCCCAGGAAAAATGCAGACAGGAAACCTGAGGCCTGCAGCTGGTCAATAATCTGCCCAGGTCACACAGCTAGGAAGAGGACAGGCCAGGATTCATACCCAATCAGCAGGGCTCCAGGGTCTATACTGTTTCTTAATATCATGCCAAGTGATCGTCCTTTCACAGTTTTATCTACTTCAAACTTCTGACAATGTACAAAGGAAAGAGTCTCAACTCATGATTGATTGTGGTTTTAGAGTGCAAACATGTTCTTTTCACTCCTGTCGGAAGTTTGGCACGTGAGTGTAAATTCAGTGGGCTCCCGGAATTGTTAAGATCCTGCGTCTCATCCTTACTGCACCTACAGGAGGACTTGGTCAGGAGGGAGCCGCCATTAGGTTTCACTATTTGTCACAGCAACTTAACCCCCAGCTGCTCCATTTCATTATTAGTTGTGTTATGATGTCACGGGAGTTTTTGCTTTTAAAAGTGGCCCTGTAATTTTTCGTAATTAAAGAAATACAGGATATATAATAATCTGAAAATGTATCACTGACCCTGAGCTCAGTTTGCTCTGGACGACTATTTTTTTTAGTAGAGGGTTTCCAAGGCATATTAACACTACAGCATAATTTATGCTTATGGGAGTATACCTTTCGTAGGTTTCTTAAAAATATTTTCCTCCCGTGATGAGATAGCACATAGCAATTAATGACGTTTTAAAGCTTTAAACCATAGGCTGATTTACTTATATTCTTTTATTACATATTTTCAATCATAGAGGGAAATAGCCTAAAATAAAATCCATTGATCTAATAGTGTAACTTGAGCTAAGTTAAAATCCTGTAGAAGTCTGTATTTTCCAGTTTTTCTTAAGAGGCTGGGGGTTTATGACTATAACAACAAAGATATTGATTATTTGAGAATCCTTAGAGCTCACCACCCAAGCTTCATATATAAAAATCTAGAAGCAATGCATCATTAAGATCAATTCTTCTTTGTTCCTTTTGGTCTACATAATGTGTTCATCCTCTTTGAAGAAAAGGCACAGCTTGGTTTCAGTGTCTAGTTAAAGTTCTGTATGTTACGAGAATTCCAACTTTTTAAAAACTGAATTCCAAATGTGCATGTGTTTTTCTGTGTGTTTGAACTTTTGAAGTTCTATATCCTAATCAGTGATTATTTGAGGGGATTTTACAATTGAAGGGAGTAACAGTCAGGGGAGATTGTCAAATGCTCAATATAAGCTGAAGTGAGCAACTCTCCAATTCCCCAGCACTCGTTGTTGATAAATTATTATGTTGTGGAGTTTTCAAAACAGTAATAATTAATCGTGGTGTTGGTGGTAGTACTAGATAGCTAGTGTTTTCTCTAAAACACAGTCTTTAATGGCCTTTAAACAGAAATGCTTTCATGTGAATGATGGCTTCCCTGTGAATGCATATTCCTTTTATGCTTACACATACACAAACCACGCACGCTTAAATACATTTTTAAAACTGAAACGCCTGTTCAAAAGTGACTTTGTTTATGAGGATTTCAATACCCCCTCTAGACAGAATTAATAATATTTTATTTGTTTTCTCACATTGTTTGGTGCATTCTGTTGCTGTAGCAGTTTTCACATTGTATTAAATGCAGCTGTATGTATCTGCTTCCTACAGTAGAATATGGACTACTTGAAGGCAACAGCCATTCTTATTTCTCTCCATCCCTCATGCTTATTAGCTCAGTGACTGACACATCTGTTGGGTTTATAATAATATGTACTCTGCCTTTAATTATTATCATTTTAGAAATACTGACAAAAGTAGGGCTGGTTTCCAAGGATAATGTTCATAAAAACTTTTTTCTCGACAATTTCTATAGAAGTTTCAGAGACTTTTTAGAAGGGCATTGCATGCATGAGCAAAGGGAAGATTATAATACCACACATTTTGTGTTTAGTAGTAGCGGTCAAAGATCAGATAGTCACATGGTTTTAGGTCTGTTGTGGAAATATCTCTGGTCAAGGGTGATGGATGGGTAGAATTCTACTGGAGGTCATTGGAGATAGTGAGAATGGTTAACATCTGAATTTGCTGAAGATTAACATATTAATCTTTGTTTTGTAATTGGGAAGAGAGAAAAGGAATAATAATCGATTTAATTCTTTGACTCTCCTATTAAAGACCAAGCTATTCCTTAGACACAAACGAATATTTAAGGAGTTTTGATAGACTAGTGTGTAAAGACTGAAAAACGGAAATTATCTTGTTTGATAAGAGTTATATAGATTGGCATTTCTTTCATTTATATCCTTGTGTATGGAGAAGGAATTTTTTTATACCCTGAAGTGCTAGTAGACTTGTAACTTGAAACTACTAAGGTTTTCAATGACTTTAAAAATGAGGATCATTGCTTTTGAAATTTGGCTTCCTGAAAACTATTTAAAAAATTGAAATAGTTAATGTAAAACCTGAATTTTATTGAGTGCTTAGTATATGCCAGGCACAGTTATTAAGATATTTATATATATTGTCTCATTTAACACTATGAGGTAGGTACTCTTATCCCAGTTTTATACATTTAAAAAATAATCGTAATGCTTTGCTGTAAAAGGATTTTCCCCAAATCACAGACTTGAAGGAGTAGTGGAGGCAAAATTTAACCCCACAGTATCTGCCTCCAGATGCTTTGTCTCTGGCTTTTCCAAAACATCCCAAGGAGACCAGATATGCTATTCCTGTGTTTAAAACTGATCACATTGTGGTATTGAGCAGAGTTCTCTTTACTAAAGGAGGCTTAGGTTGGCCCCAGTTAACCCCTAGCTCTCCAGGGATCATCATGGATGCTCCATTAGAAAACAGGGCTCCTATAAACCTTCAAGCTATTGAGCTCATTCATTGCTTCTCACCTGAAGCTGTATCAAGGGGCTCCCGAGTTCCCTTGAGTCCATCTTATCCATTTCATTGCCAAAGTGAGTTTTCTAGAATGCAAATTCAATCACATCAATTCTCAGCTTCGATCATTCAGGGTCTCCCCATTTCTTTGGGAATATTTTAAACTCTTTAATGTGGCTTCTAAACCCTTTTCTCCACTCTACTTACCACTCTTGTCTCTTCTAGTTCTACTCTCACACTCCACAGCCAGCTTTTGCAGCGCCACATTCATTTCAGCTGGGCAATTGCACCTACTGCTTCCCTTGGCTACACTTTGCTCCTGCATCCCACACCAAACTGCTCACACTTCTAGGAACTTTCTGTTCCTAGAACTTCTAGGAATTTGCTCCCGGAGTCCCAAATTTGGGTTATTTCTCCTAGATATTATAGCAGCCTTCTTTACCTCCCTTTCATGAAATATCATGCTGAGTGTCTGATTACTAATTTTTACCTCCTACTGAACTGTAAGCTCACTGGGGGTTTGGGGGAGGATGTGATTAATTTTTTTATATTCTTGGATCCTCAATACTAAATACATAGTGGGAGTTCAAATTTTTGTTGTGCATATGAATGAAGGCAGACATTTAAAATACTAATTGATAACACGTAAAGTACAATTTCAAGTGTTCGACAAATACACTTTATTTAATCTACACAATTCCCATAAGGTAGATACTATTATTGGGACCAGTGAAATGGGATACTTTCTATAGGGGGAGTTTAAATAACTTGCCCAAGGTTACGCAGCTCATAAGTGGTAATACTAGGATTTGGACCCTGACAGTCTGGCTTTAGAGTCTGAACTCTTGAGTACTGCTACACTGTCACTCTGAAGATATAAGGTCAACAGATTAGTATTTCTAGGTGACAACTGACACCTCTGGTATTCGCAAGAGGGAAAATGAAAGCTGGTTATTGCTCTCATCTCTGCCACAAACAATTATGTGATTCTTGTGATCTCCCTTTGCCTTAGTTTAATTATCTGCAAAATTTAAAACCTGTGGACTGAATAATCCCAAAGGTCATTGTCGTGCGGGAGACCCTGCTCACTGCGCCATGTGTCGTGTGGGGCGGCCTTCGGGGTCTCAGGCGGGGTATCCTGCCGACTACGCCATGTGTCGTACAGGGTGTCAGGCGGGGTCTCTGGTCCCACTCCTCACATAAGAACGCAGGACATGGTGAGGCCAAAAAGGAACACCCACGGAGCCATAGGTAGGGGAGTCATACCACTATACTCTCACTGGCGGCTGGGTTGGAGACACAGGAACCAGGAGCCACACAATTCTCAACCCTCACTGCTCCACTTGCAGGCTCAGCCACCATCGTCTTACTAGCCCCCATTTTTTTTGCTAGCCTAGCCACGGCAGTTATATTCATGGCCAATGGCTCACTGGTTACAGCTGACGGCCAACTAGCCACAGCTGATGGCCATTTGATCACAGTCGACGGCCATTTACTACCTGAGCCAGCACCTTTCTATGTGAGGCCGAGAGCCTGGAAACTGCTTTTTGGGGCTCTGTCCCCACAGTCTTTGTTCTCTAAATAACAATGATTTAAACCAACCACTTATTTGTGCTATTGTGAGGAAGACAGAGCATTGAAAATAAATTACCAAAGGACTGTGAGCTAAAAATATTTTAGGTGCTCTAGTCCCACCTACAGTTGTCTTCATCTTCTCATCTCCACTGTTCGGGAATTCATGATCTTATCCTACTACTCTCTCATCAAAGAGTTGGACTGAAATGTGACTCTCAGGTGGATAAAATAAGTAACCACCTTAAAACCACCTAAGAAAATGAAGTGAGTCTCCATTGGTATAGTTAATTTGGCATATGATTGGCAATAATTTAAAAGATAAAGGTAGGTCATTGCCTAGTCCAATGGCTAGTACATAGTAGACATTCAGTAAATATTAATTCTCTGAGGATTTTATTTTCCTGTGAGTTCACTAATGTATTTCACTTTTCTGTGTGTTTTCCGTTATATCACCTTTTCCCTGTCTCTAAGTACATTCTCCAAAAAAGGAGAACTAATAAGCAATCTAGCTAATTTGGTACATGTTCCTATTATATAATCACCATGGTAGCCAGGATCTTAATTAAGAGCAAACAAATTTGTAGGTGCAAAAACTCCTTTGCTTTCTCACTGAAGGTGTGCATATAAATGCAAGCACTGCCTCTTTCTCTTATTTTGCCTTTCTTCAGTAGATACTATTTTCCAATGAGTTCCACTTGAAAATAAGTGTGGTGGACCTACTTTGAGGGAATCAGCAATCTTTATTAAATGTTAGACAACCTCATCTTTCACCTTTAAGGAATATGGATATATGGCTACATCTAAAGATTGAATATTAAATAATGGTAAGACATAAAAGAATGTTAACATATTCACGTCACATTTATTTTTGTAATTTCCTTTTAATGACCAATGCCCTGGTGGTCAAACTCTGAAATTAGGTTCTTGCTGTGAAATGAAAGATGAATGAAACTGAAATGTATTTTTTAAAATGTAAATCCATTTTCACTTATTAACAGCACTGAGTATTTAATTAAATGTGGAACATCTCACTTACTGCAAATAAATGAATAGCTTTAGTAATGCAAATGTAAGAACTACCATAGTATTGCATATCATTATCCAAATTATGTCCATGTAATGATCAAGTTTCAATAATGACACCCAGAAAATATACCCACGGCAGTTGGTAATCTGCCTACAGTGTGAAATTCTGAACAGGTTACATGTATGGTATTTTAGTCTTTCTCCCAGCATGTTTCAAAGCAGCTTTTGTTGTGAGAACTTTAAAAGCCACAGGAAAGCATATTTAGTGGGTTTTCTTTAATTTTGAAGACTGTGGGTTTATGGTAACTCATTGCCTGAATCTACCAGGAACTTTGGCTTTGGTATACATAGTTTCTTATTTTATGGTGTGTAAGGAGTGCTCAATTATGACTGTACACTATTTGCCCTGCAAGTTTTTAATATTTTAAAAATTAAAAATAGATAAAGCAATTCAGCCAAGTCAGATTCCTAAAGATCTTTGCAAAAATTGCTGCCATTTAAAAATAGATATCATCCCCACACTTGTTCTGTGAACTAAATTGTTATTGTTTAACATGGAAATGCTGCCAGAGAATGGGTTCTTGGTCTCATCAGAGGAAAGAATTCAAGGACACACCGAATAAGCCAAGCAAACAAAGCCAAGCAAATGGTGGACTTATTAAAAGAAAGGGAGAGAATACACTCCCAGAATGGTGGGAGTGGGCAGGAGAAGAGCAACTTCCCTGAAGAGCAAAGAGGCTCAGGATTTTATTAGAATGAGGATGTGAAATATTCAAGATTTAGGGGTGGTATTATAGGTGTTCCCCAGGCAGGTCCTCACTGACCACTCCTTCCCGTCGGGAGGTGGGATTCCCTTGTTATTTGGCCCTTGTTGTAACTGTCATGGCTACACAAGAGTGGAGATTATTCCCTGCCTGCAATGCTAATAGTATTATAATCCATTACAGTTAGCTAAAGTTCACCTTGAGGGCTAAGATGGTGTCCTCAGTTACCAAAATCTAGTTCTGGCCAGTCCGGTAGTTGCACCTTTTCGTAAGAATGATCTCATCTCCTCCTTCCTTTCTCTCCCTTCACATCTTTCTTCCTTTCCTCCCCCCTCTCTCCCCAAGGCCCTATTCCTTTTGCCTGCAGTAACAAATCTAAATTTTAGGTCTTGAGAATATGGTTGTTAATCTTCCTGGAAAACATGGGCCAATTATATTTATGTGCTTAAAACGTGGCACCTCTGGGTTCCAGGAAATGTTTCATGATGTGTATACACATTAAGTTTAGTTTTGACTGCATTCAACAAGAAAAAGAAATAAAAATAGCTTCAATGTCATAGAGGTTTATTTCTCCCTTACATAAAAGTTGTTTGTAGGTAAGTTTTCTAGGGCTCCTATGACGATTCCGTAGTGTTATCATGGCTCATGTTTTCTGCCTTGCCCTTCTCAGCCTAGGGGTTACAAATTTAAAGGTTGAGATGATTATTAGATTTCCAGCTATTGTGTCACCATTCAAGACTGTATGCACTAGCCTCTCCCTTTCACGGAGAATTTCCCGTGGGCACATGCATATTCCTGCTTATATGTCATTGTTCCGACCTAGTTACACAACCACACCCAGCTGTGCAGGTAAGGCTGAGAGCCTTTTAGCTGAGCACATTGTTCAGGATTCTATTACACAAGAAAGGGAAATGACTATTGGAAGACAATTAGCATGAAAAGCAACTGTCTAAAGCATAGCTATGTCATGAAAACTGAAGGCTGTTTATTGCATTCCAATGACACTATACTTACATAAGCATTGATAGGCGTTAGTGTCCCCTTAGATGGTGGCAGCCATCCCAAACTTGTCTGTGTATAAACTGAGGGTGGATGGTCAAGTGTAGGAATGCCAGAAAAAAAGTTGAATAAATGTTTCGAATTTAGCCTCAAAAATCAGAGACTGATGGAAGATACAGAAATAGAAATAGACTCACAACTGGCTTTGGGGAATCTTTTTAGAGAGTAAAATTGAGGCGGTAAAATTGCAAAAAACAGAGAGGCTGCCAAAAGCAGCTCCCAATCAAAGAAACATATTTGCATGTATTTAAGGGTAGGGGGACTGCTGTTCACATTTGTATACAGGGAGTAGTGGCATGTTTGAGTTGGGCCAGACAGCAAGTGAAGTTAATGATGGAAGGAAAACTTACTGGAAAAAGAGAGAAACTTAGAAAATTTGTTTAATTATTCTTTCAGTTTCATGTGAAAAATGATATTTGTTTCCTTTGCAAAAGTATTCATTGCACTAAAGAAGTCTGAAAATTAATATATATTACAATGGAATCCATAAATACTCCGGTATTTTTGTTTCCTTTGCTTTGCAGTTTATAACACATGACTAATATATTGTGTCTGAGTAAAAATTGATAAGTATGGCTATTTATTCAGAATCTATGGTCGCATTCCTTGGATGGTAGCGGTACTGATAGCAGTCAAAATGACAGGTAGACATTACACAATTCAAGAGGATGGCCATTATTCCACTTTGAAATAGATACAGTTCCACTAAAGGAATTTCCCTCTATAAAACAAACAAACAAAAAAAAAACTTACGTAACATTTTATTTTTTATGGATTTCCTTTTCTTATTTCCTTCAATTTACTTAATTAGACAAATAAAATATAATTTACTTGACCAGCAACTACATACATTTTTTTTTGAGAGGGAAAAAAAATGTTCCCTCAACCTACTGATGATCAGAAGGAAGTGGTGTGTGTGTGTGTGTGTATGTGATTTTATAAATGATATTTTAAATGTGTGTGAAAATGACCTTTTGGTAACTGAATATACAGGTCTGATTTCATGATGAAGCTGTAGGTGGGGGTTCGGTTTAGGTATCCTCAATGTATAGATGACAGCTGAAGCTGTGTATGGGTTAACGATCCCCCAAAAAGGAAGAGAGTGAAAAGAGGGCTGTGGACTAATGTTTGTATGGAAGGAGCAAGGGCTGGGTAGGATAAAGTGATGAACTAAAAATGTCGAAGGAGAACCAGTTAGGAGTGAATTCACAGAAACTCAGGGACACAAGCTGTAAGGCAAGAGGGAATAATCAATAGTGGTCAGAGATGCAGCAGAGAGGTTAAGTAAAGCAGGCACTGGAGAATTAGAAAAACAGAAGATAATTTGTCATCTGATCCTAACTGGATTGGAATACTGGTAGTTGAAACCAGGCTCATTTCAATGACTGAAGCAATGCAAAGGAGGTGGAGTCAATGAGTACACATGACTCTCCAAGAAGTCACATGCCAAGGGACAGAGATGAGGCAGTAGTCAGGCCTCTTGGAGATTAGTGTATACCTGTGCTGTCCAATCAGGAGCCACCAGTTGCGTGTGGCTTTGGAGCACTTGAAATGTGGCTATTCTGAATTGTAGGGGCTGTGAATGTAAAATCTACACTGGATTTCCAAGAGTCAGTGTGAAAAACATTGCCAATTATCTCACTGAAATTTTTATACTGATTACGTGTTGAAATTATAATTTTAATATGTAAGATGAAATGCATATTATTGATATTATTTTCACCTGTATCTTTTTACTTTTTAATGTGGTTACTAATTTTTTTAATTATATGTGTGGCTTAGATTTATGGCTCATGTTATATTTTATTGAACAGTCAATGCTGATATGTACTCTGATTCCAATTTTCCACCTCAGTTTTTGACAATATATATGAGGGAAAATTAGAAATCATTCTAAAAACTATAATCTTTTCCCTACATTTACTTAGAAGTGTAATTTATTATAGTAGAAAGAACATAAACCCCTGGATCCAGCTCTGCTACTAACTACCTATAAGCCTCAGGCAAGTTATTTAACTTCTGTGAGCCTTAATTTCCTCATCCATAAAATGAGAACCATAATATTCACCACACAGGGTAATTGTGAGGATTCATGTGAATGTAAAGGACTTTACAGAGTCCATGCCATGTAATTTGCGTTTAGTATAAGTAACATTCTTTCTTTTCTGTGACCTATAGCTCTGTTAAAAGAGACAGAATTGATCTGACATACTGTAACTCTCAAAATCAGAGGAGGATGGGGGACAGGATAAGAATAAGAATAAAGGTCATTGACCCTCTGAAAAAGAAAAACAGAATCTGCCAAGATTAAAAACCAACTGACAATTAACCTTAGCTTCTTTGGAAGGACAAAGCAATAAAATGTCTTCAAATACAGAAATACTTAAGTGTGTGTGTGTGTGTGTGTGTGTGTGTGTGTGTGTGTGTGTGTGTGTATGCATATACATACACAGGGTGCCAAAAAATGTATACTCTTTTTTTTTCAAATTTATTGGGGTGACAAGTGTTAGTGAAATTACATAGATTTCAGGTGTACAATTCTGTATTACATCATCTATAAATCCCCTTGTGTGTTCACCACCCAGAGTCAGTTCTCCTTCCATCCCCATATATTTGTTCCCCCTTATTCTCATCTCCCACCCCCCACCCCCCTTACCCTCTGGTAACCACTAAACTATTGTCTGTGTCTATGAGTTTTTGTTTCTCATTTGTTTGTCTTGTTCTTTAGTTGTTTTTGGTTTATATACCACATATCAGTGAAATCATATGCTTCTTCTGTCTGACTTATTTCGCTTAGCATTATACTCTCAAGATCCATCCATGTTGTCACAAATGTTCCTATATCATCTTTTCTTATCGCCGAATAGTATTCCACTGCGTATATATACCACAACTTCTTTATCCATTTATCTATCGAAGGACATTTTGGTTGTTTCCATGTCTTGGCCGCAGTAAACAAAGCTGCAATGAACATTGGAGCACACTTGTCTTTATGGATAAATGTTTTCAGAATTTTTGGGTAGATACCCAGGAGAGGGATTACTGGGTCATATGGTAATTCTATTCGTAATTTTTTGAGGAACCTCCACACTGCCTTCCATAACGGCTGCACCAGTCTGCATTCACCCCAACAGTGCATGAGGGTTCCTTTTTCTCCACAGCCTCTCCAACACTTGTTACTATTTGTCTTGTTGATGATAGCCATTCTGACTGGGGAGAGGTGATATCTCATTGTGGTTTTTATTTGCATTTCTCTAATGATTAGCGATGTTGAGAATTTTTTCATATTTCTATTTGCCATTTGTATGTCCTCTTTGGAGAAATGTCTCTTCAGGTCCTCTGCTCATTTTTCAATTGGGTTGTTTGTTTTTTGTAGTTGAGTTTCATGAGTTCCTTGTATATTTTGGATATTAGCCCCTTATCGGAGGCACTGTTTGCAAAAATCTTCTCCCATTCAGTTGGTTGCCTCTTTATTTTGTTGATGGTTTCTTTTGCTGTGCAGAAGCTTTTAAGTTTCATATAGTCCCATTCGTTTACTTTAGCTTTTACTTCCATTGCCTGTGGAGTCAAACTCATAAAATGCTCTTTGAACCCAAGGTCCATAACTTTAGTACCTATGTTTTCTTCTATGCAGTTTATTGTGTCAGGTCTTATGCTTAAGTCTTTCATCCATTTTGAATTAGTTTTGGTACATGGTGACAGATAGCAGTCGTTTCATTCTTTTGCACGTGGCTTACCAATTCTCCCAGCACAATTTATTGAAGAGGGTGTCTTTACTCCATTGTATGTTTTTAGCTTCTTTGTCAAAAATTATCTGTCTATACTTATGTGGTTTTATTTCTGGGTTCTCAATTCTATTCCATTGGTCTATGTGTCTGTTTTTCTGCCAATACCATGCTGTTTTGATTATTGTAACCCTGTAGTACAAGCTAAAGTCAGGGAATGTGATACCTTCAGTATTGTTCTTTTTTCTTAAGATTGCTTTGGTTATTTGGGGTCTTTTGTGGTTCCAAACAAATCTGATGACTTTTTGTTCTATTTCTTTAAAAAATGCCATTGGGATTTTGATGGGGATTGCATTAATTCTGTATATTGCTTTGGGTAATATGGCCATTTTAACTATGTTGATTCTTCCAATCCATGAGCACGGAATGTCTTTCCATTTATTTGTGTCTTCCTTAATTTCTTTCAAAAATGTCTTACAGTTTTCAGCATATAGGTCCTTCACATCCTTGGTTAAGTTTATTCCTAGGTATTTTATTCTTTTTGCTGCAATTTGCTGAATTGTTTTTTGTGTTTCTTTTTCTGAGATTTCATTGTTAGTATATAGCAATTGTATATACAAAAGCAATGGACTTTTGTACGTTGATTTTGTAGCCAGCAACTTTACTGTATTCTTTGATTGTTTCTAACAGCTTTTTGGTGGAGTCTTTAGGGTTTTCTATATATAGCATTATGTCATCTGCAACGAGTGACAATTTAACTTCTTCCTTCCCAATTTGGATGCTTTTTATTTCTTTATCTTGCATGATTGCTCTGGCAAGGACTTCCAACACTATGTTGAAAAGCAGAATTGATAGGGGACAACCCTGTCGTGTTCCGGAACATAGAGAAAAGGGCTTCAGTTTTTCACCATTAATTATGAGATAAGCTGAGGGCTTGTCATATATGGCCTTTATTATGTTAAGGTATTTTCCTTCTATACCTATTTTATTAAGTGTTTTAATCATAAATGGATGTTGTATCTGATCAAATGATTTTTCTGCATCAGTTGATATAATCATGTGATTTTTGTCCTTTATTTTGTTTATATGATGTGTCACATTGATGGATTTGCGGATGTTGAACCATCCTTGTACCCCGGGGATGAACCCCACTTGGTCGTGATGAATACTCTTTTTAATGCAGTGTTGTATTCGATTTGCTAGAATTTTGTTTAGGATTTTTGCATCTGTATTCATCAGACATATTGGTCTGTAGTTTTCTTTATTTGTGTTGTCCTTACCAGGTTTTGGTATCAGGATAATGTTGGCCTCATAAAATGAGTTAGGGAGTACTGTCTCTTCTTCAATTTTTTTGGAAGAGTTTGAGAAGGATTGGTATTAGATCCTCTTTGAAGGTTTGGTAGATTTCACTAGTGAAGCCATCTGGTCCTAGACTTTTGCTTTTGGGAAGGTTTTGGATGACTGATTCAATTTCGTTACTGGTGATCGGTCTCTTTAGATTTTTCTGGTGCTTCATGGTTCAGCCTTGGAAGGCTATATGTTTCTAAGAACTTGTCCATTTCTTCTAGGTTATTGAATTTGGTGGTATATAGTCCTTCATAGTATTCTTGGATGATCCTTTGTATTTCTGTGGTGTCCGTAATAACTTCCCTTTTTCATTTCTGATTTTGTTTATTAGTGTCTTCTCTCTTTCTATCTTAGTGAGTCTAGCCAAGGGTTTGTCAAATTTGTTAATCTTTTCAAAGAACCAGCTCTTTGTCACATTAATTTTTTCTATTGTCTTTTTGTTCTCTATTTCATTTTGTTCTGCTCTGATTTTTGTTATTTCCTTTCTTCTGCTGACCTTGGGTTTCACTTGTTCTTCTTTTTCTAGTTCTTTAAGGTGTAACATGAGGTTATTTATTTGGGATTTTTCTTGTTTCTTGAGATAGGCCTGTAATGGTATGAATTTCTCTCTTACAACTGCTTTTGCTGCATCCCAAACATTTTGGTAGGATGTATTTTCATTGTCATTTGTTTCTATGTATCTTTTGATCTCTCCTCTAATTTCTTCTTTGACCCAGTCGTTCTTTAAAAGTATGTTGTTTAATCTCCATGTATTTGTGTTTTTTCCAGCTTTCTTTTTGCAGTTGCTATCCAATTTCAAAGCCTTGTGATCAGAGAATATGCTTGGTATGATTTCAATCTTCTTAAATTTGCTGAGGCTGATTTTATGTTCCAATATATGGTCTATCCTTGAGAATGTTCCATGTACACTAGAAAAGAATGTATAGTCTGATGTTTTAGGATGAAGTACTCTATATATGTCAATTATGTCCATTTCATCTAATGTGTCATTTAGAGCTGCTATTACGTTATTTATTTTCTGTTTGGATGACCTATCCATAGCTGTCAATGATGTATTTAAGTCCCCTAGTATAATTGTGTTTTGGTCAATTTCTCCCTTTAGTTCTGTTAGTAGTTGCTTGGTATATTTCGGTGCGCCCTGATTGGGGGCATAAATATTGATGACTGTTATGTCTTCTTGTTGCATAGTCCCCTTAACCATTATGAAATGTCCATCTTTGTCTCTTGTTATCTTTTTCACCCTGAAGTCTGTTTCATCTGATACCATTATGGCTACACCTGATTTTCTCTGGGTACCATTTGCTTGGAGTGTCAATTTCCACCCTTTCCCTTTGAGTCTGTGCTTGTCCTTGTAGCTGAAATGTGTCTCTTGGAGACAGCATATGGTTGGGTTTAGTTTTTTGATCCAATCTGCTACTCTGTGCCTTTTTATTGGTGAGTTCAGTCCATTTACATTTAGGGTGATTATTGATATGTGAGGATTTCCTGTCATTCTATCTTTAGTTTTCTGGTAAGGATGTGTCTCCATTGTTTCTTTGCCTTTTTGTTGTTGTCTATTATTTCTGAGTGGTGGTATTCTGGGATGTTTCCCTCTGTTTCTTCTTTTATTACAGTATATATTTCAGTTATGGATTTTTTTTTGAGTGGTTACCATTAAGTTTATGTAAAACAAAGTTTGATATTTAGAGTATTCCATTTTCTTCAGCATGCTTACTTTCTCCATCCCCATATTCTGGTTCAGGCCTTTACTCTCCCCCTTTTTATGTTTTGGTTGCCACAAATTGTCCCTGTTGATGGTGGTCAAATAGCCTCCTTTATTATTTCTTGTAGTGCAGGTCATGTATTAGAAAATTCCCTCAGCTTCTGTGTGTCTGGAAAGGTCTTTATTCCTCCCTCATATCTAAAGGATATCTTTGCTGGATATATTATTCTTGGCTCATAATTTCTCTCTTTCAATAGTTTGAATATTTGGTTCCACTCCCTCCTGGCTTGTAGAGTTTCTGCTGAGAAATTTGATGATAATCTAATGGGCTTTCATTTGTAGGTTACCGTCTTCTTTTCCCTGGCTGCCTTGAGGATTCTTTCTTTGTCGTTGATTTTAGACAGCTTCAATACAATGTGCCTTGGAGAAGGCCTGTTGGGATTGAGGAAATTAGGTGTTCTATTTGCTTCTTGGATTCGAGGATCCAGTTCTGTCCACAAGTTTGGGAAGTTCTCATCAACAATTTGTTTGAATATATTCTCTGTTCCCTTCTCTCTTTCTTCTCCTTCTGATATGCCCATTGTTCTTATATTGCTCTTTCTGATGGAGTCAGAAAGTTCTTGTAGAGTTCTTTCATTTCTTTTAAGTCTGAAGTCTCTTTCTTCTTCCATCTGTGTAATTTCCAGGTTTCTATCTTTGATGTCACTGATTCTTTCCTCCATCTGGTCAACTCTACTACCTAAGCTGGTTATTTCATTCTTAATTTCTTCTATTGAATTCTTAATCTCCAGAAATTCTATTTGGTTCTTTTTTAAAATTTCAATCTCTTTCGTAAAATGCTCATGTTGTTCTTTGATTGTGTTTCTGAGTTCATTAAACTGCCTGTCTGTGTTTTCTTGCATCTCGTTGAGTCTTTTCAGAACTGCAATCTTGAATTATCTGTCATTTAAGTCACATATGTCCATATATTTAAGTTCCTTTTCTGGAAACTTTTCACTTCCTTTCTGAGCTGTTTTGTTGCCTTGGTTATTCATGGAGATTACTGATTTATTATTTCTCTTCTTAGATATCTACAGGAGTGGCTTCTGCAACAGGTTGATAGGAAGAAGTCTTTCTTTTGTTTTCCAGTAGGTGTTAGTAGAATGTTTTATTTTCTCTCTGACTGCAGCCTTTTTTTCTGTCTCACACGGTAGTGCTATGTTTTTTCTGCACTATTCCAGCTTCCAACACAATGGGGGGATTCCCTGGGAGACGGCTTCTCCTCTGTCAATAGTTCGTGTGAGTCACAGGGTGCAGTGTCCATGTGGGTATGCGGAGAACTTTTAAAGTTCCAAAGCTCTTCCTGCACCAGGTTCAGAGCCCGTATGTTTCAGCAGTTCTGTTTACTCCCGCAGGGATCCACCCAGATAGGTGAGGCCAGGGGCGAGGTGAGTTGTGAGAGGTGGCCCAGAGCAATGAGGCAACCACCACCACAGCTGGTCCTGCTTCCACAGCTCCCTCCCCTTTGCAGGAACCAGTTGGACTGCGAATCTGTGTCTGCGGTCCACAGTTCTCAGAACAGCAAATATTCTGTTCTTTTGATCTGACACTGCTACTGTTCGGCTTCTACCACCGGGCAGGTGGGGGCGGGGCGAGCTCTGGGAGGATGGGAGGGGGCGGCTAGTCTCAGTGCCTAAGGCTTCCGTTCTCTGCTCGGCAGTGAGGGCTTAAACCACCGTTTTCAGCCTCCTTTCCTCAGTCTTGTCTCCGAGGTCTCTGCCGTGAGCGTTGCGTTCAGCCGTGTTATATGCTTCCCCCTCAGCCCTGGGGGCCATCAGCGGAGCCCTAGCAGTCTGAGTTCTTCCCTGTCCTGCAGCCGCGGTAGTTCCGGGATGCAGCGAGCTCGGAGCACTGAGCTAGGGCTGCGTCCTGCGCCTGTGTGGCTCCATCTCCGCACTTCTCCCTTCCCTCCTCCCCCGCTTGCATGATTTGCCCACCTTTTGGTGAATTCAGTAGTGGGCCTCTTCGTCTTGCCTGTCTGCTGTACAGGGAGACCTTTGTGTAGTTATTGTTGTTCAATTAGTTGTAAATTCCAGGGGAGCTTTACAGAGGCTCACCTCATGCTGCCATTTTGATGACATCCCTATACTCATTTTAAGAAAGGAAAAAACTATTAAAATTGTAATACTCAATATATACCAATAAGAAAAGATGAATACAAGTCACATGTGACCTCCACAATTACAAGAGGTGATCAACGTGGTTACTATCAGCATCCAGACACTTCTAATTATAGCAAAGTACTCCTTGAACAATGCTGACCAAAGTGTCCACTTGTATACATTTTTTGGTGTGTGTGTGTGTGTATATATATTTATGTGTATATATGTGTTTGTATATTTTTCAGTGTGCTACGTAAAACAGTATATATGTAATTTTTTTTATAAACTAGAATGTTCTACATCTATTCAAATATGAATAGTGGTGTTATTACCATTCTGTAAAATTGCATCCACTAAAAAGTAATAAATGGAGGAAAAAAATGAGCCACTCAGACATAAAAATATTTAGATTGAGATGATGATAGAAGAAAAAGAAGGACATAGAGAGTGTAGAAAGAATTTACTGAGCGTCAAAATAGGAAATATATATCTAGCTAGCATACACTGTTGACAGTTTTCTTTCTCAGCCTTCACATGCCTCCATGGGATTGTCCCAAGTAACTCTCTCCACACTGCTCAAAAGCACAATACAGGAGTTATTAAATGTAGCCAAAAGCTCTTCCCTCAGGAAGCTTATTTTTGAGGGAGACAGGGCAGTGGAGACCATAAACAATATAAATAAATAAAACACATGTCATTAGTTATTAATTTAAAGCCCAAAGAATCAAAGACAGAGGCTAGAATGTGTAGGTAGCAGAATGTTACAGCATTAGATGAAAAACAAGGAGTACTCAAAACATACGGTGAATGTTTAAATAAAAAAATTTATTACAGTAAAAGACACATTGCCATTGATCCCCTTCAAAAAATTCCCTTCACTTCAAACACACTGATTCCATCATTCTTGCCACTTTCTGAAGCAGTTCTGGAAGCCCTCTTTCGTGAGTGTTTTTAGTTGCACTGTCGTGGCTGCCTCGATGTCCTGAACCGATGCAAGACGTTTACCTTTCATGATCATTTTGATTTGGGGGAAGAACCAGAAGTCACATGGTGCCAGATCTGGTGAATAAGGTGGATGAGGACACACCGTAATGCTTTTATTGGAAAGACATTGCTGTATCAGAAGCGATGTGTGATACCTAGTGTTGTCATGATGTAGGATGAAGTCAAGACAATCACAAAAGAGGACTTCCAGAATTGCTTCAGAAAGTGGCAAGAATGATGGGATAAGTGTGTTGGAAGTGAGGGGGTGTGTTTTTAGGGGGATTAATGGCAATGTATCTTTTACTGTAATAATTTTTTTATTTATTTAAACATTCACTGTATTTTGTGATCACACCTCATGGACAGGCAAGACTTACTGAAAGGGTGACATTTGAGTAAAGATGGAAAAGAAATAGGGAAGCAAGTCATAGAGGCTTCTGGGGGAAAGCATTTCAGATAACAGCAGGAATAAAGATCAAAATTTGGGATTTTGGAATAGTGCTGAGGCCAGTGTGGTGGAGCCTAGGGAGAGGATTAGTAGGAAAACATGAGGGGTCAGCAAGGAAATGGTGAGTGGGGAGATCATCTAGGACTTGAAATACGAGTAACCTTTCTTGTGTCCTGACTTGACATGACTAGAAGTGTCTCAACTTTGATTGACACTCCTTGACTTGACCTAACTTGACTTGAACTTGTATGAATTAACTTTTCTATTCAACGTCATGTAAGGGTTTGTCTTTTAGTCTGAGTGAGATGGGGATTTTAGGGTTTTGAACAGAAGAGTGACATGCTCTTAACTTTTGTTAAGTAGAATCACCCTGGCTGCCTTCTGAGAGGAAGATGTGAAAGAATTGGACTGGCATATTAGCAGTAGAACTGGTAAGAAGTGATATTCTGGGTATATTTTTTAAATAGAGCAGAAAAGACTTACTAATGGATCAGATATGGGATGTGACCAAACAAACCCAGAAAGCAAGAATGACTTCAAGGTTTTGGCCTGAACAACTTGAAGTAAAAAAAGTTGCCACTTATTGAAGTGAAAAAATGCAGAATAATAGATTAGGAGAGAAGAGTGCAAATAATCAGGATTTTGTTTCTGGAAATGTTAGATTTGAGTTATCTCTGAATCATTCAAGAAAAACTGTAGGAAATATGAGTTTGGAGTTCATGGGAAATGGCCTGAGCTGGAGATATGTACTTGGGAGTCGTCTGTATGTAGATGATATAAAATTGTGAGACTGGATGAAATCTCCAGTAGAACAACGAATGGAGATAAGCACAGACAGGAGATAGAGGGGAAAGGAAGGGCTGAAGACGAGAAGCAGAGGAGTCTGAGACGGAATGACTATCCTGATGTACTGGAAGCCAAGTGATGAGGGCATTGACTCGAGAGGCCTGGTGTAGGTTAAAGGTTGGTATTGGACCACGTGAAATAAGGACTGGGAGTTGACTTCATTTTAGCAACATAAGGGCCACTAGAAATCTTTTTTATGAACACTTTTGATGAAGAGGGAATATCCTGATTAGAGAGAGGTTAAGACAATATGCAAGTAGAGCATTCAGAAACTAATCAGAGACAATATGGGGAAGGGGGTGACAGCTTTATTGTAAAGAAAGGAATAAAATCAAGACAGCAGCTGAAGGGGACAGTGGAACTGAGAGTTGTGTTTTATTTTTTAATCAGATGATAGGAATCTGTGAATACTTCATGTTCTTAATAACAATCAGAGAACAAAGAGGTAAATGCTGATGGTACATTAAAAGGGCAAGAACTTCTGGAATCATTAGTAACTGCGAGGATGGGGTCTGTTGCTCAGTGGAGTGATTGCTCTTGCCTAGGGTCACACTTTGCCCACAGTGACACATTTTATTTGATATAGGGTCACAGGTGCAATTGAATGGATAAATGTTCTGTGGGATGGGAACCCTTTGGAATTCTTTTCTGGTTACTTCTCTTTTCCTAGTAAAATAGGAAGCAAGATCGTCAGCTTTATTTAATGACCGACCGCCTTCCTATCGGTCCTCTGCTTCACCACCTCCCTCTGTAATCCTTATCCAATAATTAGTCCCTTACCTTTGTTAGACTCAAAGTATGATCCCCAAATAAAATACATCAGAATGTCCTGGAGTATTTGTTAAATTGTATATCCTGGGGTCCTGCTGGAAACCTAATAAAATATGCCAGGGATGTAGTGTGAGGAATTTGTTGTTGTTGTTTGTTTGTTTGTTTTTAGCAAATTCTACTGGTGATTCTGATGCACAGTAGATTTTGAACAACACTACCCTTTCTCTCTTTTGATTGATTCAATAATAAATACCTTATCCTTTTTCATCCTCCAGTGTATTGCTATATCTTCAGAAGAATGCTTTTATCAGTATTTAGTAGAGAATTTTGTACACATTGGATGTATTTTCATATCTAACATGGATGGAGACATTTTTGTAACCATAGTCTTTCTTGATCACATTCAGGGACTGAAGAAAAATTATTTCCACATGTTACAAACACAGTATACTTGAGGGATGTTTTCCAGATTCTAGATAAACATCATAAAGAATGATAAAATTTATGTCACTGTTAAATCATGTCATCAGCAAATTATACACTTTCTCTAGTGAAACTAGTTTAGAATACTGACATTCTCTAAGAAGAAAGTTATGTATCATGCTACTTTATATGCTGAGTTCTTAACAAATATTTAATAGCATGAAAGTGAATTCAAAAACTATTTATTTTAATTTAAAAATAAACTCAAACTACATATATTTTAAAGCATAAATAGTGAATTTAAAGAAAATGCAGCCAAGAAAGAAGGAAAAGAGGGAGGGAGGGAAGGAAAGACGGAAGGAGAAAGGAAGAAAAATAACTCTAAACAGTTCCTCCTTCTAATGCAGATCTTAAAAGGTTTATCTATATTTATTGCCTTTTATTCTTCTTTCCTCCTACATGTTAGAATCTTTGAATGATCAGAGTTTATGTCACACATGTTGGGATTATTAGGTAAAAGGAAAAAAAATCATTAGAATTAAATCAAGAAAGATAGGACATAGAAAAATACCTACTAATGGGATGTGGTTATCACAAGAATGTTGTATGACAAATAATATGATATATATTTGAAGTCATAACTTTGATTTTATTTAGGGATGAAAGAATGTAGAGGAGGGGACAAAGAGAGTAAGTCAGAATGAAATAATTTTAACGAAGGCTTTCTTTTATTGTTGGTGGTTGTAGTGAATATTTTATTTTTAATCAGGTTTAAGTTTAAAAAACTGTTCAACTTTGTATTAATTCTGAGGTTATTAGTATTCTGGGCAATTCTACATAATTGTAGCAAATTTTGTTCTTACAGTGCTGTTGCTGCTATTTTCTGATTTGAATGTAACCTTTATTTTCTTAAGAAATGATTATTTCTTTGTATCCGGCTTGCTTAGCCTCTGAGAGTAATACTACATAAACTTAGTACATGCTCAACAGAAATGAGATAAGGTAGAAAAAAATTCAAATTGTTGTTATTTATTTAATTTCTTTAAGTTATGTTCTTTGTATTATGATTTCTAAAATGTTTTCAAATTATTTTATGCAATTAGTGGTTTAGTGTTCAGCTGTCTCAATAGGTATGTTTCTGTTCTTTTATTTGTTGGTGCAAATGAACACCTTTCTGCTATTCAAAGTGGGATTTGAGATTACAGCACCAGCAGGCAATTTCTTGGACAAATTACTATTTGGGCCACTAATGTAGAAGAAGGGAAGAATGTTTATTGCACTATTGAAGCAGCTCATGCTTCTATAGCCAAAGATTGTGCCAGAGGCCACTGTGCTGGGAAACCATCCAAGAGAAGATATACACCTTCTGTTTGAGTGACTTGTCTCTGTACTGAGAACACATGTTGGTGTTCAGAGAGAAGAGCTGAATCTCTTTCGTAAGAGCAGAGGGAAAATTTAGCTCCATGCATTCAACATTTTCATGACAATGTATACATGAAATAGAACATTTTGTCTATTTACTATTAAAATCATTTCAATATCATTTTGCAATGCTAAACATTTTCCCCACATAAATATAGTAATATAATTTTATTTCACTTGCCATCCTGAAGTGGATCGGTTTTCTTTTAAAACTTTAACCCATAAGCAGTTTCCAACCTCAATTACCCAAAGACAGCGTATAAAACTTTAAAACAAAATGCTTAGCTATATTTTCCTGTAGAAACAAATAATATGATATATGAGATCTAATATTATAACTAAGAAATTTCTATGAGAGTTAAAGAAAGAAAGATGGGACCAGTATTACAGCCATATTTGTTTTCATGTTTTTAGAGTAAGGCAGCTTCTAATCCTCAGTGTAAGATGGGAATATTCAATAATTGTTTTATGAAAATAAAGTATTTATCCAGATATTGAATGTACCAAGGGTTTAATCTTTTAAAAGAATCCCAACAAGAGACTTTGGTCTTCAACACTCTTATAATGTAACTTTTCAGTCCAGGTCGTATTCTTTTAACCAAATAGCTGTGTCTAGTTAAGAATCTAGGCTTCCAACAATTATCTTAACCCATCATCCAAAGCTCCCAGGATTGGTATCATATTCTTGTTACTTGTTTTGCTGATACTGAGTGTAAAGAAACCCAACTGCATGCATCTACCTTTTCCTTAAGTGAAGGTGACTGTAGAGGAAAACTGTTTTCCCACCGGTGATGCTCTGTAGGAATGCAGGAAAACTGGGGGTGCCTAAACATTAACTTCTCCACAGCCTGACACAATTCACACTGCCCAGGACAGCTTTTGGTGAAACCTATCACCAAAACCAGATCCCAGCTCTTTACCTAGACTCCTCAGTGTCATTAACTCTGAAAATAACCTCTAAATCCAGTTAGCAATTAAGGACTTCAGTTATTCTACGACTCTTCTTTAGAATGGATCTTCATACTATGTCCATCTGGGCCCACTAGTTATAACTAAGATTTTACACTGCTGTTTTGAGGACAATGTCTTATAAAACATTTGCTCAAAAATTGCTTTGCATAAAGCACCCCATGGTGCCACACTCCTCAATAACTCCTCAGTAACTTTCCATTTTGTCCTAAGGCAGATTGTAAGTTCGTTAACACTCCCAGTACTCAATATAAATCTTATGTTTAGGGGTACCTTTAGAAGGAGTTTTCAGGATAAACCCATCCTGGTAGTCTCAAAATTCAAATATAGAGCAGTAAACTCAAAATTTTTTTTCATAAATCAAAGAAAAGTGTTCAAAGATTTACATGTAAATTAAATTGTTGTAACAGCTTTAGACATTGCATAGCATCTCAGGGAAGGTATGAAAATTAAATGCTTAGAATGTTCCTGAAGTGTCATGGTTTGTTATTTACATTAACACTTAATATTTAAAGTTTCTAGCCCAGACCACTACTAAGACTAATGTGAAGAGGAAAAAACTAATCACGTCATGTATTATGATATGGTAAAGTTCAATAGAGACAAATTCAAGTTGACATGTTTAACGTCAAGTGCCCATTTATGCACAGATTACAGAAAAATTGTAAAGGAAAAATATAGGTCTGTGGTTTCATATCAAATGAAAACAGCCACATGATACTATAGGGATATTTTAGTTCCATTTCGAAGTATTTCATATAATAATGTAAAGTGGTATTAGATCCCTTTGAAAATATCTTATTTTAGGGTGAAAACCAAGGTATATAAAATGGCTAAAAATCAAAATGAGATGAGAAACAGGTACATGGTCAAATTAGTTCTAAAAGCAATATAGTATTGGGTTGGTGCAAAAGTAATTGCGGTTTAAAAGGTTAAAAATAATTGCAAAAACCGCAATTACTTTTGCACCAACCTAAGAGTTTATATGAAGCAGATAATATGAATAAACGTTTTTAGGAATAAGGTATGAATGCATCAATATTTTGCCCCAGTTTAAAGAGAATTCAGTAAGGAAACTGGACAGAATCCAGAGAAGAATGTGCTCCTTAACCTAAGTTTTATTTGGAAAAATAAAAGAGAGACAGGGAGAGATTTTGTTGAAGTGACTGAGCTCATACTCTGAAAATTATATTATATATGTATATATAATATATATATGATTGTAAATGCTAAATACTTTAAAAAATCTATTCTACATGCTAACACCAGTCTCCAAATTCTTCTTTCTTTGAGAACTGACAGCTCTTAACCAATGAGCTAAAAGTGATAACGCAGGATAATGTAGTCTTTCTTATTCAGTACCCCTTGTCTGCATTTTCTCTATTTACATTCCTTCATCTATATTGTCCCTCAGTGACCTGCATCATCTACTCCATAGGGGTGAGGGAGGCCTTTTTAAGTACACTTTGAAGTTAAGGATCACTTCCTCATTAGAGCCTGATCAGGAATGGACTTCTCCGTTACCTAGACACGTGAGAACCTTGACCTTTCCTGGACGACATCATTAAACATTCCCTGACCACATGAGTCAGGTGTACAGAAGGCGTGTGACTAATGCATTTCCTCTCAATGTCTGGTGGGCTCTAGAATGTACACATTGTGTAAGAGCTCTTACTAGCTCTCTATGGTGTTTTTTCTCACTACGAGATGATAGCCATAGGGCTTGAGAAGCTGAGAAGAGAATCAGTACTAGTACTTTTTCATGACATCTTCCTAGCTTGACACTCAGCACTCAATCAAAGTATCTGGGCAGTGTAAATCTAGGGATTTCTTTTGGCCTTAGAAAACCAGAAAGGAAGAGCTGGGATCAAATTAAGTCATGGACGTTTTCAGCCATCTACACCATTACTGTCCAGGGTTTCGAACACTAGAATGAAGTATAAACAATAAAATGCTATTTATTGCTGGAGTTTTTCCAAGAATAACAGATCAACTCTCTCTTCTAGCAGTTTTAGTCCAGAATTTCAATCTTTCCACTCTCCTCAACAAAGTGCCTGAGGAATAAAACTATAACACAAATAACAATGTTTACAAACTCCATGATTATCAATATGAAACCTACACTCTCCCCTATAATTCCCAGCACCCAGTTTGTATATGATTTGGTAATTTGGATGTTTAATACTTTCAGGAATTTAAATTAAAACCCCACAGGTGATAGCTATATCCTTTAAAATACCCTCCCCCCCCACACACACACACATATGAGCCACACGTTTCAGAGATATTCTAGATGAAAGGCAAAACAAGCTGACCTTAATGTCATTCCTAATTATACTAATCTATCAACAGCATAAAGTCTTGTCTCTGGGCTATCAATTCATGATGTGACGTATGAGCCAGTGGCCGTTACTTAGATTAACTATTTTGAGGATGATTCAATGATATTGGAAACATCAACAGAGTTCAATTATAGATTTTCACCCATTTTAATCATCTGACCATAAAATCAATAAGCCAATTCAAACAAACCACCCTTTAAATTCTCCTGAGCATCCTTGCTAATTTGAGCTTTAAGGCATATAGTCTCATTTACCAAAATACACCATTAGAAGTAGATTTTGTAGATTTTAGAATTAATGAAAACACTTTGGCACAGATTATTTTCTATAAAGTTTCTAACGAATTAAATCATAAGTAAGTGGGATGACTGTGTTAATCTGTTATGTTTATTACCAAATGTATTAAAGTGCTTAAAAATAGCATCTTAGTATTATCAAGTGTATGTTTTCTAGAGGAAAAGTATTTAAAGGAAATTAGATAAAATACTTTATATTTAACATTGCAGAATTTGAAGTATTAAACAACAGTTAAGAAGCTAATTGTGAATGGCTATCATGAATTGTTTTCTGTGGGACTCTTTCAGACTTGACTAAGTTTGGGGTTTAATGGACTCTGAAGAAATATCAGAAATATGTTTCTATAAGTTCATTAATGTTTAAACACTATTAATCATGTGTAATTAAAATGATGTTGGTTAATGACTACCAGTGCCTTCTCTGATATCTTTATCAAATATAGATTATAACAAAGATAAAAATATTTTGCCAGGAAGATTAGTGTATCATACTTTAGCTGCAATGCAATATTTGGTGCTGGGGTATTCAAAAATAGTGTGATCATGTTTTTTGTCATACATTCATGCTGTTTCCATAGCCAAGCACTGCTGCTCTGAAAGAATAACTCTCTAATCTCTTCTGGAATCTCTAGGGAATTTCACTGTTAAGCCCTGAGCTTGTGCAGAAGGGAATCATAGAGAGACTTTTGCTATGTTAGCTGCAAAACGCTGCTGAAGATATTCATTGTATTACTCAATTTCCCCTATATAAAATGTCATTCAAAAATTGTCCTTTTTATTTAATACAGAGGATACTCTGTTGGCCCTAACAAAATGATATTCTAAGAAAATGAACTCCCTCCAATGCTCTTACTTGTTTTCTTTTTGTGTCCTAGCTCCAGAAAGGTTAAAATTAAGCTCAATCACTGCAAACAAGCTTGTTCTTAAGATTATCATATTTTATTGCTCCTGTTATCTTGTTTTTCATCCCCCTCCTTTTACCACCTATTTTCACCTAGTTAAATAGTCAGCCATCTTTGATTGATTATAAGCCATTTCAAATCCTTTTAAGAAAGCAGTGGTTTGGACAATAAATATTTCCTTTTATGTGGTTTATGGGCTCTTCAAAATCTATTTCCAGTTTAACTTCCCAGGGTTCTCTCATGACATGAGCAACTCAGAACTTCTAACTGGAGGTTTTTGTCACACATGCTCCATAGGCTGCTCTGCCTATCCGTCTCTAGTTACAACATCCTTTTTCCTAAATGTCATTCCTTCCCATTCCCATTTCTCTGACTGGGCAATTCCTATTCACTCTTAAAGACCCAAATCAAATCTTCTTTGATGGAGTCAACCACTGTCATCCCAAAGAATGCACCCTCCTTGTCAAGATCCCGTTATATTTTGAGCTTATATCTATTACAAAACCTATCACATTGCCTTAGAATTACTTGTCTCTACTTTTTTTATTACGATGTTAGTTCCATGAGGTTAGCACCTGTATTAGTTTGCTAGGGCTGCTATATCAAAGAACCACAAATGGAATAGCTTATAAAACAGAAATTTATTTTCTCACAATTCTGGAGGCTAGAGCCTGAGATCAAGGTGTCACAAGGATTGATTTCTTCTGAGGCCTCTCTTCTTAGCACCTAGATGGCTAACTTCTCCCTGTGTCTTCAAATGGCCTCGCTTTGTGTGTGTTTATATCCAAATTTCCTCTTCTTATGTGGATACTAGTTGTATTGGATCAGGGCTCACCCTAATGACCTCATTTTAACTAAATGACTTCTTTAAAGATCCTATCTCCAAATACATTCACATTCCGAGGTACTGGGGGTTAGGCCTTCAACATATGAATTGGTGGGGGGGGACACAAATCAACCCATAATTGGGACCATGTTTAATTTAACTTTCTAGTCAAAACTCTTAACTCCACTCCTGACATGTAATAGAAACAATAAGTATTTGTTAATGAATACTGTATTTACTACATGGTATTTAAACATAGTTTTTCAATAACTTATAAGAAGCATTAGCATATTTTTTATCTATTACAAAACTGTATATCATAATATACAGTTTTTCACCAGTCAATTCCTTATAGAGCTTAATTACCAAAGTCAGGAACTTTCATAGCAATTTTGTTATGCTGCCACCAAGTGACAGGTCAATGGAACTGTCTCCACATATTCTGCAGAGTGTTAAACTTTTGCTGAGATTAAAAAGATTAAAAACTGAGATTAAAAGCTATCACACTGTTCCCCCAATAAAGTCCTGTTCCCCTTCCCCAATAAAATCTTAAAAAAAAAAAAAAGCTATTGAAGACTCATTGTTTGGGCATTTTTACATTTAAAAGAAACAGTTGCCCTTGCTAAAACAAAAACGAAATCAATGGTTAAGGAAATATTGACAGGTAATTATACAGAACATATAGTTTAAAGATAAAATTGTGTTCAGAGTTCTCTGATAAAATGTTCATGTGGTAGATATCAAAAACAAACTCTAATTTATGCTCAACTTTAATTTTGACCACGAGCCTATCTTGAGTCCATTCATGGAGATATCCCCTGGTTTGTGTAGGTTTAATTATTTAATTAGCTCAAAGAAAGAGAAAAAGATATTGGCAGCTTTTCTAATAGATAGAAATGGCTGATGTTGTACCTTAAATTTGGAGTTGGAATGTAGCGAGAATTTCAGTTGTTGAAATAAACGGGCCCACCCCCACCTGAGGAAATTTAAGGGAAAGCTGTGCCTTGAGATAATACTCTAGATTGTTCTTGCTACTCATTCACCCACCCATCCATTTGTGCTTTCAGTCAATACGTATTACTCCTCAAAGACTCCTTCCCTGATCACCTATCTAAGAGATACTTTCCCCAACCCAATTATGTTCTTTCTATAATATCACAAAACTTACTACTCTGGATTCATCTTGTTCAATTAATTTTTTCTTATTAAGTATATGGGCTTCTCCCATTAGAAGGTAAGCTCAGTAAGCCTTTTGATTTGTGACTGTATTCCTGTCACCTACTGGAGTACTGGGTATACTGTAGCTTTTGAATGAACAGTAATGAATGAATGAATAGCATTTCACTTTTTAGACTAATTAAATTTAACTGAGGCTTTTAGCAAACTGCCTCCCCCATGATGGTTCTCACATGAGCCTGGAGTGACTGTGCGAATCCTTCCAGCCTCTGGTACTAACTAGGAAGGGCGTGCAAGAAGGCCCCTTAGGAGACATAGGACTTAATCTAGTGTGTTTCACATAAAATATGCCATCCCCATTTATCCTGCTTGTTCTCCTCCTGAAATCTCTGTTATTTTAATATAATGTTTCATCTGTTTGATAAATCACCTTTTCCACATTTTAATATTTCCAACATTGGGGTGAACCTTTCAGTTGATGGAAAATTGCAAACACTGATGGCCAGAGAGTGACTGTGATGTGTGGCAATGCTGGCATGTGTGCAAACTTGATTGTTAGTTACTCCTATTGGTGTGACTCGATGACTTTATTCTCTTGCGGTTTCAGTCAACGAACTATTATTTATTTAAATTTTTATTAAATTTATCGGGGTGACATTGGTCAGTAAGGTTATATAGGTTTCAAGTGTACAATTCAATAATGCAACAATGAACTATTCAAGGACCAACTGAGCAGGGGATATAAGTGCTGATGTTGTATTCTGAAAATTTCCATTGAACCTTCTGAAAAGGTCAAAGAACCACCAGCAGCAAAATTACAGACTGGGTGGCGGTGGCTTGGAAGAACATCACAGAGAGAAGAGTGGAGCACTCTTTTTATAAATGCCACATTATCAATGTTCTTACAGCACAAAGGATAAGAATGTGCTGGAAAACATGGACATCAATAACTCTGAGTTAACACACAACCAAGAAAACTGGACGTTAGACATGAAGATTTTGGGGAATAATTTAATTTCTCTTATGTATATATTTTTGTTTTCACTAGAGAGTTATATAATAACTACGCGTATATATCAAAATGAGTCTAATATAATGCTTTGGATAAATATAATATTAAAATTTAAAGTAAGATATAATTTGTCATAATTTCATTGGCAGTATGTTTTCCTCTTGATCCCATTTAAAATTATGATATTTCTAATAATTGATGGCATAGTAGTATCAGTGAAATGTGGTAGAAGTGCGTACTAAGTACCAAACACTGCGATAGACATTGACGATACAAGAGTAAAAAGGAATTCAGTCCCTGCCCTCATAAAGCTAGCATGGCCGTACTCGCCACACCATGCCCACCTCTCCTAGATCAGAACTAAATGAAGTGACAGTATTGTTGTGTCATGGAATTGACCCCTGGTCATTCGCGAAAGGTGAAGAAATTCACAGACACAGCCTGAAATGAGGAGAGCAAGGAAGTAAGTTTATTCAAGAAGAAAGATGCCAGCGTAGAAGTTGCAGGGCAGAGGACTGCACCTAACCTTAGGGTAGCTTTTCTTTTTATATAGGGAGGGTAGGTAAATTTCCTTACAGCAGGAGATCTGACATATAGACTGAGGTCATTTGATTGACATATGTTGGTTATACAACGAGTTTCTTTTGGAGCATGCTCTTAACCAGAATGCATACAGAAAAACCCATGGGGTGGGGGTGGGGCCAGCCTTAATGTTCATTTTATTGTAATTGTATTATAGTGAGGCTAGAGTACAAGTGATGGACAGGTATTAACAGTTTGTGCATGTATGAGAAACCAGTTAATACCAGTTGGGTCTTATCTCCTCTTTTTAGGAGTGTTTGGACATCTTTAATTTATTTCTAGGGGATGAGCTTGCGTGGTTCCTGGGGAGGGGATGCAGGCCTGGGCAGTCCCCCTTCAGGCTCATTTTTATTAACCCTTTTTTGCCTTGTCAGGTATAGGCCATTATTTGAATTTGTCAAGACAGACAAATTAAATAATCTTGGTAAAAAATAGGATGTTTACTAATCATTTTCCATTGGCTTTACCTTGCCTGAAGGAGTTTTTAAAGGTATAATTTAAAAGCAGTTATATATGTAGCAAATATAATGTGCTATGCATATTGTAAATAGTTATAACAAGAAAATCTCAAAGTTGTATTATTTATTATTTCTTCTTTTGGATTTATTTCACATGATAACACTGATTATCTTATCTTTAAATAATTTCTTGTCTTGATTTTATATTTAATTGAAATCATGTATTCTACAATCTTTGTCTTTTTCTTCCTTACCTGAACTCTATTCTTAATATATATTAGCATTTATTTTGGCATCAGCACATAAGAAATTACCTCTTGAGTTTCTAACTAATGGATTTCCAATGAAGCTTGCCGTTTACCTTTTTATCTGTTTTTTAATTTTAAATTTTCTAAGAAAGTTGGAATTGCTGTTAGATTTCATGGCAAATAAAATTCCATTAGAAAGAGATATTTTTCTTCTCTAGAGAAGTTTATTAATTTTACCCAATTAAAAAAATCTAGCAATATTGAGTTTTTGAGTGTATTGAAGTATACAAAAATCAAATTGCATGACTTGGTAAGACTGGTATCATCTACTATGTTCAAAGATAATGAATAAGCTCATCGACAGGGTATCCAAGACTGTCTGGTAACTGACCTCATCATATATTTATCATTTTTGATGTAGAAGTCTTTAAAGGCAGTGGTCTTTGTATGCATAGCACCCAGCATAGTGCCTAGAGGATAAAAGATCTTTGAACAAATGCTTATTTAGTCACTAAGAGGCCTTAGAGGGATCACAGGGATAGTCTTTGGATATAGACTACAGAGATTTGAATACTGGCTCTGTCACTTGACCAATAATCTTGAGTAAGTTACTTAACCTCGTAAACCACTGATTCTTCATGAGTCAAATAGAGGTCAATGACAGTACCTAACTTATAATATTGTATTGAAGATTAAACTATATAACACATGACTTTACATGCACTGAGTTGCAAAGCCTAACATCTAAGTGCTGGACAAATGTTATCTTCTATAGTTATTATATTATCACTATTACTTGAGAAACTATATAGAAGATAATTATAGGAATCCATGCAACAGCATTTAGCATACTTTGAATGAAAACTTTGGCAAGCATTGTTCAAGGTGCTGGAGTTTATGTTTCAGGCAAGAAGCTGGACAATAAAGAAGCAAACAATAAATGGTATGTTCTCATATACTTATAAGTGCTATGAAGAAAATAGAGTAATATGACAGAGTGCACCTACGGGATAGAGAGGGTAGGGTTTTGGCAACATACTAGATGGTGTATTTAGCAAAGTCTCTTGGGCAAGAGTCACGTAACTAAGACATAAATGATAACAAGAGGTAAGGCTTGCAAAGATTCCAGGGAAGAGGATTTTAGAACAGAAAGAGCAAAGGATACGATATAGGAATAAACATAGCCTGTTTAGGACCAGAGAGAAAACCAGTGAAGCAGTAAAAAAAAATAAAAGAGTTATAAGAGAAGGTCAAAGAGAAGGTGTCCACCTACAGAAAGCTTTGTATGCCCTAGTGTGGAATTTGAAGTGCATCTAGAGTACAGTGGGAAGCATTTTAAGCAGTATACTAGCTTGGAGATAATGACAAGCTAAACCTCACTGGCAGAAGAAAAAAAAAGAGGATGCAGATGACTTAATATTGTGAGATGGCAATACTCCCTAAACTGATTCTCAGATTCAATGCAATCACTAAAATTCCAGCTGCCTTTTTTAACAGAAATTTACAAGATGATCTAAAATTTATATGGAAAGGCAAGGGACCCAAAATAGGCAAAACGATCTTGAAAAGAACAAAGTTAGAGGACTCACATTTCCTAATTTCAAAACTAAGTACAAAGAGCAACAGTAATCAAAACAGCGTCGTACTTACAAAAGGATATACATATAGATCCATGCATTGTAACAGAGAGTCAAGAAATAAAACCTTACATTTATGATCAATTTTTGAGAAAGATGGCAAGATAATTCAAAGGAGAAAGAATTGCCTTTTCAATAAATGTTTACTAAATAACTGGATATCCACATGTAAATAAGATGAAGCTGGACGTCTGCCTCACACCATGTACAAATATCAACTAAAAATGGATTATTGACTGAAATAGGACAGCATCAAGGAAGTGAAAAACATCCCCACAGAATGGGTGAAAATACTTGCAAATAATGCATCTGATAGGGGGTTTGTGTCCAGAATATATAAAGAACTCTCACAATTCAGGAATAAAAAGACAAATAATCTTTAAACGATCTAAATAGGCATTTTTCCAAAGACAACATATAAATTAGCAATAAGCACATGGAAAGATGCTCAATACCATTGGTAGCTATGGAAATATAAATAAAAACCACAAAGTGATACCACTTCACATAATTTTAGAAAAGTGAAAATAACAAGTGTTGATGAGACTGTGAAGAAATTGGAACCCTTGATACATTGATGATGGGATTTTTAAAATAGTAAAGCCAGTTTGGTAAACAATTTGGCATTCTCTCAAGATGTTAAACATAGAGTTACTGTATGACCCAGTGGTTTCACTCCTAGGTACACACCAAAAGGAATTGAAAACATGTCCACACAGAAACTTTGTATGAAATTTTACTGTAGCATATCCATAATAGCTAAAACGTGGAAACAGCCTAAATGTACATCAGCGGATGGATGGATAAACAGATTGTAGTCTATAAACACATGGGAATAGTATTCATCTGTAAAATGGAATGAAGTGTTAATATAGGCTACAACATAGATGAACTTGAAAAAATTACACTAAGTGAAAAAACAAACACAAAAGACCACATATTGCATGATTGCATTCATATGAATTGTCCAAAATAGACAAATCCATAGAAACAGAAAGTAGATTAGTAGGTGCCAGGGGCTAGAGAGAGGGGCACATGGCAAGTGACTACTAATGTGTATAGGGTGTCTTTCGGGGTTGATGGAAATGTTTTGAAATGAATCATGGTGATGGTTGCACAGCTATGTGAATAACTAAAAGCCACAGAAATGTATGGTTTAAAAGGGTTAGTTTTTATGTATTATATTACATGCATTACATCTTAATAGAGTGATTATTTGAGAGAGAGAGAGAGATAGAGAGAGAGAGACAGAGAGAGAGAGAGAATATTTGAAAGATGTTTTCCAGAAGGCTCCTAAGGATTTTAAAGGAATAATTTAAAAGTGATTGTATATGTAGCAAATGTAATGTAATATTATTCATGGAATTAGATGGTTATTTATGAGAATTTAATGTTTAAATGTAGAAGTTTGTTTAAATGTAGGAGCTTAAATTGAATTTTACTAATCTATGTAACTTTACATCTAGAATCCTATATTGGACAAAGTATTGAGGAATTAATACATGAATAGATGTTTTTGAAAATGAGTGTATTTAACTAAGTAGATGATGACATCATTAATTAAGCTAGAAAAAATAAGGGAATTAAAGTTTGGAGTGAACAGGAGAAATGTTACATTTTTGGTACCAATGGACATATAGGTGAATGTGACAAATAGACCTTGGAAAAATCCCCATTTGTAGCAAAAAAGAGAAAAAGGGCTTAATAATTGCAAACTCATTTTTATAATCTGACCATTCAAAAACAGAAAGATTATTTTTAAATGAAAAATGTATATATATATATATATATATATATATATATATATATATATCCACAATTGCGTTAACCATGACACAAAAGTCATTAAAGTTTGGTTTAAAAGTGAGTTGGTGAGTTTAGCTTTTGATGTATGACTTCTGAGGTTTTTATGTGGTGCTAGAATATGAGTTCCATGAAGACAGGAACAATGTGTGTTTTGCTTACCATTGTAACTAACAATAGTAATAGTAATAGTATCCTTAAAAGCCACTAAACATATTAGTTAAATTAACAAAACCATTTGCAAATATGGAGCAGGTAGCTAATAAATGATTTTTAAAGCTGAGGAGTTGAGGTAGGGCTGGAGGTACAGATTTTATGATATCATCCTAAAGGTAATAGCCAAAACACTTGAGAGAAGATAGATCACTTAGAAAAAACAGATGGAGTGGAATTCTGCAAAATATTTGCACAATGGTTAAATGAAGAAAAACTATAACCCAAATTGAGTTTTCAGAATTCTTTTTTATCTCTTACGTTCTTGTTTTCTCAACTCTAAGACAGCAATTCTTGGTGCAAAGGCAGAAATAAGAGTGAACTAAGACTTGTAAAAATGTTTTAAGGTTTCCAGAAAATACGCTGTACAAATAGAAATTATATGTCATTATCCAAATGTTATGGGATAAGTAAATCAACCACCAAGTGGCATTATCTTGAAAACTGGATGGACTCCCTACCCTAGCCCAGCGGTGATTGAGTTCAAGAAATTAAACTATATTTTTATTCTCGTTTTACCATAAAAGATAATGTCTTTGTATCTTTGTCTAATAAAACCAGGTGATCTATTTGCGCACAGATAACTGTTATGTCTTACATTACTATTCATCAATAATAGTCCATCAGTGAGAATCATATGGATGTCTGATCTGTTACTTAATTGCATTCTCTATTTCAGTAATATGAGGTACATATTAAATCTGATGACCTTGTCCCAAAGGTGTTAGCAAATATTAAGCATCTATTCCATTGGGACATAATTTCCCAATATAGCAAATGTTATACTTTTTCAGGCCATGAGAGATGTTAACAGTTTTTTCCCTGTCATGTAGTTTTTAGTGGTGATATTATTTCACGTTTAGTAGTTCTGAGGGAGAGAGAGTGAACCCTTAATGAGGAGTGTACACTGTATCTAGGCAGAGCCTTGCTTGGGGATAGGGCGGAAGTGCCCAGATGTTCAGGTGTCCGCGTCAGATGGGCGTGCAGCTCTCAGCTCTGCAGAAGAGCAGCAGGCTGAATGAACACATGGGTGTGGACAGCTTAGAACCAGTATATTAGGATGTGAAAGAGACACATGTGTGGGGTTTGATTTGCCAAGGGGCTGTAAATTTGAGTCCAGTTTCAGTTGGCTGCAAAAGTTCTGACTTTGCTGTTTGGTAAAGGGCCCTGTGCCAGAGAGAGAAGCCCAAGTCTAGCAGCTCATATGGTATCACAACTGTAGCAAAATTACAAAAAAAAAAAAAAAAAAAAAAAAGCTAATCTGTCAAAACAATTTGCTGTATGCCCTCATTTGGTGCCTGGATGAAGCACAAAGGAATCACCATTGTCTCTTTACCTTTTCTATCTTTGACATACTCCTCTGAGGAACCCAAATCCCATAACTTTCCTAAGATCTACAGGGCATTTGAAATATATGTATGGAAACCATATGTAAAAGATTATTTATTAGGTCAGAAAAAAGTAAACAGCCTTAAAATTAAATGCACTTATTTAAACAAATCCAGCCTGTGTTAAATATGGTCGAATAGTAGACTTTTTTAAAGTGATTTTCCAGGTTACTAGTCCTATAATTTCCTTATTCCTCTGCTCTCCATTTCTCCAAACAGGATACGGTTACTGGAAAGGATCTCAGTGACTATTAACATATTAAGGAATCCAGTCTCCCTATAGGAGGAAACTTACATCTATTAACATAGAGCAGCTTTCTATTCTAAACCAGTACTTCCCAACTTTAAACTACCTAAGAATTACATGGGGATAGTGTGAAAAACATAGATTCTGGTTCGGTAAGTCTGGGATGGAATCAGAAATTCTGGATTTGTAATAAAGTCCCAGGTGAAGCTGATGCAGCTGGTTTGAGGACCACACTTGGAGAAGCAAGGTTCTAAAGAACGTGTATAGGAAATGCCAGCCACGTTGCCAATTTCAAGGAGACTATTATCAATTTCTCCTTGATAATCTCAACATAGGAATCCGGGACATGCAGAACTGGCCTGGTTTGCATTTTGGTCTGTGAAACCTGTTGGGGGAGTAGGGACAGTTGGGTCAGAGAGCTCTGGACTGGTCTGCATCACACAGAACAGCTGAAGTTCTAGTAACAGAGTATGTAATCCCAAGGCATTTTGTAGCCCTGAGAAAAGGATCAGCATAATCCATCTGAAACTAATAAAAATAAATAAATAAATAAATAAATGAATGAATGAATGAATGAATGAATGAATAATTATTCATTCTATTCCAGCCTCGGAAATGAAGTAAATATTCAGTTAAAGGATGACACTGGTTGTATATCTAGAGTGTAAGTTCTACGCTGTTGATTTACATCATTGACTGATTTTCTTTTTTTCTATATTTCCTCCTTCCATCTTTCCTTCCTGGAGTATCAGGAATTGTGCTTGGTGAAGAGATCAAGGAAGGGCGTTAGGGTCGGATGTAACTGAGTTAAACCAGTAACTTTGCTGTTTAATGTCTGAGTGAACTTGGGCCCTTTTTCAAGCCTTGCTGAGTCTATTAATAGATCTCTTCTGTGAAATAGGGATCCTTCCCAATTCATTGGTGATTGGTTGTAAGATTTAAATTAGATAATAAATATAAAACAGTTAGTATGTACTAAGTACTTTATGTGTACTAGTTACATTTCCTCTTGTGTTTAATTGTGACCTAACACAATCTACATCTGAAAAAAAACCTTCAGAGCAGTTCCTCTACCCCTGGGTTCTTGTGGGGTCTCAGCCATTTCCGTCTGGAAGCGTTTCCTTACTCCTGGTCCTCTCATTCGTTAGCTGTTCCCAACATCTGCTTCAAGATGACCCCCCTGGTTTTTGTATAACTGACCATCTTTCCCTGCTGGATGCCCTTAGGTCAGTAGGCTCTGACTGTCCTAGTCATTTTTGAATTCCTTCTGCCTGACAGACAGCATGTGCTCAGTAAATATTTTTGACTGATTCTATAAATACATTAGGTCACTTAATTTAACCCCATTCTATGGCTCTCTGTTTAACTCCTGTGGTTATAAAACCCCAACTGTGAAGTTTCTAGAACCCTCTCAAAGATAACCACAGTTGGGGAGAGAATAGTTCTCAGAGTATCATTGATCATTCTTCTGTGATATTATTTCTGCCCTTAATTATCAAAGAAAATTCTACAAAAGCCAGTGTGTGAGTGTACCCTTTACAGTCAGTAGCATGTAGTGCTCTCCACAGTAAGCCATGGGCTCAAGGTTTTAGTGCTAACTTGTCTGAAGATAAGAAAAAAGGGAAGGTGCTGCCTCTGATAGAAAACACTTTCTCCTGTAGCCCCTTGGGCATTGCTGGGGACCTGTTGCCTAAAGCTGTACGCTGGCAGATTTTTTTCAAGATGTTTGAAGACTGTTTTAACTCAGAGATAAACATCAGACCTTGAACTGAGTAGCTTTTTCTCAGGCATATTGGAATCTGATAAAACCTCCTTAAAAACTGGCTGTGTATGATAGCAGATATGCATGATCAGTACAAGCACTCTCCTGAACAAAAGTCAGATTTGAAAACTGGAGAGAAAAAGATGTTTTAAAAGGTCCTTGGTTGCCACGTTTAAAATCAATGGTATTTTTTATTATTATTTTAACAGTAAATTTGCTGCAATTTTAATAATTGATATTAAAACTGGGCATTTAATTTGTTTAATGTAACTAACAATAGGTCACCTTGTAAAATTACAACTGAAAGCAATTTAGCCCACAGATATTTTAAAAGAAGTGCAATTTTCTTACATGGGTAGAATTCATCTTAAAACATATTCTTTTACTACTTTCACAGCATTTGCATTATTATATTTTCACCTTCTTGGTCTTAACAAACTATTACCGATCCCATAGATTAGGAAATTTAAAATATGAGGTCCTTGTGCTAAGTGAAATAAGTCAGACAAAGACAAATACCATATGATCTCACATGTGGAATCTAAAGAATAGAATAAATGAATGAACTAATCAGAAACAGTCTCAGAGATATAGAGGAAAAACTGAGGGTTGCTAGATGGGGGGTGGGATGAGGGAGAAGGTGAGGGGATTAGAAAGCAGAATTGGTAACCACAAGATTGCCACGGGGATACGAAAGTCAGTTTGGGGGAATATAATCAATAAGGTTGTAAAGATTTTGGAGGGTATCCGATGGACACTTGTCTTATTAGGGAGACCACCTCAGGGATGGTGTAGATTCCTGATCACTGCACTGTACACCTGGAGCTGAAGCTATATACATACATAGTCAAAGAAGTGGAGTACAGCATAAGGAATAGAGACAGTGGAAATGTAACGGCTGTATGCAACGTCAGAGGGGTAGTAGATGGGGGGAGGGGGTTATCACTGTGTAAGGCGTATAAATGTTAAATGTCTAACTATTACATTGTTTTGTACACCTGAAACTAATACAAAAAATGAAAAATGAAAATAAATAAATAAAAGAGGAAATTTGCAAAAAAAAAAAAAAAAATGAGGTCCTAAAGAGAGAGGTCTTATAACCAGATAATAACGTCAGTGTGCGTGCATTGAAAGAGCTGTTATAACCCTTGAAGGTTGTAAAGCGAGTGACAAGATGCATTTGGAAATAGTTTAATTATTCCTCATGGTATGAGTTAAAGGATGCAGACATTTGTTTTTATGCTATAAGGGTAATATTTCTCTGGCTGTTTATAGAACACTCTTCCTTCGTTATTTTACGACTTCATTTAAAAAATTTTCTTCATGAAATGGGAATTGTAAAGAAAAAATGAATGTTACAACATATGAAAGTAAATTAACTTCATAAAAGTCAAGCAATTTTGGGTTCAGTTTACTCTAGTTCTCTTTGCTTTTTTGCCATGTAGAAGTTAATTTAAGTAAGTACTTTCTTGTCATTTAAACTGTGCCAAGTGCATATTTTAATACTAAATTACAACTTCATAAAATTAGAGAAAAGGGAGTATACTTTTTATTATTCTATTTGTGTTTTACATGTACATTTTGATCTCATGGCCAATGTCTCTTACAATGTGCCAGAAATTTCTATTGTGAGATAATAGATTCTTGCCTGAATGACTTCTTTCCCAGCTTTTCTCTCCCATTCAAATCCCTGATCAGGTCTTATATTGTTATTATTTAAAAATACATAAATGGTATATAAATACAGAGGGTGCCAAAAAATATATACACATTTTAAGAAAGGAAAAAAATTGTATTAAACTTGTAATACTCAATATAGACCGATGACAAAAGATGAATACAAGTCATGTTTGACTTTTGCAATTACAAGAGGTGCTCAAAGTGGTTATTATCAGCGTCCAGACACTTCTGATTACGGCGGCGAACTGCTGCTTGAGCATAGATAACATCTTTTAAAATGTGTATACATTTCTTTTGGCACCCCTTTTATATGCTCATAAAAATTTAGGCCATACATACGTATATAAAAATCTTCTATGAAGATTTAGGACCTAAGTGCAGGTGCTAAGAGAATTTTTCTCCTGCCCATGAATAACACCCTTTATCTTCCAGGACATTTGCTGTACTTTTAATTCAAAACAGAGGCCTTGCTTAGGGGACAAGCACATATTTTTCTGTATGCAAATGATTCAGGTGTCTGTTGTAGATGTTTACTACCTGGGAAAATGCCACAAAATACAACTGAAAACTAGTTGAATCTACTGAGCTTCTTAAATCAGAACTAAGTTCTAAAAGATAACCTATTGAAATGAAATAATTTAAACTATTTTGATAGGAATAATAATATTCCTTGTGACTTAACTCTTTCATTGCATCAATAACCATTTTTTTTCTATTAGGAGAGAGGGAAGGAGGAAGGGAGGGAGAGAGAGAGAGAGAGAGAGAGAGAGAGTGCAGGAGAGCTAAGGAAATAGATCAAGGGTCAGAGAGTGAGAACTTGGAAAAGGGCAGAGCGTGGAACCACTATTAAAAGTGTGTGGTCTAGTGGAGTGTTCAGAGCCACGCCAAACCATGTGGAGTCCCATATTAGAAACTACCTAAGGACAGAGGCTATGCCTTACAGAGTTTTTACAACTAGATATCCATTTGTAAATGTTCGTTACGGTGTTATAGATTGATAGATGGGGATAAGTCGGACTCTGAGGAGCCTACCAACCATAAAGGAGGGTGGTAAAGACTACCCTCACCTACTTCAACCTAATGTTTTTCATGGAGCTGACCCGATGATGAGATATAAAAGCTCAGAGAAAAAATATATCATGTTTTTGACTGCAAGTAACAGAAAAGTCAATTGATAGTGGTCTAAACATGGTAGGAAGTCCAGAAGTAGGTAGTTCCATTAAGAACTCATCTCCTTTATATTTCTCTGTAAGAGCAAGAAACTATCCCAGAGCCTCCTGGCAGACTTCCTTTTATGTCTTATTGGCCATTATTATTAGATTACAGGCTCTACCTGAGCTAATAACCAGTAAGAGGAATTTGACCTCCACGATTAGATTTTGCCAATTATGACTGCTGCTGAGGCCCACCTGCCATGAAGGATAAGACCCCTCAGGGGAAGGTAAACGAAATCTAGAACCTAGTGACAGTAAAGAGGAAAAAGTGAAAGTGTGTAAGGGATGCTAGATAGCTAAACAGCAGTAAATATGATACCAACAAATAAATACATTACAGTCACCTCTTTGTTATTCCACGGATGCTTTCTGCTTTATTATTGTTTGAAAAAGTTTGGTTAAAAAAAAACCCATAGATGTTTGATGCATTTATGTGTATCTCTTTGACATTTACACCCCCAAAGGACTTTTAAAATCTGTGGATTTAAAGGAAATTAAAGTAAAACCCTATCCTATTAGATTATTAAAATTTTTGAACCTTGAGGGGTAAATAGTACTTCGGATTTCTTGCCTTCAAGGTTCAGAAGCAAAAGCACATGTGATTATATTTCAGAGGCTGCATTTCACTAGGATCACAAAAATCAGTAGCTTATTTAAGTTTCATGTTCAGCCATTTGATCACATCTAAGATTCTTTCAAGCACATACCTCTAATCACGCAGTAACCTATGATTTCCCCTTTGTCCTTCCCAGCTTTAGACTCTGAATTTGTAAAGTATAATATATCAAAACATTTAGAGTCATAAATTTGAGGTTAAATCCTGGTTCTATGCTTAACTACCTGTTAAACTTTTGTAGTTCACTTAGATTGTTGGATTTTCAGTTGCCTCAAATTTCCTGAAATATCCCTGGTTTTGAACAAAACTTAAAATAAAAGCTTTATCTATATGTCATCGTTCTGAATGTCCGAGGTCTTTACGCCACCCTGCCCAGTGATTTCTGCATGCCTCAAAGATTCTCCTGATGAACAGGGTCCAGGGGTCACCACTTTCTCTTTTTTCTCTTGCAATGTCTTCTTTTATTTTTTTCTCTGCTCTTTGCTATGATTTTGCCTAAAAAACGTAGTCGATATATTAATTTTAAAATTACTGTCCAAATCAGCCTCCAGGGAAGCAACTCTTTAACTCACTTTTTTTAAAAATTAAAGTTTATTGGGGTGACAATTGTTAGTAAAGTTACATAGGTTTCAGGTGTACAATTCTGTAATACATCATCTATATATTACATTGTATGTTCACCACCCAGAGTCAGTTCTCCTTCCATCACTATATATTCGATCCCTTTACCCTTATCTACCACCCCCCTCCCCCTTTACCCTCAGGTAACCAGTAAACTGTTGTCTGTGTCTATGAGATTTTGTTTCTTCATGTGTTTGTCTTGTTCCTTTGCTGTTTTCCATTTTATATCCCACATATCAGTGAAATCATATGGTTTTCTGTGTGACTTATATCACTAAGCATAATAATCTCAAGATCCATCCATGTCACTTTTTCTTATGTTGCAATAATACATATATAGATAGCAATATAAAATCACCCTCCTTTCTCTTCCGTCTTCTGCAATAGTTATTTGCCCCAAGGATATAGGTGAGCAGCTATCTCCAAAGCAATCTCCATACACAGGAATAAGCCATTTGTATTTCTTCTTATCTCAAGGGTATAAATAAATGCAAGCGAGCCCACAGCCCTCTCCAGAGTTGCTGACACTTTGGATGTTCTGCCACCAGAGGGAACTGAAGTTTTGAGTTTACCATGCCTCACAGGTGCTCTGTATTCCTAATAAAATACAGGTTGCTTAATGAGACTAATGCCATTAAGCTTGAAAATTTTCACACACATTTTTCTGAGGAATTAATTGTGTTAAATATATCTGGAGCTTTCATTAGTCATTTTATTCTAAAGAAAGATATGTCAGTGACCCTTTTATTCACATACTTTCCTAAATTTCTGAGGTGATAAAATTCATCCATCAAAAGATTTATAGTGGAAATAATTGGGAGGAATCAAGAGAAAATAGTGTTCTCACAGGAATGATAAACATTATTTATATATAGTATAATCTTCAATTGAAAGTGGAAAACTTATTAATTTTTTAAATATTCAAGATTTAAATAGACAACTCTGTAACTCCATTTCCTATTATACAGTAAGTTATACATATACATATATATATATATATATATATATATATATATATATATATAAACTTGCCAAAAATATGACTAGCTTAAATATTACTGCCTACTGATCTATTGAGGATACCTACATTGAGAACATATCAAACATTCTGATACCATGTAACAATAAAAGTAAACCTCCTTTTTCTACAAGTTCATTTCACTCAGGATGCTTTTTAAAAACTTCTACAGAAAAACAGTCTACATTTTAATCTGCAGTGGTGACTCAGCAGTCATTTTTGTGCTCTGTTGTTTGGTATTACAATCTTGTTGCTCTCTTTATATTTTAGTGGGTTTTGTTTCTATTTTTTAATGAGTAATACCAGCATAAAGCAGAATGCAAGGAAGAATATGAAGATCACTTTTCAGATATCAAAGCAACCTAAAATTGTAGGATTAAAGACAGGTTTTTTTAGTTTTTTTTTTTTTTTTACAAGTTCCCTCCATGTATGTTCCCATGTGGTCTCAGGGTCATCCTGCAACAATCTCACCTGGGGCTACTGTTCAACATTCAGATTTCAAGCTTCAACACTACATCTATTGACTCTGCATTAACAACAAGCACCTCTCAGTGGTTCTTATGCCACTTACACCACATTTTTAACAACCATTATTTTAGAATATGCGTATAGTCCCTGATCATTTAACTTCTTGAACAGTTTTTCATCCCTAGTTTTCGGCTATCGTCATTTTCATGGTAGCACACATTGACTTCTCGAGCCCATGCATTTCACTGCCTCCTTTGTCATCCTTATGTAGATATCTCCCAAGATACATTTCTAAACAGACATGTCACTTATTTGAAATACCATTTAGGGCACGTTCCTTTGGAAGTCCATTCTGCACCCAAACCTTGTGTTCATTCTTCACTGGGTGTTTTTTAATCATCTTTTAGAACTATTGGTTATGTTAAAGAACGTTGTATTGTTGCATCAGCTTCCCAGCAAGTCTTCCTATTCCCTTATCCTCTTATTCCAACCCATTCTGTATGGAAAATTTTCCTAAAACATGTCTCTCATCTGTTATTTCCCTTTACAAGGACATTCTGATGCTTCTTATAACCTAGATTCCTTGTTCATGTTTAGGTATCTTTGTCTTCTGTAGTGCTCCCAAGACACAGTTTCAACCCCATGACCTGGTCCTCAACTTTTCTTCCAACCAATGTACTTTCCTTCTCCCACGTTTATCTTTGCTTTGCCATCGCATTCTCCTTTACAAATATTTGATCATATTTCTACAAAAATTACATCAATTCCCAGTGATCTCAGGAAGTCTCCTCCAGGTCCTCTCTCCTAGGTCAGTATTTAAGTGTTTGCAGGTATATATGTATCTTACTGCTTTGAAAACAGAAACTTAGGCTTTTTCTGTTTTTGAACATCTTACATCATGTGGCCAGCTACTAAGTCTATAGAAATTGCTCAATATTGTTCGATAATTAAGGTCATGATAAAAAAAAAAATCATAACCCCCTCTTACATTTTTTTCTTATATTTCAAATTACTAATAGAAATGTACTTGCTTAGTGTCATTATTTTCATCGTGATCCCAGTAGTATTTATTTGGTACCATTGGTATATGTCTGGTGCTCTTTAGGAAAGTTTAAATTAGTGACTTCTAAGACTTTCTCATTAAAATTCAGTGCTGGGACTAATTAAATTAAAACCCAACCATTGTACATTTTGTGTTATAGTAAATGTCAGTTTCATGTAATTCAAACTAAAGAGGTAGAATCTAATGTGCTTTTTGGCTTGAGAGGGCCACTGATTTACTTGTGGTGAAAAAGAAGATGCCCTCTGGTGGAACACGATAATGTTCCCAAATAATGCTTTTTGACAAATGATTCTGTCCTTTCAAGGGAAGGGTGGCTTGTTTTGCAGTGAAAAACATCAGTGCAAATCCCTTGGGGGGCTCTGCCCAGGTTGCAAATGTGTTTCCTTGCTCAGCCAGCAATGACAACATGGAATGTGACTGTCATTTCAGGCAATGGATGAAAATCAAGATATTGTAGGGCATTCGTTCTTTCAAAAGGAAGTGGCTTGGCAGAGGGAGAGAACTGATCAGACCAAAATAGTACAATTCGAGGAAGATATTTAAAACAAAATGTGACTGGATTCCAAGAATATAGAAATAAATGAGGGGACTTTGTTTTGGGTTTTTTTTTTGTAAGCAGAGATCTGTGTGAAAAATCAGGAGAAGGCAAAGAACCACGCATCTGAAAGAGGAGGAATGGTAGTAGAAAATGTCTTTAAGAAGATCCTGAGCTTTAGACGTTCTTGTTCTTTTAGAGTGAGCAGAGAGTGGCCCAAGGGAGTGTTAAGGATTTTAGTAAGTGATGCTGGGGCATTTTTGCTGACTCCCCACCAATAGCTTGGCTTGGCTATTCTCTGAGTTCCTGCTCGAGGATTTGCTCTGTGCATATTAGCTCATTTCTCCCTACTCTGTTAATCTTTTCCCTCGTTTGAACTAACATCTGGAAAGTAGGCTTTTGTCATCCCTATTTTGAGGAAAAAAAATCATTCAAATAAATCTAATATTTTTCCCAAGGCAACATAAGTAGTAGGAGGTAGGAGTGAGATTCAAAGAAGTTCCATCTGATTCTTTCTAAGCCCACTGCCTGTAAACAGGGGTGGTATTTAAAACACTGAACATTGGGCACCACATCCAGCTTGTTGGTTGTTAATCATATTTATTAATAATATATTGGGCTAGACAAGATGAACAATATACATGGTAAAATGTGGTTAGTACTGTAAAAGAAAATCGGCCCCAGTGAAACAGGCAGGGGAGAATTTATTCAAGACTATTGCTATAGGAGAACGTGAACTCAACGACACTGAAGCACAATATGGAAGGATTTTTAAATGCTGGAGTAAACCAATGGAAAACTACTGGAGAATTGAGAAGGGAGGCTGGTCAATGTGATTAAGCCATGTGTTTTTGCTAATTGTCACTTATTAAAGTTAGACTCCTACTTTCCCACAGAGGCTGGGAGAGGGACTGCTGTCTACTTCTATGATTATATTTCAAAAGGATGACTCTCTGTCCTTGAGAAAGATATTTCTGGTGGTAGAAGATTTACCTCTCAAAAGGGAAGAGAAAGAATTTACAATCGAATGTTTTCTAAAGTAAATGGTCTAAGAAAAGGGAGGTCAGGGAACTATAGTCAGGAAGACATCTGTCTAAAGCTTAGTCACAATGAGAGGAACATTAAGGCAGTCTTGGTAAGGACCCATTGTCACATATTTTAAGTACTAGATTGTGAGCTACTTAAAGGCAGTATTTCTTATCTAACTTTTATCATTATAACGCACAGTTCTCTATACACATTTTAGATGTTCAGTGAATGTGTTGAATAAATGAAAGAATGACTGCATTGTAGTTTCAGCCAAATTCTGCGGGACATCAACAATTGAAAGAAATGTATGGTTTTCTATGTAGCAAAAGTGATCCCTATTTGTAATTATGTCATTTTGCATTTAGATGCCCTGTGAACTATGGCAGTATTTCCTAAACTGGTTTATCGTGGAAAACGATGTGTTTAAATTACTTTCCTCTGTGAGAAGGGATGTTGTTCTAGAGTTAGTGTGGGGACAGAGCCAGGAGTGCAGTTTCCAGGCTCTCAACCTCACGTGGAAAGGTGCTGGCTCAGGTAGTAAATGGCCATCAACTGTGATTGGATGGCCATCAGCTGTGGCTAGTTGGCCCTCAGCTGTAACCAGTGAGCCATTGGCCACTAATATAACTGCTGTGGCTACGCTAGCAGAAAAATGGGGGCTAGCAAGAAGATGGTGGCTGAACTGGCAAGTGCGGATTGCAGTTAGCACGGTGGAGTGTGGGTTGCGGATTGCAGAGAAGTGGACAGCAGGTTGCAGATAGTGTGGCTCTTGCTTCCTGTGTCTCCAACCCAGCCGCCAGCGAGACTATAGTGGTATGACTCCCCTATCTATGGCTCCGTGAGTGTTCCTTTTTGGCCTCACCATATCCTGTGTCCTTATGTGGGGAGCAGGACCAGAGACCCCGCATGACACCCTGCGTGACAGTCAGATAAGTGTGCAAAATGCCTCTCTTAGAGTTTCACTTTCTTTATTAGTGTTTTTAAGTCTTGGAAAGTCATAACATGCTGGGTTATTTTATAGTAGCAAACTTACTTCTGCACTTTTTCTCATGCAAGAAATGGTTTCTTTGTAGTTCTAGTGTTCTAAATAACACTATTTGTGAAATACAGAACTCAATTAAAATTCTTTCCTCTAAGAAGAAATTGAGACTTCACCTTTACTGAACACTTATTTTGCATTTTGCTGAGCACTCTGAATTATCAGTGGTGAAATCAAGGTTAAAGTACTCAAGTGAATAATCCAGGGTACACCGTATGAAGCACAGAGCTGGGATTCAAAAGGGTCTATCGTGCAAGCTGAAGCTCTTAAGCACTAGGCACTGGCGTCTAAAACAATGGTGCCGGACTAGCAGCATTGTCATCACCGGGGAACCTGTTAGAAAGGTCATGGGATACATGCTATTAAATCAGAAACTCTAAAGGTGGCACCAGTAATCTGTGTTTTAAAAAACCATCTAGATAGGGTTACCAGATAAACTGAAGGATGCCCCGTTAAATTTGAATGACAGGGAAATAGCAAAATTTTTTAGTGTAACTATGCCCCAAATATTGCTTGGGGCACACTTACACAGGTGATCGTTGAACAACACGGATTTGAATTGCATGAGTCCACTTATACGTGGATTTTTTCAATACATATGTACTGTGCTGTAAATGTATTTTCTCTTCCTTATGATATTCTCAATAACATTTTCTTTTCTCTAGTTTACGTTATTCTAAGAATACAGTATGTAGTACATATAACACAAGATGTGTTAATTGACTATATTATCAGCAAGTTTTCTAGTCAATTAGTATTAAAGTTTTGGGGCAGTCAGCTGTTATATGCAGATTCTCAATTTTGCAGGTCAGGGGGGTTAATGCCCCTAAACTAACCCCTGCATTATTCAAGGGTCAACTGTACCGAAACAGTTGTTATTTGTCTAACATTCAAATTGAACTCGGTGTCCTGTATTTTTATTGGCTAAATTTGGTAACCCTACTTCCAAGTGATTGCCATGTACACTAAAGTTTGAAAGCCGTTGCACCTCCAGATTATGACTTTTGTTGAGGTACATTTACTCCTATGTTCAACAGATTGGACAAGGGAGAACTTAAAAAAAAAAAGGCAGTGTTTTACTAGCATCATCATCTGAAGAGCTCATAGTGATAAACAAATAGCAGAACACATTTCCTAAAAGTAAAGGGATTCAAAATGCCTAATCCAGCATCTCACAGGGGAAAGTCTGATTGCCAAGCACTGGGAACAGCAGGAATTTGGGGGAACGGAGTATAGTGAGTCATGGCTTAACAAAAGTTCTGTGTTTCTCTGGTGAAATGGAAAAAAAAAATCCAACCATTTTTATTGCATGTATTTTGAAGGAAAAAAGCTGTAGAGACAACTCTGACAAAATAACCAGCTTGAAGTTGATAGATGAAAATCCACTTCAACTTCGCTGTTTACTTTGCTACCACTCAATTTTTAATCATTCTGAAATAAGTTGCACAAAACCTCCGAAAGCAAAAGAAACTTTATACATTTACATCTTGCTTATTCCCTCTTGATCTTTTTAGAATAAAACAAACATGTCTCTGGACTCAGAAAATTATTTCCTAGCACATAGGGAACCTCACAAGAAAATAATAAGGCTGGCTCCACAATGTGAATTAGTTATTCAGTAATAATTTCCTTTGGCTATTCAGTGAAATGTCTCTAAAAGAGGTATTTCAGGGCTCAAACATCCTTTTCCTCCATCTCAAGCCCAATTTTAAAATAAAACAACAACAGAGAAAAAAAGGTATCCCTTATCTTGACATAACATTTTAATTTTTTCTGGGAAATGAGAGATTTTTTTTTTAACTGAATTAGCCCAAAGTATATTTGCTGAATTGGCTTGCTAAGTATCACAGAAAAAGCTGTTACCTAGTATATTATCAACCACAGAAGCTCTAGAAATTTGGAAACAACTTGACCCTAGAGACCAACACACTGTACAAATAGAGCTAGGCCAGAATTAGTACGAGTTAGTATCTTTATTGCTGTTAGATGGAGGAAAATCGTATTGATGGATATCTTCTGATATATATTATCGTTACTAATTATTCACATGGTGGTTTTCAGAGAAGAAGAATATGAGAGGGAGGAACAGGAGGAAACTGTCAATTAACTCATAATTAGCCAGATCATTTGTCTCTACTAAAAGTCTATATTTTGTTTAAGTAATAGTGTACTATGGTATTAGATTAAAACAGGCCTTTACTTAAATGTATGGGAAGCCTAAAATGTATTCATGAACATAAAAGTGTATTTTAATTTCTCACAAACTGTAACCTTAAGTTGATACTTTTGTTACAGGAAATTCAGTGGTTTGCATTTCTTCTGCTTTGAAAACAATATTATCATTAATAAAATCCTAGTCGCTGATATTAAATGAATGCAAGTTCAGTGAACTAATTAAGGATTAAAGCAGAAAATCTTTATTGTGGCATTAAATCAATCCATAGTTTCAGCATTCAGCATGCTAAGTGCTCTAGTAATTAAAAAACACTTAAATGAAACACATGCAGATAAATTAAAACTGAATTTCACAAGCTGAAACATATAATGGGGTCTTAATAGGGATATATATACAAAATATATTTCATTAAAAGGTATGCAATTTATTTGTCATAGTTTAATACAAAAATGACTAGTGCCACCTATTGGTAAAGAGTACAACTCCAAAAGCTGCTTAATAATAGCACTAATCAGAAATTTCAATAGAAATAATTAATAGGTTTCATAAAATGGATGCATCAGTGTTATTCCTTGATGTTTAAATTATACTTAAGTTTGTAGTACATATATTTCAAATGATTTATAAGATGACTATTAAAATATTTGCTAAGTTTAAAACCTAGGAATTAAGACTCATAACAGTGATCCTACACAGGTATTATCATTTAAAACCACAACTCAATTAGTATTTTTAGTTAAATTAACATACAGTAAGCCTAGAAATTTTAACCCAGTGTGGTTCTCATCAAATGTCCTGGAGAACTTAAAAAACAAAACAAAACAACAACAACAAAACATTTCAATGCCATGACCCACCCTAATTAATTTCTGTGTGTGTGTGTGTGTGTGTGTGTGTGTGTGTGTACAATCAGTATTTTTTGGAAGTACCCTAAATGATTCTAGGGTGCACATGATGCGCCTTGAATGATGCACATTCAAAGTTGTAAATCATTCTTTGAAACTAACAAATTAATTTAGAAGTATGGTTTCCCATACTTCTAAAATGGGAAGGGGTGGTGACATGACAGCTTTTAAAATCACTTTTGCCTCTATTATACAATAGTCTTCGTAGCAAAGCCTCTCACATAATAACCTCCCCATTACTGAATTATTTTCACAGTTTATAATCTCTAGCATGGGAAAATAAATTACCCACATTAAAAAAGAACAAAAACAAAACACCTTTGTCATTAAAAAAGGAAAACATTAAATTAGTTTTACATGGTTACGCAAACTAAACTGGCTTCCTGAAACCTTAACTATGATCCTGAAAGGTTTCCCTCCAAGGCTTTACAAAGGCAGAAAACTAGGCAGCCTAATTCCAGTTACTTAGTATGTGTCAGAGGTGCAGGATTTATAGCCTCGGAGTCTTAAGTCCATTACCCACTGAACAATTTACTAATGGCATTCGGTGGTGCCTCATTCACCAAATTCTAGACATAAAATGGTGATGTAATACATGGTCCCAGGACTCTAGAATCTTACAGTCCACAAGGGGAGCAGGGGTGATCTTGACATGCACGTATATGTAATGGCACAGAATGCTATATGATTGAGTTTTCAGTGTGTAGAATTGTCAGTTCGTACTGTTGCTGTTCAGAAGAGATGGCAACCAGTGTGGGCTACTTTAATCCAGGGGGCCCTAAACAGACAGTTTAAAGTTATTCGCACAGAGAGGTTTGGTGAGACTGATTAGTATTTTAAGGGAGAAAGTCCAGAGCCCAGAATCACAGCCAGCCAGACGTTAAGTGTTAGATTCTGTGAAGACAGAGGAAACAATAAAAGAAACAGAGGAGTCATTAGAAAAGGATGGAGAAAACAAACACCAGGATAGGGTACTGTTGTGGAATCAAACTGGAGAAGAGCAGTTTCAAGAAACAGTGGCGTACCGATTATGTTCACTGTAGCGGAAATACAGGGGAAATGGTATGAAGGGCACAGAGGGTGAAGGAAATAAAAGCCACAGGTTAGAATATTCTAGTATAATATAGAATATGTAGAATAACGCCAAAGCAGGCTATGATGATATTTTTTTCAGAGGGAAAAAACTAATCCTTAGAGACAATGTATGATTCTCTCTAGATCATCAGCTAATGGCAGAGATCCTGGCGTATGTCACAGGCATGTATCAAACGAAAATGTATACATAGATATGTTACGTGTATAATATTTGCAGTCAGTCTTCTGAAAATTTTCTCTATGGGATTTTGTCTTATTTGTCTTGTATCCCTCTGGTGCCGGGAAGGGACATGGGTAATCAGTACGTGGTGAAATAGTAAATGACTGAGAAAAGTCATAATTGATCACAGAGTGTTTCAATTTCTGCCAACAGTCTCATTCTCTTGAATGACTTCTCTCGGTTCGGAAACTGATCACCTAACAAGAATCTATGCATTATCATCAAAATATACAGCCCCAAATATATTTTCATGTGTATGTGTTGAGCATTATTAGTTTCATACTCGAATTGTACTCCCCAGTTGATTTTCATTTTGAGAAGGGGGTAAGCGTGAAATATATTTTGTGTTTTGTTATTCATTTTTATTATTTTTTTCAACTGTTAAGCACTTACTGTGTGATAGTGTGTCTGCAAGCATTTGGGTCACAGAAAAGAGGAAACCGAGAACCAAGAGCCTTGCCCGAGGAATTCAGCCCCACAGCAGAGACAGACATTGCAGTCTTCCAGCCTGAAGTTCTGAGCAGTCTGTATTCCATCCAAATGTAAGAAATCAGCGGCTGTATTGCAACCTAGTTTTCTTACTGATCCACAACAATTCTCAGTCATTGCGCTTTTGTTTTAAAAAGTTAGTTCTGCTAGGAATTGAGTTGCCCCATTAAATGCCTTTCACAGGTGGACTGCTTTCACAGGTGGATCATTTCTGTCTTGGTAGGACTTTAATTAAGCTATTCTGAAAAAGTAGAGGGAACGGCTAACAGTGCCTCACTTCCGTGTATTTATCTTCTGTTTTCTTGTATTGTAAATTCAGTCCCCAGCTGGAGATTCAGCTTCCAAAAAAAAAATGGTATTGGAATTTACCTTTCCTCCCTTTTCCTATCATTTCCAATATTTCCCTTGATTAGGGGAGAGCATTTTGAAACCAATGTGAACCGTGTCTAAGTGCTGTTGACACAAGGCATTATTTCAAGTGTGGCTGAAATTCTCTAGGAGCTGACAGCAGAGATAAAGACCTTCCACTGTCCCCACGTAACCGGTGCCTTGTGTTACCTACCGAGTGGTGGCTGAGGCCAGCGCAGAGACTCCCCTGTGAAATTAGCTCTCAGGTTGTTTCTTTTCCTGTTTGTAAAAGTGTTGAATATGTAAAATCTCCTGCCAGAAATTACCTTAGGGGCGCTCTACAGACACTCAGAGGCCGAAACTGGCTACAAATGCTGAGCCAATCCCCTGAGATGAAAGGGAAACAGAGATAACCCTAAAGAAGCTAAAGTGTTTCTTCCATACCCCAGTTCTGGGCATCTGATTTGAAAACTAAAACATTCCCAAATTAAAAGTCACTTTGGTGTCGTATTCTCTGTGATGGTGGGACACTTGTCATGAGCCGTCTGGATTTGAGAGCTAATTCAGTTTGGAAGATGCCAAAGGTTCATATTTTAAGTGCTCAGAAAACCACATATCTGTAACGGGGAACTAGGAAAAAGTGCGGAAGTTCTTCGTTACATTGCCAGTGCTCTCAGCTTTGTAAAATGGAAGGATGTTAAGCTGTAGTAACGCTGTGTGTTATATTCATGTTACTGGTTGGTGTGCAAACCTGAGATTTTCCTGTTTTGCTTTGTTTTATTTTTCTATGTGGTATTTCCAGATATAGTTAGTTTTTATCATCTGTATAGATGGACGTATTTCTTCAACGCAGGTAACTAAAATGGTATTATAAACCACTGGCAACCTAGACAGACACTATTCTAAGTTCTTTTGGCTAACAGGAAGGGCAAACGAGGGCAAGCCTACCGACACTCTCCTACCTCCCTTTGCAGCCAGCTTTTTTGTTGTTGGGTGTTATTCCCCAGTGTGTATTCTGCACAAACGCACCGTGCGAGTGGATGGGAGCTACATCAGAAAGATGCTGTGGTGCGGGGAACCCTGCTCGCTGCGCTATTTGTCATGCGGAGCGGCCTGCGGGGTCTCTGCTCCGGATCCCCACACAAGAACGCAGGATATGGTGAGGCCAAAAAGGAACACGCACGGAGCCATAGGTAGGGGAGTCATACCGCTATACTCTCGCTGGCGGCTGGGTTGGAGACACAGAAAGCAGGAACAACACAATTCTCAACCCTCACTGCACCGCTTGCAGGCTCAGCCACCTCCTTCTTGCTAGCCCCCATTTTTTTCTGCTAGCCTAGCCACGGCAGTTATATTAGTGGCCAATGGCTCACTGGTTACAGCTGACGGCCAACTAGCCACAGCTGATGGCCATGCAATCACAGTCGATGGCCATTTACTACCTGAGCCAGCACCTTTCTCTGTGAGGCCGAGAGCCTGGAAATTGCTTTCTGGGGCTCTGTCCCCACAGACGCCTTCCTAACACAGGCACAGGCCGAGACAGCCAGTCTCTCGTTTCCTTGCAGGCCTCCCACAGACTAGCAGTACCTGATCAGTTACCTTGCCCAAGTATTTAAAGAGATTCCCCAATACGAGGTAGTTAAATTTTCAAAGGAGTCTTTAAAGACCATAAAGAAACACATTTTAATATCATATTGAAGTCTTCTTTAATAACGGAGTGCAATGACTTCAAAGTTTGAGATGACTTTTTCTTCCCAGCCATTTCAAATTAGATCACCTGGGCAGCTGCCAGTGTTAGCTATTCAAATCCAACCTCTCCCCACTCCCCTTAGAGGGGAAATTAGCTGTGGAGAACAGGGAAGTGCTCTCATTAACTGCTCAGTAATCAGATAATCTTCCCTGGATAATCAGCGGTTGGTTATAAAGTCATTTGGGAACAAATGACACTGTGATGGTTTGGAGAATCAAGGTATCTTTAGCTCATGATAAATTTAGCTCCTAAAAAGTCTGACGTTAGCAAGAAGTTATACCTGTAAGTATATGAAGACTGTGGGGACAGAGCCCCAGAGAGCAGTTTCCAGACTCTTGGCCTCACGTGAAAAGGTGCTCACTCGGGTAATACATGGCCATCAACTGGGATTGGATGGCCATCAGCTGTGGCTAGTTGGCCGTCAGCTGTAACCAGTGAGCCATTGGCCACTAATATAACTGCCATGGCTACTCGAGTAGAAAATGGGGGCTAGCAAGGAGATCGTGGCTGAGCTAGCAAGAATGGATTGCAGTTAGCACAGCAGATTGCAGCTAGCAAGTGCAGTTGGTTGGTTGGCAGAGAAGCGCACAGCAGGTTGCGGATCATGTGGCTCCTGCTTCCTGTGTCTCCAACCCAGCCGCCAGCGAGAATATAGTGATACGACTCCCCTGTCTATTGCTCCGTGAGTGTTCCTTTTTGGCCTCACCATATCCTGCGTTCCTATGTGGGGAGCAGGACCAGAGACCCCGCATGACATCCTGCATAACAAAGACTTTCTGGACAAAGTGATCAGAAAAGGGAGGAGGGTAGAGGGGCAGGTAAGAAAGGAGAGATATGATATTTAAGTCGTGACACTCTTGTTCCGATGGGCCCCATCCAGGGTTGGGATCCTGTCTCCTGATACAATCCAGGGAGCACCGGCCTTTATTCATATCATTCCATTCTCCAACTCTGGAGATGTAGTATCACCTTGTTACTACATAGATATGAGCTGTGAAACAGAGAGAGCTTGTTTTGTTAATCAATAAATACATTTGCAAATAAATAAAAGTAATTATCCTTAACTTTCCATTTTGTTAAATTCTCATTAGGGTGATTAATAAGTAAAATTGCCATAAAATATCCAAGGCTGCTTAAAAAACAGCACAAAATAGAAAATAAAACCAAACCAGAATGAAATTCAGGAAGAAAAAATGGAAACATAGCTGATGACAGATCCCAGGTTAGTATTTCAGGAAGATTTGGTGAATTAAATTCTCAGTGTACAGTTGCCTCCCTTTTAGTGCTTGCCTTCCCTGTCACCCCGTGTTGCACGACCCACCTTTCAGGCAGCAACACTCCTTAAGAACTTCTTTAATTTTTAAAAATCTAATTTAACACTTGCCTATAACATGAAATCACATTAAGCGTTTTTAAAATAGTATATGATAGTATGGTATTCTTATTGGGATGCATGAACATACATACAAGGTCAGACAATGAAGTTCGCGAACTTGTTGCAACGATGTTGCTAAACCTTTTTTGATATCAGAGGGATTATTCATTATGAATTTGTACCAACTGGACAAACAGTTAACCAAGTTTACTATTTAAAAGTGCTGAAAAGGCTGCATGAAAAAGTTAGATGACCTGAACTTTTCGCCAACAATTCATGGCTCTTGTAACACGACAATACACAGCACTGTCTGTGAGGGAGTTTCCAGCCAGTGAACAAATAACTGTAATGGAACATCCTCCCTACTCACCTGATCTGGCCCCCAATGACTTCTTTCTCTTTACCTGAAGATAGAGGAAATATTGAAAGGAAGACATTTCGATGACATTCAGGACATCAAGGATAATACGATGACAGCTCTGATGCCCTTCCAGAAAACGAGTTCCAAAATTGCTTTGAAGAGTAGACTAGGCTCTGGCGTCAGTACATAGTTTCCCAAGGGGAATACTTCAAAGGTGACCATAGTGATATTTAGCAATCAACACTTTTTCTAGGATGAGTTCGTGAAATTAATTATCTGACCTCGTACATTTTTGCGTAAACACATTCTATCTAATGTATAAAAAAGTATCTGTAATATAAGTGTCTGTACATGTGGACACTCACACAAACACTAGAAAAATAAGGAAAGTTCTGAAAAGAAATCCAATATATCAAATGTTAACAGTGATTTTTCTCTAAATCCTAGTAAGCAGCATATAATGGGAACTGTACTCTTTAGATTTAATAAAACAAGATACAAATTTTTGGCTTTTGTCCACTTTGAATTGCTTTTCAAAGTAAGATCACTGAGATATTTATAAGGTAAATTGTTTTATTATAATGAAAAAATACTCGATAATTTTATTTTTTGGCACAAGAGCAAATTATGAAGCATACATTTAAGGATAACATGTTTTGTATTGCAGCTTTTTCTGATTTTACTTTAACAGATCTTAGAAAAAAAATATATATATATAAATATAAATATATATATAATATATATATAAATATATATATTATATATATATTTTAAAGACATTTTCTAGTCATCACACTCCGTTCTATGTGTATATTTACCCCACTATATTTTAAAGTGGGGCTAAGAAATCCTTTAAAGCTATGGGAACAGATATGGATATGAAAGTGAGCATTTTCTTGGTATTTCAGCCCCTAAAAGAGTTCATATGAGAAATTCTTGATCAATGAACAGATGATCGTCACTGAAATAAGGCATTACTATTGGATACATTAATTCACAGTATGGAAACTAGATTTCTGAAAGTAACAATTTATAGTAACAATTTCAAATACTAACCTACCTTGAAAGGAAAATAAAACTTCATGACTTAACTGTGTCAAAAGTGGTCCTCTGTAGCACTAAGGAGCATCTGGATTTAATTCTCTGGGAGCAATATAAGTGGGAGGCATGCATCATTTTTCTGCTGTCTTTGGGTGAAGTTATCAATTCAAGTGATTCTTTCTAGATCTTAATCTGTTAGACCCTTTTCAACATTCCGCTGTTGTACATTGTGCTTTCTAGATAAGAAGTGATGCTGCGTTTTGGTTTAAACTCTCGCACCATACTGCCAATATTGAGATAGATATTTTATCTTTGGGAAAATTGGATGCTTTCTTCCATTAATATCATGAGGCTAATCCCATTCAACTGGAAAATGCCCAGGTCCATTATTTTAATACAGTGCTTTGGGCAAATCAAATACAATAGTTGTTTATTTAATTAAAAATATTTGGTGATAGCATAATTGTGTAGAACCTTTATAATTGGCATGAGACTGTAATAGATTTGTAGTTCTAGAAATGGTGCAGCTTCCTTATATGAAACCACCCCAGGCAGTGACTTACTGGACTTTAATATCCTTCAATTTCCACATCTGCTTTTGCTTCTCTGACAGAGCCACCTAGTTGTTGACCTGTTATCATGATTTAATCTGGTACTGTATTTAAAACATTTTTTCTAAGCTTGCCTTTTTTTCTCTCATTTTGGAAAAGGCAAAGTCTTTGTCTCTAAATCATTATGTAAAGCACCATCATACATTTCCATATTGTTTGACATAACTGTTTCAAACTTTTCAAATCTAACAGAAGTTAGGTAGGTATTATCTTCATATAGTCAGTAATACTTGCGATGCCTCACATACTGTCAGCCATCAATCTCATTAACGTGCTGATGACTGCCTCTGGCAGATCACTGACTAGCTAGTCAATGGAAACTTTACTGTTCGATTGTGCACTGCTTTGTGTAGGTAAGCATAATAATGAAAATCTCACAAGCTTATGGAAACGTGAGTTTCAAGGAAATAAAATAAAATAGAAAGGAAAAATCACAGGGAAACTTAAATCAGGAATAATTTGAGCAGAATTGAGGTCAATTTGCTTATAGTTCTTAGCCTGGCTCAGAAGAAAAGAGTACTAGGGTACTAGCCAGCAAATCCTTGTTCTAGTTCCTGACTCTCCTATGGAGTGCTGTGGAATGTTGAATGGGTCTTGGAAAGTCCCATGACTTCACATCCTTCATTTGTAAATTAAAGGATAAACTAAGATGCTCTCGACTGTCCCTTCAAGCATTGACTCTCCATTGTATTTATTGAATAGTATCTAGTCCAGCCCTGCTAAATATTAAAACAACATTATAACACACCTATAATAATTAAAATAGTATGACACTGGTACAAGTTTACGAGTAGAACACTAATGGCAAACAATAGAGGCCCAAGGACTAGACTTATGGGAATCAAATATGTGATTAAGATGTTCATTGAGATAGCCTAGACAGTAAATTGTCTTGGAACAACTGCCTCACCATTTGTAGAGGTATAAAGCTCCATTCTTACCTCACTCCTTATATAAAATGTAATTCTAAATGGACTAAAATTTTCAACATTATAAAAGAGATAGAGAAAGAGAAGGAGAGGGACAGCTAGAGAATAATGGCAAGAAAACTTTTAAAAACCCTTGCAGTAATAAGGTCTGTCTACATATCTCAACAAATTCAGAAGAGGCTGTAAAGAAAGCATGGATACATCTTGGGCATACATTAAATACTTCTGTAGAGTTAAAAACGCCGCAAACAAATCAAAGAAAAACAATAAACTATTTGTAAAAGTTATTTGCAATGCATGGTTAGAGATTTAATTTCTTTTGTACAAAGAGTTCTTGCAAATCAATAGCAGAAGATGACCAATCCAAGAGAAAAAACGGTCAAAGGACATGAACAAACAGTTCAGAGAGAGAGCAAAATAGAAATAAACACCTGACAAGTTGCTCAGCTTTACGCACAAAGGGTAACATCAAGATGCCACTTTCATCAATAAGATTGGCAAAAATTGAAATGTTTACTAAGACCCAGTATTGGAGGAAAAAGATATTCTCATATACCTTGATTGCAGCGTTTTTTCCTTTTTCTTTTTTCTTTGGAAAGGCAATGTAGCAATAGCTACCAAAATCTTAAATGGAAATATTTGCAGATTCAACATTCCATTTCAAGGTATTTATCCTATAGTCAACTTGCCAAGCTATGTGCATTCATGATTCTATTTGTGTTATTAAATTTATATTTTTATTAATCTTTACCATTTATAGAATAAATTTTGAGTACAACATAAGGAACTATTTATAGTGTTTGTCTCTGGAGAGGAAAGGGAGATAGAGAGGACTTAATTTTTTTTTTATATGTCATTTTATACTTCTACCATAAAGTACATCTTTACTAGGACTGGGTAAATGTTAACAGCCTCAAATAGTGCTAAAATTCCATAGTGAATACAATGTCATAAAGTAACTTTTTAAAGAGGTGTGGAAAGAGTGATAGGAAGGCTAAAGTATATTTAAAGAAAATTCAAGTTCATTTTTTGTCCTAAATTGAAAATGGAAACTATAGTAGAATATGTGATCGTTTAGAAAATAATACAAACGCATACAACAAAAATAACAGTCTCTGTGAGATATTCTGCAAATTGTATGCTTCACTTCCTATACCAACACCCTAAAGGATTTTTCTGTATAAGATAAAATGAGATTGATATTCTATATTCTTTCATGCAGAGCTCAGTGATTTTTTTATTTCATGAATTTCTTCACACAAAGTGCTTTTAGATATGTTGGTTATTTTAACAGTGGCGTGACAAACAGTATCGTTTACGCAAACCCTGAGCTATTCTGAAAGTAGATTTCCTATTAATATGCTTTGCCAACTCTGTGTAAAAACTGCCACAGTACTTGTAACTATAGTTTTAGTTATAGATAGGTGATTGAGAACCTTGTTTATAAGCTTCTTAAAAGTAAGAATTTATCTCTAAATAGCAGGTAGTTAAATGATGTGTTTTTATGATGAGATTTTTTTTCATAGAGGAAAACATTTTCTAGGTTCACAGATATACCTCACAGTCATAAGAAACATCAAAGAGATAGGCTTGTTGCTTGCTTTTTTCTTTTGTTCCTTCTGCCCAAAGCTAAGGGCCACAGAGAATTTGGTGTGCATAGTATAGTACAAGGTGCTATATGTACAGGCACAATGAAAAGAATCTCTATATCTCTGTCAAATTGGCTTAGGAACCATAGATTTAGGAAAGGTGATGAAAATTGAAGTCTTAGCTATGAGGTGATTTTTTTTTTATTACCTAATATATAGAATCTATTTCTGTCTTTCTGAGGGGTATTCAATAATTTTCAAAACATCTAAATTCATGTTGATGATGGCCATTCTAACCAGTGTGAGGGGATATCCCATTGTGGTTTTTATTTGCATTTCTCTAATGATTAGTAATGTTGAGCATCTTTTCATATGTCTATTGGCCATCTGTATGTCCTCTTTGAAGAAATGTCTATTCAGGTCCTCTGCCCATTTTTTAATTGGACTCTTTGTTTTTTTGTTGTTGAGTTGTATGAGTTCCTTATATATTTTGGATATTAGCCCTTATTGGAGGCAAATAGCTTCTCCCATTCGGTTTGGTTGCCTCTTTATTTTGTTGATTTTTTTTTTTTTTTTTTTTTTTTTGCTGTGCAGAACCCAAAAAATCTGAAAACATTTATCCATAAAGAGATATGTACTCCAATGTTCATTGTAGCTTTATTTACGGTGGCCAAGACATGGAAACAACCAAAGTGTCCTTTGATAGATGGTTGGATAAAGAAGATGTGGTATATATACACAATAGAATACTATTCTGCTGTAAGAAAAGATGAAATAGTGCCATTTGTGGCAACATGGATGGATCTTGAGATTATTATGCTAAGCGAAATAAGTCAGACAGAAAAAGTCGAAAATCATATGACTTCTCTGATATGTGGGATATAAAACTGAAAGCAACAAAGGAACAAGACAAATAAGGAAACAAAAACTCAGAGATACAGACAATGGTTCAGTGGTTACCAGAGGGTAAGAGGAGCAGAGGGGTAGTAGATGAGGGTAAATGGAGTCAAACATATGGTAATGGAAGGAGAACTGACTCTGGGTGGTGAACACGCAATGTGATATATAGATGATGTATTATAGGAATGTACACTTGAAACCTATGTAATTTTACTAACCATTGTCTCCCCAATAAATTTTAATTTTAAAAAATCTAAATTCAGGAAATGACAAAGGTTTTAGAATATACTGTTTTAAGTTATAGACCCCAAAATCATAGATAAAATAATACAAATATAAAAAAAATATTTCAAAAGCAGCAGCAAGAGATCAGACCATATACTTTACTCCCTAGCCCAAAAAGGCCTGAATTAGAGAAATGAAATTTCATTCCGATTTAAAATTTTTTTTACAGCCTTCTAGAGGGTTGAACTCCCGTTTCCTTGGCAATTACGTTTTTAACCCAATAACTCCTGAGTTAATTCTCCATGATTTCACCAACTTACAGTCGACTTTTCTTAGGTTTGACTTTTTATACTTGGCCCTTTTTATCAACATACCCACATTCTTCCATCTTGTGTGCTTCCAGCATGCACTACTCCTGAAAGCATACATGAGTCAGCTAGTTGAGATTAGGTATTAAAATTTTAGCCATAAGCGACACACACTTTAGAAAGAGCGTTTAAGAAATTGAAATCATGAAAGTAAAATGGCCCTATTGCATTTCATGTTTAGAGAATATATTTGTTTGAAATTTGTGTGTGTGTTTATGCGTATCGGTATGTGTGTGTGAGTTCATCATGTGTGGTACTTGTCAGAACAGTCTAATAATTTATTATTTTTGCACTTATCTTTATAAATAAAAATTAATCAAAGTGTAGCTTTTAAGTAGTTTTCCTTCCAGGGAACATGATACAGAATGGAAAACAGTTCTGGATAACTGGACTTGACGTAAAATATTCTTCTCAATTTTAGAAGAAACATTTTTCTGAAATGAATGTACTCAAAAAATGAAAATAATTAAAACTTAACTCCAGCTGCAGTTCTATGTCCTCTTAATTTCCAAAGTAAAGAAAAATTAGACATATTAACTACAAAGAGGACAATTCAACAAAACTGAGACCATGACCAATGCATAGAGAATAAATGAAGTCTATGGATTTAGATTAGACTAAATTGTTTTTATTCCCATAATATTCACATACTGTAAAAATCTGCTTAGATAACTGAAAGCATTTATACACAGATAAAACATATTACAAACCCTAAAACATAAAGTTATATTAGTTAAAAATAATTATAATAATTTTCCAGGAGTTCAAGTAAGGTAATATTTAACATTCTCACTAATTTGTTGATTGGGGAAAGGTATAATCAAAGAGAAGAATATTCCTGCGACCTTAGTTTATGACTCAAAATAACCTAACGGGAATGTTTGATGAAATTACAAATTTCTTAGTGATAGCAATGTTCAGGGTAATATCTAATATGATATTATATTAAATAAGTAATTTCAAATTAGAAAAGATTGATGACTCCTGAGTCTCTTTGGTTGTTAATTTTGTTCTCTTTGGCTTTTGAACAGCAAAGTTCTTTGATGCTATTAGAACAATAAATCCCCAATCCTGTTCATTTCATCTTTGTACTCACATAACTGGGACGAATGATGAATATGGGATGGTAGTGAAAGGATAAGCAACTAAGTCATCAATGACTGAACATAATTCCCCAAGAATAAAAAAAAAAAAAAAAAACTAAAGCAATTTCAAATTATGAAGATCGATCTGAGTTTTTGTAACTTTTCCAAAATCAAAGATATAGTTGTATAACACAAAGCCTACTTGGCAGTCTATAATAGTTTACTTTTTAAAAGGAGGCATTAAAAAGTAACAAATGGAGTGAGATAGGCCAAGCCATTATCTTCTCTCTAGACTCCAGCTGTGAGTACATACATGGAAAGAGATAGAATTCAACAAGAGTTCTCAGGATAACAGACATGAATAGAGATAGGAAAAACTGAGCTGTGAGGAAAAATTCAAAGAAAATGCAATTGTGAAGAGGAAGTACAGGGACAATTTAATAATGCCCTTCAAGTATATCGGAGGCTGTTCAATAAGCTGCTGAGCAGCTGTTTCTAATCTTTTTGGAAATCATAAGTTGTAAGGGGTCAAAATTGTAATTTAACAGATTTAGATCAAGAAAGAGATGATGACAGCAGAGAAGGAACAAGGGAATGATCCCAAAGAGTGCCTCAAGTGCTGTACCATCTAGAAATGTGTGCTTACATTTGTTCTTTGCTCATAAAGGTAGAGATATCTGTACAAACCAATTCATTTTCCTCTCATCATTTATTCTCTGCCTTTTAAAAATATTAAATCGTTTCTCTGTGCATTTTTGATGGAAAGAGAACTGACTCTGGATGGTGAACATACAGTGTGATATACTGATAATATATTACAGAATTGTACACCTGAAATCTATGTAACTTTACTCACATTGTCACCCCCAATAAACTTTCATTAAAAAAATTAAATATAAATAAACCCAAAACTTACAATATGCATACAAACATCCAGAGTATAAAGACAACTTCACATTGAGAGGAAGTAGGCACAGCAATTATGAACATGGGTTGTAGAATCAGACATTCTTAGACTTAAATCCCAGTTCCCCGCACACCCTACCTGAGTGACCATGGACCAAATTCCTCTGATTTTTAGTTTACTCATATGCAAAGCAAGTTTATTTCAACATACCAAAGTTGGACATTGTGCATGTAAATGAGATGGTGTATGTATAGTGCCTGACATAGAAAACGTTTCATAAATGTAACAGTGAATAGTAGGCGTACTATTGCACAGTGAAGGCAGTGCATTGTAGTCTATTGTCTCAAGTCTTGGTAACATAAAAAAAAGTGCCTATTAAACAATACAATTCATTAGACTAAGGTGGGAAATTTTTATAGTAAAATTTATGCAGGGTAGTCATTTTGTCCAGTACTTGGCCAAACTTCATGCTCATTCACTTCTTAAATATCTTTGAATACTTAAAATAAACGATGTGAAAATACTGAAAATGTATTTAGCACTTAAAGTCTAAGTGTGATTTGACATGTCAGGAGAGGAGGTGGCACAAGACCCGGGCAGTAGAGGGCAGGTTCCACAGGAAAGGCCAGAGTAGGAGAGCAGTGGAGGGAAAAGCAAGTGAGCAGACAAAGACCAAGCAGGCAAAGGGATGACAAGGGAGCGGCACGGCTCGTGCACATCAGGAGGGTTTGAAAGTGTACAGCAAGCATAGTGGTCAGAGTCAGGCTAACAGCCTGTGACCAAAAGATGCCAGGGAATGGCCAAGACAAAGCACTGATGCGGAGGCCCCTGGAGCCAATCCTGGAGCAGAAGAGATGCCCTGGCCCAGCCTCAGCTGCTTCATTCTGCTCTCACTATGGTGACAACACCCCTCATGTGACCCAGGTTGGGACTGCTGCCCTTGATGACATTAAAGCCTATTGACTGGGTGGAGCACAGGACAGACAGTTCTCTGGCAAAAGCGCCTTCTGACATAAAGTAACAGTGAGTTGATCAGCCCTTTGGGATCCGTTGCTTGTGGTTTCGATACATGAGATGTTGGTGGTACTTTTAATCTATTATTAATAACTTAGTTTAACTTGTGGCTTGTAAATGGTTCCTTCGCTGTGACCACTTAAATCATGAAACTCATCTTTATAAATGACTTACTATAGAAATAATAAGTGATTTCTAGAGGGAATTATCTCCTGAGCTCTGGTAATTTACCTGACACAGGAAGTGTCATCATCTGTCAGTCTGCTAAACGGTATGTGTCATTTAAATATTATGAAGATGTTAATGTCACTAGACTGCTTTCTTCAACAGGTACAGAAAAACATTTGGTATTTTTTTCTATATTTACATGCAATACATTCTTGAAAACAATTGTTCATTGCATTTTTGTCATTGATATAATGTAGCACAAGAGACATTTATGTAAAAAATACTGTTCTGAATACAACATAATCAAATTAGGGGTGATTTGCTTTGTGGGATACATGACGATGAATCATTGTGTTCAAATTTGTTTTTAAGTTTAGCACTTGTTTTTAATTAATTAGAATCCCACCGTCAAATAGATCATACCCATGAAATTAAGACTCCCTAGATCACTTAGCTTCTTATATATCTATAGTTTGGGCTGTGTATGTTTCCATATTGTGTGTGTAGATCACATTTTGTTTCACCTAATTATTCACATAAAATTTTTATTGGAAATGATCCACAGAAGTTTTTAAAGAATGGTTCCTTCAACCAGCAATGTCAGCCGCACTTGAGAACTTGTTAGAGATACAGAATTTAAGTTCTACTCCAGACTAACAGAATCAGAAATTTGCAGGAAGGGGCCCAGCCATCTGTGTTTTAACAAGTCCTCCAAATGAATCTGATGCATGCTCCAGTTTGAGGGCTGCTGGTCAAGTGGATCAATTAGTTTCTTCAGTTTTGTGACTTATATAATTAATTAATTTATTTGTTTAACATAATAAATTAATATAATCTATGTGTCTTGGTAGCTACTAAGACAGATGCACAGGGATTAGTCATAATGGTCCCCTTCAAGAAGCATATAATCTGAGATGCTAACTCATAGTTAAAGAGTTCAATAATATTACAAGAGTCTAACATATGCCACAGGGCCATGGATGATTAATTACCAAATTAGAGCGATTGTATAATGTTGTCACTACACCCTGGTGGCTAAGACTTAGACCTCAAGAGTCAGATTCCCTACATTCAATTCCCAGCTTTGTCTCTAAGTGTTACCTACCTCAGAATATTATTGTGAGGCTAAAGGGGTTAGAATAGTGCCGACACATGTGTAAGGCTATGTGTTAGCTACTATTATTTTAGCATTTGAGCAGTGAGTTTCATGAGGATTCAAATAAGCAATTTTTTTTTTAGCTGAAGGAATTGGGATGACTTATAGAAAAGAGATAATTTTCTCTGGGGTTTGAAGTTCAAGCTTACGTTATTGGAAGGGTAACAAACAGAAGGGATGCTAATGGCATATAAGAACAATGACTCAATCTTTATTTCTAATGCAGACAGTTGTGTGGGGTTGAATCTCCAATTGGTCTATTTCAATCCTGCGGTGAACCATTGTTTCACCAGTTGATTTACAAGGTAGCCATGGCACCCATGGCTTGTGGAAACAACCTACACATTCTTGGGAAGTAACCCACACAGTGTCTGGACATCACGTCCTTGCATTCCACATCCATTGTGAGCTTCAAATCAGAAACAAAATCACAGATACAAAGAACATTTTGTTGGTTGCCAGATGGGAGGAGGGATTGGGGGATGGGTGAACAAGGGGAAAGGATTAAGAAGTACAAATTGGTAGTTACAAAATAGTCATGGAGATGTAAAGTACAGCATAGAAATACAGTCAATAATAGTGTAATAGCTGTTTGGTGTCAGATGGGTACTAGATTTATGAGGGGAATCACTTCGTAAGTTATACAAATATCTAATTACTATGTTATACACCTGAAACTAATATAATATTGAATGTCAATTGTAATTGAAAAATAAAAACAATTATTACAAAAAAAAAAGACTTTTAACATCTCCACCTAGCCATATCTACCTACACATTCCAAAAACCTCTCAAATCCACAGTGTCACAAATTAAAATCATCACATTTCCACACCTTCAAATCTCCTGTCTTTTAGCATTCCATCTCCCTGCAAATGAAACTGCTATCAACTCAGTCATCAAGTCACACACATGTATGTGGCGTTCTGCTGAGCTTTGACCATTTTCTTCCCTAAAAGTGGAAATCTTATTTCTTTATTTTCTGAGTAAAGTCTTTCAATGCCCCTCCCTGCTTTCCTTAAAGAACAAATGGTCGCTAAGGATTAATCTAAGGCCCGTGATGCTCTCTCATCTCTGTCTTCCTCTCCGCTCTCATAAGCCACCCCTTCTTCTTATGTGCCTTTCATTTCAAACAAACCAAACTATCACTTCATTCTCTAGACCTTTGTAAATTTTGTTCCCTCTGCCAAGAAGCTCGTTCTTTTTTCCACTCCCACCCCCACCTCTGCTCATTCTTCAAGACACAACTGTGTTGGGGTCCTCTTCCTCAGTGAGGGTTTCACCTTTTCCCTGCCAGTCCAGGGGAGTGCAAGGCCCTCAGGCCCTGGACCAGCAGGAACAGGTCGGGTTTATTACTCCTTGCAACAAGGGATGCCACTCACTCCTCAAGGAGAAAGTGGGGCATTTCAGTAAGAGGGTGTTAGGAAGAACCTCTTAGAGGCTTTCGGCTTTGGTGGGGTGATTTGAGGAAGGGTCTGAAAAGGCAGGGTTTTTCTCTAGATGTCATAAAGCAGGAGCAATTCTATGACTGGGTATCTCAATAAATCTTATCGAAAGGGAGTGAAGACTGGGTTGTGGATGAAGCATCAAATGGTCGAGAAGCAGCCGTAACTAATTTTAGTTCGGATAAAAGAAAGTTTATCATTTTGTGGGAAGTATAGTGACCTCATTTTTGTCTGTGCTTAGGCAAAATGATGAAGTGGCCTTTTTTTGTGTCACCTTACTATAGTCTCAGACTTAGCCTATCTGAAGTTGATGTTTTATGGGATGTTTATGTTCAGTAGGAGAATCATAGGACTTTCCTGTGCGCCAGGCCAGCTTCTTGGGAAGGATCTCCGTTTTTTTCTTTTTCAGAAGTTACACATTCCATTCTTCCACAGCTCTTTTCAGTTTCTCTATTAAATCACTTACGACATCATATTTTAAGCAAATGTGGACGATAAAGGGACCACATACTAAACCTGACAAGCTCAGGGGAGGCCAGCATGGTAGGCCCTACAAACTCAGAGACCAAAATTAACCACATAGGATGACATGAACAGAAAAATTCCCAACTAAAAGCAGATCGTGGTGGGTAGTCACATTCTTGGCCTGTAGCTTCCCTAACAAAGATCAATCTTTACCTTAAGTGAGCCTGTCTATTGTCTATTTGCATCTAAGATATCATACCCCTAAAATGTCAGATTCATCCCTTTTTCTGGACCCATCAGGGCACACCCACTGCACTAGAGCTCTAGACCACAGAACCCCTCATATAAATGTTAATTATTAACTATCCTGTACCCACCAATGTAGAAGAAGTATGTGTCTCTCCATTTTACTTTTTATCCAATCCCAGAGATTTCCATACTGAGCTTTCTCCTGCCCCCTTAATCTACCACCAATGGATTTCATGTAACCCTCCTTACGTCTCCTTCTTTGATTTTAATATACAAAATAAGCTTCAAAACTGCCGTTCTCTGGAGCATTTTCTTAATCCATTGAGATTTTGCTTCCCAGCAATTGTCCTCAATTTGGCTCAAATAAACTCATTAAAGCTCTCTATAGGTTTAGATTTTTCTTACATCCACACAAACCAATGCCTAGTATATTATACCCAGTAAAGGTTTAACAAATGAATGAAAAGGTGAGTTACTGAAACCATCAATCAGTGAATTTTGTGATATGACGCCTCCTTTCCATTCTTCATTAAAAACCATTAATCAGAAGTCTTTGAAGAAATAGAAAATATCTCTTTATAAGGAAAATATTAGCAAACTATGGTGGTAGAACTTAGAAGGAAATACAATTTGAAAGGTGAGGACTAGTTTAGTAGTTATCAATTGTAATTTTGCCAAATGCATTAATAACCTTTGCTCCTATTTTATAAGAAAGGGTGTAAGTATCAGTAGACTCACCATCCATTAATACTATTTTGCCAATGTGAATACAAAAGCAATATAAAAAAAAAAACACACCTAATGAGCAAATGCATAGCCATCACATGTACGTAAGATGTGTGTCTCCCCATTTAGAATATTATTTCCTAATGAATGTTATTATATGTCTCCCAAAATAGGTTTTCCTGTTCTTCTCTCCCTCAGCCTATGCCGCATCCTTAATTTCTGTTATCAGTTCCAATACTCTCATTATTATATATATATATATATATATATATATATATATATGTATGTGTGTATATATATATATATATATATATATATATATATATATATATAAAACCTTAAAAGATAATGGTGAAAGTAACTGATTATGAGCTCCCATCAGAGGAATAAAATATAAATTTCAAGGGTAAGATATTATACCTATGTAATATTTCTAAATTCTTTCTCCAAAACAGTTTAGTCCTCTCAAATAACATTTAAGAAAGGATTGGTGGATAGTAACTAGATGGATCTTAATGATGAGAGATGTTTCACATGTGCTGATTCCAATTCCTCAAACTGCCAGTGAAATGTTTTGACCAGAGCACACTTCAGTACAATATGAGACATTATTTTTAAACAAAAGTTTTGATGAAAGGTTTTATCTAAAAGGACATGATTTATTCTTCCTTTCAATTTTCTGGTATATATGCCCTGCCAGAATATTAGTTTATAAACATGAATTTCCTGCAAGAAAAACACAGAGAATCAGGTGGATAGGTCCCAGGAGAGAGAAAAAGCCATTGGAAGATAAGGAAATGGAAACATGAGAAGTGTGAATTCTGATTGAAAGAAGAGAATTATGAGAGAAAGATGTATTTATAACTGAAGATAATACTAATACAAATAGCAGGAAGGTATTTGAGCAATTTTTTTAAAAAGAAAAACAGGAAAAATAAGAAGCAGGAATTGAAAGTTTAAAATAAGAAAATAAAATTTGAATGTATTAAGCCTTACCAATTAAATCTTAATGGAATGCTTAGATTTGTAAGTCTTTTTTAAAAATCCAGATTAAAATCCTAATTTCCAGGACATCCATTAGTCTAAATATACATGGAAATACATGTACATTATCCTATTAATCAAATTACATTGGTATTAGTTTTAAAAATTGTCACAGAGCTCAGATTTAGCTATAAAATTTCCTTCTACATAATATTCTCCAGACATCTATCCTAAGGAAATAGAGATTCAAAGACGTGTGTATAAAGATATTTCACATAATATTACTGTGAAAAATTGGAAAAAATACCCCAAATCCAATAGCAGAGGAGTGCTTAAATACATTAGAACATATTCAAGGATAGACTATAATTCAAGCAATCAAAAACATGTTTATAAAGAATATTTAGTGTTATGGTAAAATGTTTATGTTACATGGACAGAGTAAAATATACTAATATAAGAAGTGGAGGGAAAAAAAAAAAGAAGTGGAGGAGCTCAACTGTGAGAGTGGATACATATATAGGGAGAAAGAGAGAGACTGAGAGACGGACAGACAGACAGAAACAGAGACAGAAAGGGAGAGAGAGAGAGTAAAACGCTGGATAGAGGGTTATAGATATTTCTACTGTTTTCTTTATGTGTGTTTATACTATAGATCCCCATACACACATGTGTGTTTGTATATATACTCATGTATATCTATATATACATATCTATATAAAAGTTACATATGTACATATACATATATATCTCCTTGTGCATATATAACTTTTCTAATTAAATATTTTTAAGTGGTTTTGTTTCAAGACACACTTTTATGTATTATTAATGCAAAGTCTGTTATTCTGATCTACTTCCTTGTGTTATGTACAGGTATAAAGTGAACGTTATCCATTCAAGTTTCAAGTGCATTTTGCCTATATGGTTATAATAAATCTGTCATTGTATTGTCTAGCAATAAGTTTTAAATGTTTGTTTTACTTTTTATGTTATTAAAAATCAATGATATTAAAATGTTCTGTGACAAATCAGATAAAAGAAAGCAGATCATAGAATTTTATTGCAGGAAGCAACTGTCGAGTCCATCTAGTTCGGTACTTTCATTTTACAGACTTGGTACATGATGTCCCAAGATATTAGACCCCTTGCCTGACATACTGTGGCTCTTTGGCAGAGCTGAGACTCTGGGTCAGGTTTCCTGACTGGTCACACTGCTCAGTGCTACTTCATATCTTTAAACCCTGTATGATTATACTTGAATCATATTTTCATAAAACTGGCCCTAAACACAATTATTAAGTAAAGATTGTTTTCAGTTTGAATCCCTCAAACTAACCCTTAGTTACTTCACTCTGATTCCCCTTTAGAATCTGACAGATTTCCTGCTAATGGATACATCCTTTCCCCACATCTCTTAATATTTCTTGTCTTCTAAAATGAGTGTATGTAGGAAATAAACTAACCATTTTCAGTTTATTAACTGTTAACATGCTAATTCTCCCACAAAATGTCTTAGTCTGTTTGGGCATCTGTAATATAACACCACTGATTGGATAGCTTTTAAACAACCGACTTTTATTTCTCACAGTGTGGAGTCTGGGAGGTCCAAGATTCAGTGTCTGGTGAGATCCCGTTTCCTGGATCATCTCTATGTCTCACTCTCTAGCCACATTGCTGTAGCCTCACCTGGTTGGAAGAGGCCAGGGTGCTCTCTGGTGTCTCTTTCATGGGGTCACTAATCCCATTCATGAGCGCTCCATGACCTAATTAATTACCAAAGACCCATCTCCTAATATCATCACCTTGGGGGTTAGAATTTCAACATATGAATTTCGGGAAGGGAGTTACACAAACATTCAGTCTATAGCAGATAACATGCTACAGTTAAATTATTATTTAAGATAGTTGCTAATGGCAGAAGTTTCAAATGAGATAAAAGGATAAGAAAAACAATATTTTAATGAAATGTGTGTGTGTGATTTGTTCATTCTAGTGACTCCCTACTTACAAGGCTAACCTTTTTCTAATATAAGCACTGTATGATATACCATGTGCCCAAATACCAGCAAACCTAGAGCCTTGTACACAGACATTAAAGATGTGGCTAGACTTTCCCATTTCCCAAAGTAAATCAAAATGCACTTTGCATTGTTTCAATAACATTTTATCAAGTACCAGTTACGGGCAAAGTACTACTGAGAACCTGAAAATTCGAGCAGTGAACAAAATGGACAAAGTCCTACCTAAAATTGTTTTTAGTGATAATAGTAAGACTTGGAATAGTTTTCATATAAAATTTTCTATACCCAAGAAATTATTGGAGAAGGGAGATCAACAACTGCACAGAAGAGTATTTAAAAATGTAGTTACCTTTCTCTGCAACTGGAGCCCAGAATCTGATTCTTAGTCGATTATATTAAACACTTGTTCACATGCATCCCCCTCTTGATAATAGAAATTTGCAATTTAAAAATAATCCTCATTATAGTTTTTCTTTATGCTTATCATTGGAAGCTCTGGGATAGTGACGGGTATCAGAAAGGGTCCCCCTTTTCCCTGGATCATCAGTTGAAGCCAATCTAAAAATGTTTTTAACTAGGTTTTCTCCCCTTTCTATGCTGACCCCTTGTAGGTTAGGGGGAAAGATAATGGATCCGAATGCTGTACTCCATTGTTCACTGCTAATCACTCATCCCATTCTCTTATTTTCTTGGGAGCATGTATAGATAGCTCAGGGGAGATAGATGAGTATGACAAAAAGTCCTTGGCTTTCAAGACACTCGAGGCCTGACAATTAAGTTCATGAACTTGTTGCAACGATGTTGCTAACCTTTTTTGATGTCAGAGGGAGTATTCATTATGAATTTGTACTAACTGGACAAACAGTTAACCAAGTTGGCTATTTGGAAGTGCTGAAAAAACTGCATGAAAAAGTTAGACAACCTGAACTTTTCGCCAACAATTCATGGCTCTTGCATCACGACAATGCACCAGCTCACACGGCACTGTCTGTGAGGAAGTTTTTAGCCAGTAAACAAATAAGTGTATTGGAACACCCTCCCTACTCACCTGATCTGGCCCCCAATGACTTCTTCCTTTACCTGAAGATAGAGGAAATATTGAAAGGAAGACATTTTGATGACATTCAGGACATCAAGGGTAATACGATAACAGCTCTGATGGCCATTCCAGAAAGAGTTCCAAAATTTCTCTGAAGGTTGGACTAGGCGCTGACATCGGTGCATAGCTTCCCAAAGGGAGTACTTCGAAGGTGACTATAATTATATTCAGTAATGAAATATGTAGCACTTTTTCTAGGATGAGTTTGCGACCTTAATTGTCTGACCTCATATGAGACATAATGCCAGAAATTGTCAGCAGAGACCTTCCTGTGAAAACTATGGATATGCAAAACAAATAACACATGACTTTTCTGCTCTTTACTTTTCCTGTGTTTAGTATTAGGATTCCTGTGTCTAGGATTAAAGTTTTATATTTTGTTAAATCATAGTTATATACTCCCTTGCAAAGCCTTGGCTCGGACCTGGAACAAAGCTTACAAGAAGTAGAAATAACTCAATCTACTTCTTCTGAAGCCACATTGACTAATAACCTTAGCATTCCCTGCCTAGGCTTTAAACAGAGTTCTGTTTACTAGTGTTCAGTGGACAAAGAAGGCAACAGTGGCACTAATCCTTCACTTAAAATACTCAGTACGGATATAGGGTCCTCTGAGGATCTAGGGTTCTTCACAAACGCTGAAATCTAGAATGACCTGAAGGAGGTAGGAATGAATCATCTCAGACCTCGATGTGGCCACCTAATGGATCCCCACCTAACTCTCTTATTTGTAAAGAAGTCAAGAAATCAAGTTGGTTCACAACGTATTACCTGAATAAACACAACTAGTAGAAATAATCATAACAGTGTGGCTTGCAATTATGTGCTAGACTTCTGCTGCATTTAATCCATTTTCATTGTTTGAAGTAGGTTCTTGTGTCATATTGGCTAGTCTCACACAAGACAAGGCCCAGTGAACTGTTATGAGCTCTATGTCTTTCAAAATAACACACAAAATACCCTTTTGCACCTTTTACAATGAACAGTTATTGATGAATGCAGGGTAATTTTGTGGTATTACATGGTACTTATAGTACACAAACATACTTGACACTGATGCTTTTTTCCTTATTTCCTAAAACAATATAATGCCAGAAGTATTTTTAATACCTCTACGAAGAAGCCCCAACTGGCATAGATTTACCACATGAAGCACAGATTCTTGTTGGCTGCAGTGGTGCCGATGGCCTTACCTAGGATGTAGTTGTATCATAATGTAAAATAGCATTTTGTGACAAGACCTAGGATTTTAGAAGATAAGGAAAGATGGTAGGAAATGTAACAAGTGAGAAGGAAAATCATTATCCAGCCTGTAGTCCCGAGTTTTTTAAAAAAGAAAAGCACTATTAATAATTTGGATTCAATATTTTTTCTATTAAAATAAGGAGATCAAGATCTCTTCACTAATTTACTGGTGAGCTGGAAACTAGTGGTTAAGAGCTATAGTCAGATTTAGTATACAATTAAATGTTTATTTTAACCAAAAACAGAAAAACATACTCGTATACATCAAAGAAAAAATTAACATGATAATATAGTATATTTTCCTCACTGGAGCAAAATTATTATGTGCTGAAGAAATGGCTAAGAAATAAAGAAAGTAAAGAGTACAGCACAAGAAAAATTTGAATATTGCCAACTACATTGCAAATTGCTTGTCTAGCTTTGCTTCATGTGTGATGTGATTTATTTCCACCGAGTGTTTGGCAGAAAGTATTAAGTGTTTGCTTTTTTATTGCATCATTAAATGTCCCTGCTATGAAATATATTGAGAGAACAACACACTACATGGAGAAAAGAAATCACATTGCTGTGGTTGTATTATCCTTCATCCTCAAATAAGCCGTGAAAAACTGACCATTTTGCATGCATTCATTTTTTAAGTTTATGACCAATTCAACTTTTTTGAGGTTTTGTCCACAAGAGCTTAGTGGTAATAGCAATTTACGGCTGCATGAAAGAATACTCATACTATTTATTGCTCACTTTTTGGGTAGCAGCCAGCTTGCATTTGAACCCTGAAATTGGATACTTAACCTACTGACTAAATACTCACCACTTAAAGTGCAAAAATAAATGTTTCTCTAAATGTTTACCTCACTGGAATTTTATTTCCTCACAGTTTTTTTGGAGACTGAAAAAATATTCCTAATATTGTTTGAGACTTAAACATTCTCAAAGAATTAGCTAATGGTAAATTAAATATTTATTAATTATTCAATTTATTTTTAATGAGATTACAAAGGAGGATTATCATACATGCTCAGCATAACATAGATATTTTATTCAAGTAATCTTTTAAAAAGTATGTGCTCCTATATATATTTTAAAGCTAAACTAGAATTTCACTATAATAGTATTAGATGGAAGTGGATTTGGAGTAAAGGGAATTCTGTTTGTGGCTCCATCCATGGATTCTTTGGTAACTAAAATGGAAAAAAAGAAGGAAGGAAGGGAAGGAGGGAGGGAGAGAGGGAAAAGGAAAGGAAAGGGAACCAAACTCAGTGATCTGAATAGCTCAACCTATTTCCTTTCAATATCTATTTTTATTTTATTTTAAAGTTCATTTTTTTATTTCAAAACTTTAGATCTTGGCAGTTTTCATGGTGAATCAGTGTTCATACTATTTGTTATGAGTCTTGTAATTTGTCAGTGATTATTATAAATAGGTTGTCATGCAGGATGTCATGCGGGGTCTCTGTTCCCGCTCCCCACATAAGAACGCAGGACATGGTGAGGCCAAAAAGGAACACCCACGGAGCCATAGATAGAGGAGACATATCACTATATTCTCCCTGGTGGCTGGGTTGGAGACACAGGAAACAGGAGCCACAGTGTCCGCAATCCGCTGTCCACTTCTCTCTGCCAACCAACCCCACTTGCTAGCTGCAATCTGCCGTGCTAACTGCAATCCACGCTTGCTAGCTCAGCCACCATCTTCTTGCCAGCCCCCATTTGGTGCTAGCGTAGCCACGGCAGTTATATTAGTGGCCAATGGCTCACTGGTTACAGCTGACGGCCAACTAGCCACAGCTGATGGCCATCCAATCACAGTTGATGGCCGTTTACTACCTGAGTGAGCACCTCTCCACGTGAGGCCGAGAGCCTGGAAACTGCACTCCTGGCTCTGTCCCCACATAGGTGGTACTATATATTCTGGAAAATGAAATTATATAACCTTTACATCATTTGCATGTGATGGTGGTTGGGGTGCCTAAACATTCCCTTTCAAAGCTACGACAGTGCCGTTCCCATTTGCCATTCTAATGGAAGACTGAGGGTGTTATGATGGGCGACTGTGGCTATCGGGATGGTGTAATCATTGCAAACTCTGTGTCTTTTGATTATTTTAATAAATTCTGCCTATTTTGTTACAAATGCATTCTTTTTTTTTACCTGAGAGTTAATGTGAGTTTTAGATATTAAAGTCATAATCTTAGTCCAACATGAATTTCCACTTTTCTTTTGTTTTTTCTTTTGATTGATAAACATAATTTCAAAGGCCTAATGCCTGAACACAGAACGGGCTATCATGTATCAGAATAACAGCTCTGCTAGAATAAAAGTGGTTATGGAAATCTCACCCCTCAGGTGACATTCTATACAAAGAGCACCCAAGTACCTCACATTCTGCTGGGAAATAATTATCTCATCATAACTATTTTCCCAATAGCACTGCATCACAATCAGGCCATAAAATGTGTTTTTGTGTCTCACGAAAGAAGACAAAGGAAGCAATTTGGAATATTAGAAAAGAGGCTCAGTTGAGCAGTTTAATTTGTATGGGTTATTTTCATCCTCTATGTATCCCATTGACCAATGAGAGTTCTCATCTGCCCTAGTCCAGAGTGCAGTATAATTTTACATGCACACACTTGCATATATTGAGATTAAAATGTTGCTCAAAATATAATAGAAGCAAAAGAACTATTAAAGTGTTAACTGATGTAAATAATATATTTTTACAATTTTTGAGATGTTTTATTCTACTGTATTTAGCATATAACAGATATTTTACCAGCAAAGGTAAGCAAAATAAATCAGACTAGAACAACCTATAATTTTATCTGTGTAAATGTTTTTAGAACTTGTGTTATAATTAAACTGCGTGTGGTAGTAACTTTATTGCAAACAAACTTTATGCAATAGTCAGGTGGACCTGAGTTAAATCAAGGACATTCTATAACCATATCTTATCTATTTTAGAAGCCGACAAAGTTCCAAACATAATTTTTGTCCGTGTAACAACGTTTGTTGAGTTCTAATATTACACTGACTTCCTGGCGATGTAAAGATGAATAAGACTTTGTCTTTTTTTCCTTAAGGAGCTTACAGTGCAGGGCCAGACACGGGTACTAAACATATTATTATGCATCAGAAGAGACAGATACATGCACGAGGGATAAAAAAACACAGAGGAGGAGCCCATGGCCCAGCGTAGGAGTTGAGGAGTGATTTCTTGAAGGAGACATTTACTTAAGGCTTAGGTTTAAAGGATGGACAACAGTGTCCAAAACTGACGATTATTCAAAAAGAAATGAAGAGTTGACAAACGTGAAAGAAGATATGTAGCCTTCTAATGTCAGCTTTATTAAGGTATATTGTACATACAAAGTCCTTTGAAGTGTTCATTTCTGTGAATTTAGACAGATGTAATGACCACTGAAATCAAAATATAGGACATTTCCATCACCTCATGTATTCCCCTTGGCTCCTTTGTCATCAGTCCCTAACCCCACCTCAGTCCTGGTAACCACCGATCTGCCTCTGTCTCTGTAATTTGGCCTTTTCCAGAACATCATATAAATGGGATAATACAGACTTCGGTATGTTTTCTTGCACTTAGCATAATTCATTTGAGAGTCACCCATGTTGTTGCATCTATTTGTAGTTCCTTCCTTTTTATGGCTGCATGGTATTCATTGTGTGCATTTACCTTGCTTTTTAATTCCTTCCTTTGTTGATGGTTATTTGGACTCTTTCTAGTTTTTGGAGATTATGTACAGAGCGACATAAACATTCATGTACAGGCTTTTGTGTGCAGGCTTTCGTTTTTATTTGGATAAATATCAAGGAGTGGTATTGGTGGGTCATACGTGGAATATGTAGATGCATCTGGGTGAGGTGCGAAATATTAGGTTGGTGCAAAAGTAATTGCGGTTTAAAGGTTAAAAAAAATTTGCAAAACCCACAATTATTCAACTTTTGCACCCACCTAATAACATGAGCTATTCACGATTTGTCATTACTGTAGCAAGGTAAGGAAAGGAAGAAACAGAGTGAGCAAAGACCAGAGTGCCCTACTTCTTACTTCATGCTAAGAAACGCAGACTGTATTCCAAATGCAGTGGGGAGGGTTTTAGCAGTGATTTTGTATGCTCATATTTCCATTTCATTTGAGATACCAGGATGACACTTGAACTGGTTGAAGGAGGCACAGGAGTAGAGATGAGTCTGGAGTCAGCAAAGACATTCTTGGGTTCTATCATTAAACCAGGGTCCTACAAAATTACCTATTCTTGGCATTTTCTTCTGTTAGAAAACAAAAATGTAGAGCATACTCAAGACTTCCAATGTCATAATCCAAAGATACTGTGCAGTTAGGAAAACATAAAAGTTTCTGAGGAATTAAGTAGCCCACTCCCTAGGATGATGGTCTGAGCTAAATAGATCTCACTGGGAAGAAGGGACTTCACTATGCAGAGCTACACAGGTGCTTTCTTGAGACTGCCAAGCACTGAGGACCAACTTGTAATCCTTCTAACAACCCTATGAAGTAGGTGCCATTATCATCTGCATTGAAATCAGCAAACTGTGTATGTACCAGAGCTACCACCACTGTTTACCGTGATAATCATATTACTGTGATCATTTATGAAAAGTTGCTTAACCTCTGTGAACTCAAATTCCTTGACTGTAAAATGGAGATAGTGGTATCTACCTTACAGGAATTTTAGGAGGATTGTATGAAGCCGTGTATAAAATATCTCTAGGTAATGCTGGTGGTCAGCAAATGTTTTCTCCCTAGAGTTATCCTGTACCTTTGTCTAGATCTACACAATGAAATGTTAATTGCTACATTGGAAATTAAACTTGAGTAATTAAAAAAATCAGAGAAAAAAAATCAAACATTCAAATAAAGTCAAAAGATTGCTAATGGACTTATAACAATACTTTTTTTAAAAAAAAATCGTTTAAAATTAGATTAATGAGAACCAGTTTCCTTTATCTGTTTTGATGAAGATGACATGAGATAATATATATGACACATATAGAGTACAGACGTTTATTCTCCCTTCTTTATGGTTTTCCTTTCTCATGGAAAGAATTATATCAATGGTAAAATATTTTCCATTATAATATCATAAATAATGGGACTGGAATATTTGCTCAGACAAAATCTTTGGTAAAAATAAGTTTGGAATATTTGAAGGACTATCATATCCTAAGAAGAGTAATCTTGTTTTATGTTTTTCCCAATACCAGAGTGGACCATTAAATCGATATTAAGGGAAACAATTTTGGGAGAAAGATAAAATGGATCTAATCATTAGAGTTGTCCAGTGGAAGAGACGGGTTTTCATTATGCAGAATCTCTACAACCATATGTCAGGAATGATTTAAAATAAATTATCACATTGCAAGAAGAGGTTAAACTAGATGTTCTAATAAAATCTCCTGTAATATAATCTATCATCCTTGGCCTTTCCAACTGTATGACTCAATGATTCTATTTTTACTTCTTTAGAATTATAAATACTTTAATATAATATTGCTTCATTTGAAATCTACTCTGACCTTTCAAATATATTATTGCTTTCATATTTCTTGTTAAATTCTGGATTTCAAGAAATGTTGACACTTAGGCCACTAAAATAATTTTTAGATGACTAAAGAGTTAATTGAACACCTATTCAGTTCTTTTGTTGTTGCGTATTTGTTTTATTATTTTTGCAACTACAATTGACATTCAATATTATTTTATATTAGTTTCACTTGTAGAGCATAGGGGTTAGACATTTATATAATTTACAAAGTGATTCCTCCAATTAGTCTAGGACTCCCCCTGCCACTATACATAATTGTTACAGTATTATTGACTATATTCTTTATGCTGTACTTGTCATGCCTGTGACTACTTTGTAACTGCCAATTTGTATTTCTTAATCCCTTCACCTTTTTCACTCTGCCCCCAACTCCCTCCCATCTGGTAACCATCAGTTTCTCTGTATCTATGAGTCTGTTTCTGTTTTTTGTTGTTGTTTTTGTTGTCATTGTTATTTTGTTCTTTAGATTCCACATATAAGTGAGATCTTATGGTATTTGTCTTTCTCTGCCTGATTTATTTCATTTAGCATAACACCCTCTAGGTCCATCTACATTGTGCAAATGTTAAGATTTCATTCTTTTTTATGGCTGAGTAATATTCCATTGTATATACTTATATGCACTCTGGTGTTCATTGCAGCTTTATTTACAGTGGCCAAGACATGGAAACAACCAAAGTGTCCTTTGACAGATGATTAAATAAAGAAGATGTGGTGCATATATACAATGGAATATTACTCAGCTTTAAGAAAAGATGAAATATTGCCATTTGTGACAACATGGATGGATCTTGAGATCATTATGCTAAGTGAAATAAGACAGACTGAAAAAGTCGAGAACCATATGATGTCACTCATATGTGGGATATGAAACTGATAGCAACCAAGGAACAAGACAAGCAAATAAATAAACAAAAACTCATAGACATAGACAACAGTTTAGTGGTTGCCAGAGAGTAAGGGGGGAGGGAGGATAGTAGAAGAGGGTCAAATATATGGTGATGGAAGGAGAACTGACTCTGGGTGGGGAAAACATAATGCACTATGTAGATGATGTATTATAGAAATGTACACTTGAAACTTCTTTAGTTTTATTGACGATTGTCACCCCAATAAATTTTAATTTGAAAAAATTCCAAAATTTCTAGTATCTGAATAGACTATACAGATGGCAGTATTGAGATTCGCACACATGTACACAGGGAAAAACGTAAAATTATCTTTAATTAAGTTTTGCCAATGTGAAGGCATAGAAATATAAAACATTCTAAAAATGAGCACTAACAGCTTCAATCTGTGTCTTGTTCATTCGTCTTTCATTTTTCCTGAGGCATCTTAAAATGTGTACACATACCTTTATTCTTTTATAACCAAATTTTATATTTGTAGTGAAGAAAGAATACTGACAAAATACAGAGTGTAACTGATCAAGAACATAAGGGACACTTTGTAACAATTCCTGGTATTAATTGAAACTGATTTTATTATCTATTTTAAAAAACCAAATTCTGTGAAGTAGAAGGAAAGCTAAATGCTAAAACAATGTTTTCAAACACTGTGGGATCCTTTAAGTGAGCTTTTGGCAGAATCAGTAGCTGCCCCATTAAATGATAACATTGTTGTATATTCCTTTTACCTTTTGTTTCCTGTAAGAGAAAGCTTGCCTTTTAGCTTTGTTTGTGCTCTTTTTTCATAAAGTGATAAATTCTAATCTGTGAGAAAACATCGACTGTCTATGCTTTTTAACTGGAAGCCTTGCTTTTAACAAGATTAACAATAATAAATATTAAACATAGTGTACCAGGCACTGTCCTAAATATTATACAAATATTAACTCATTTAATACATGTATTTGTTATCATAGGATTAGAATTAGTGTTTCAAAAGAAAGGACTATTGGTGATGTTTTTTCTTGCATATAATAGCTTCCTTTACCAATTCTCCACAGATATAGGCCTCATTCTCTTTATCAAGAATTAAAAAAAGAAGAAAAAAAAATACCAGGGAAATACCTAAAAAGTACTCCGTTACATAATTCTCACACATGTTACACATGCTAAATGGAATACGTAGGTAAATGTCCTCTTAAGTTGTACATATGAATGTGCTTCAAGTTTGATATCATGTACTGTCAATCTCATCGGTTTATATACACTTTCACTTTACATAAAGATGTTATATCAAACTGTCTTTATATTGACAAGCAGCATGCAACAAAGGGTTCAGTGAACTGAATATTTTGTATCTGAACATTTTGAACTGACTATTTCACATGGTAGTATCTTGCAGCACAGAATAAAAAAATGCAGATGCTTTTTCTACTCATTATTATTTATTAAAATGGGAGGAAGGGAAATGTGTGGAGCACTCACTATGTATAAGACATAATACTAACCATTTTATGTGTGTCACTTTTGTGAATGCTCACAGTAATTCTGTAGAGAAGGTCTTTTAATGATTCCCATTTTACAGAGAAATAAACGGGTTTAGATAAATAACTGATGTAGTTTACATAGATAGAGAGTGGCGCATTAGTCTCCCAACTGAAGGCATAAGTCCCCAAAGTCTTCAGGCTTATTTTCAACATTACGCGACACTGCAGTCACCAAATGTTTGCCGAGTCCTTTCTCTGGTTAGGTGCAAAATCTGAAGCTAGGAATAAAGTCACCAGTTAGAGATATTGCCATTGGATCTTTTCAGTGTAATGTGTGAAACGTTGTAATAAGGTCATATAAAAAATATCATGGAATCCCAGAGGAATGACAGAGTATCTCTGGCTCAGAGTGTGTTTTAAAGCTTAATGTTCACCTTTGGAAATGTCTAGAGTACAGCCCCCCATTCCTTCCCCGTGCATATTAGTGTTCTTTTTCTTACATTGGTTGCACATTGTAGTTATGAATCTTTTTAACTGGAAGCCTTGCTTCCTGTTATGAATCTTTTCAGTGGCGAGACCAAAACAAGCCAATTTTTTTTTTCCAATAAGAAGACTACTATTCATGCATGTTATTTGTAGCAAAATTGCTGAAAATCATAATAACATTGTCATTTTCACAGAAAATTTGTCCTATAAGAAAAGTAAATAACCACCAGAATAATAAATAATAATGACCAGCTATTGCCTGCCTGTGGTGTGCCAAGCACAGTTCTACCTGCTTTACATCCCAAATTTGTTTACTTCTCAGTATACCCTGTGAGATGGGCATTATTATCCTCATTTTAGAGAGGAAATTGAGGCATATTGTGGATAATTTACTCAAGGTAGCATAGCTAGTTAAAATGGAGCCTCCTGCTTCAAACAACGATCTAGGTGATCTGCTAAGTACCGTGTTACTTAGAATCATTACATTCTAATGATTAAGAGTTTTGGGTCTGGCTTCCTTTCCAAAACTCCTGCTTCTTTATTTTGAACCATAGACAAGATACTTAAGTTAGCTGTGCCTCAGTTTCCTCATCTGTAAAATGAGAACGATAATTATAATACCTTCTTCATAGGATTGGTTATAAGAATTAAATAAGCAGTTACTACATGTAAAGCTCTTAGAACAAACAATGTCTACCACAGAGCAAAGCTCAAAAAATGATAATAGTAGTTATTATTATTATAGTATTATTATTTATTACTCCCTTCCAGAAGAACAAAAGATAGTAATGAATATGTGACAGGTACCAAAGCATAGAATTTATAACTATTTTTCTTTCGTCACCATTAGCGTAACTAAAGGTACTACATTCACTGAGGTTGATAATATTTTGAGTAATGTCATTCGTCTCATAGATTCCAAATTATTCTGAGAGAATATTTGATCTTTCCATCATTTACAAGGATTCATCTCACTAAAAATCAGTGTCATTCTGATTTTATACTTTCCTCAGATCTAAAAATCAGTGACCAAAAAAGAGATCTGAACTTCACATTCAAAGTCCACAGGGTAAATCTTTTTTTCTAACATGTTTCCTAGTATCAAATTAGAATTTCAATATGTTGCAGAGAAAAGCTGATCACATTCTTTCAACATATTGGAGAGAAAAGCTAACGCAAACTGGCCTCACATGCTTTTATCTGTTAATTATCAATGATGTTTCTAACAAATTAATACCAGTTAACACATAGTTATACAAGGATTGGAAATGAATGGCTAAATGTAAATATTAGATGGCCTTATTTTCCTGCCATTGTTAATCTGTTGGTGAAGAGAAAAATTGCCACCATACTAACAAATTAATTGTCTCTTATTATGCCGTTCTAGTTAACATTTTTCATTTGAATATAACAACCATCCCCCAGGGGGAAAAAAACATGCTTCCACGGAAGGGGAAGACATGTTGTTAATATATTTACATATATGTAAATGTACATATGTATACGAGTATGCATGTGATGGATGGATGGATGGATAGCTAGATAGATAGATAGATGATAGAACGGACACAATTCTTCAAGAGCCTAATGCAGAAATGTCATGTCCTTGGTTTAGGTGCTATAACAACCAAGTAAAACTATTTAAAATGGCAATGAAACTGTCCATCAAAAGACTCATTCATGTCATGTAATTAAAGAGGGAAGCATCAAACCAGAAACAAAATTATTAGAAGAACAATAAAATGGAGTTCAGGTTAACTTACCACCATGAAATATTTTATGGATATCTGCCCAGGGAATGTATTTAAAGTGTATTAAATTTCTTCATAAAACATTTACATTATGCTTTGGGTCTTAAGAGTTAGAACTGCAAGACTAGCTTTAATTGTACTGTTGTGCAGACAAATATGTGATTTCCTTGCAAAATTTATTTTAAATCCCCGTTTCCTCTTATCATTTTGGTGGACTGTATAAGTTTTACCACCATTATTAATTTTCTGTGGTAATCCTTGTCAGAGCAGGAAAAAATGTTTTTGAGGAAGCTGAATAAACCATAGAGAAAGATTATTTGATATTTTCCAGAGGCTAAACTCCAGAAAGGAACGAACTTACTAGGAACAGAAAATGTCCAACATTTGGTTGCTGTTAACAAGACAGGACTGGACAGCAGCAGGGGTGTTTCATGGCAGGAAAATGAGCAGTGTGTGCAGTAGTTGGCAGAGTTACATCAGAGATGTTGCAGAAAATAAAATGGATACACTTTAAACGCATATATTTATTTTACTTTTTTTAAATGAGGCAATAGGTGAAGGTATTTCTAGGGTTAGGTGTTGGATTGAAGCTGTGATTAAATTGTTTTCTCTCAAACTTAACCAAATTGACCCAAAAAAGATTTTAAAACAGCAACAGTACACTGTCAGCAATAAAGCAACGGAAACGGCACCACCTCTGTTGTCACATTTCAATAGTAGTACTCATGGAGACAGAGGTTCCCAGAAATCACCATGTAATATCTACACTTGCCCACCCCCAAACATCCACCTCTCATCACCAGCACTCCCTTCCCTGTCTAAGCAATACAGGGACACAACCTTCACAATAGCTTAGGTACAACTTCCTACCTCCTGGGATTCAATACCAGCGCGATAGCCAGGAGGCATCCTATGAAAAAGTAGAAAATGCCTCGAAAGAGCGGAAGGGGTTCAAACATTTCAGCAATGGACCGACGGCGGGAAGAATGACCTGGGTCGGCTTTTTGTCTTTCTCCAGGGTAATGGTAAGCTGGAAAGGAAAGGTAAATGTGTATAATCACTAAGAGAAAATTGTTGCCTGCAATTAGTAGGGATTTAGTAGGATGGAAAAGAAAACAGAAAATAAGTTGAACAAGCTCCTCTGAAAGAACAGCGGGCGCTGTGAGAAGAGACACAAAGGAAGAATCCCAGTTGCAGTGTTTCTCCTCAATGCCATTAAAGCATCGGTGGTCAGGACCTGAAATTTACTACTTACCCTTTTCCTATCAGATTGGCAACAATTTAGAAGTTTGGTGCTACTCAGTATTGGCCAGAGTTTTGAGGAAACTATAACTCTCATACCCTGTTGATGGAAAGGTAAAGTGATACAAAGGTTCTGGAAAATTGTTTGGTGATAGCTAACAAAATGTAAAACGTACACATTCCACGACCCAGCAATTCCACTCTTAGGAATGTTACCTACAGTCATGCTGGGAAAAAGAATATGCACCAGAATTTTTATCGAAGATTATATTAAACAGCAAAATACTAGAAATAATTCTAATGACCCTCAATGAGGGAACGACTCAACTACATTCACCCAGTGGAATACTCTACAGTGACTAAAAATGGTGAGATCCTTATGTTTTGATGTGAAAAGATCTCCAAGCTACATTAAGTGAAAAAAATGCAGAATATGGTATATCTTGTGATAAGTAAAATAAAAGAATATGCATAGATACTTTTTCTGGAATTATTCACAGGAAAATATGATTGCAATTGGAAAGTAGTCTGAGGGTTTAGGGCAGGGGAAGAGAAACAACTTTTGCTTTCCAATTTGTTCATTTTGTTCAGTTTGAAATTTTTATTATGCACAATGATTGTGTTTGTTTCCAAGTGTTCACTACTGTCGGCCCAACTTAACATGCTTAAAAGAGTATCCATATTATTCCTAAACCAGATCTTTTCTTTATGTTACCTAAACTGGATAATAGCCCGAACCATTCACCTATAAACCGAATCTGAAAATTTGAGTCATTTTAAAAAATCAATTATATTCTTTCCAGTACAAAAAAAAAAAAAAAATTATACAGTCTAACTGCAGAAACCTGGGGAGAAAATAAGACATAGGGTAGATAAGCACACATAAATTGCCTGTAATATTAGCATTCAGAAAAATTACTGTTCCAAGTTTGCGTATGTCTTAGAGAAACATAGAGAGATGTTGGCGATAATGAGCATATTGATGGTACCTAAAGACATGGAGCTGGGTGAAATCACAAGTGAACATGCAAATAGACAGTATAGATTTTTTTTTTTTAGAAAATTCAGTTACAACAGAAAGGAGAATCAGAGTAATGTGTATCACATGTGAGCCCAATTTTGCATAAGAAAATAGATATTATGGACTTTCTATGGTTTTCAGTTATTACTTGTATTTTCCTAGGTCAATGTTTCCTTGTTCATTCGTAACTTAGCCACATTTTTTAAAATTTATGTTAAATAATTTATGAACTATAGCATAATATACTATGTTCCCATTATATTAAATGGTTCCTAAGTGACGTGAACGTTAATAACCCAAGACCACTAATAAACACATTCCAAAACCTTATTATTTACCTGCCTCATGCTAAAACTGTGAATATAGTAATAACACATAAAAATAAAAGTCCTGATGAGAAGTTACATAACCATATTATATACGTAAAATCTTAGTGACAAGCCAAATATTGATCTCAGGTCTCATCACTCCCAATCCAGTGACGTTTATACTATGCCCTAAAAACAGTGTCATGTTGTGACTATTCCTGGCCATCAGCCATCTCCAGCCTAAGCAGATGATCAAAATCCCTTTTATAGCAAAAAATGAAGCAAACTCATTTTTAATCACTTTGACCGCTGAAAAGTAGTAATGGTAATGTATGTCATTCCGAGACTGGAATGTTTTATTGTTACCAGCATTTTCTATTAATTATATATCTACTAAATGATTTCTCTTAAATCATCTAGAACATGAATGAGAAGAAAATTTTGCTGAGGACTAAAATGTATTTTCTGTATAATACTAGTATTATTATATCACAAAAGCCAATTCAACTAATTTCTTTAATCTTGGAGTTGATGAGAATATTTAAAATAAAAGAGAACTGACCATTTGTACTTAATTTGGGGAATTAGTAAAAAGCATACTACTATGAGACCTTAGATAATCAAAGCATTAGCTGAAACTAAAAGAAAATTCTGTATAAACTCAAAAATTTACAAAAGACTCAAGCACAATTTGAACAATTTATTGTCAGCTATACATAGACCAAAAAATTTAAGTATTCTGTTCATTTCAGAGAATGCTAATATCTATTAAAAAATAGATTTTTATAAGCAATTAAACATGGTAGCAGTGAGTTAAACAAACCCAGACTTCTCAGAATATGTAATGTTTAACTGTTGATAATCTCTTAGGGTTAAAAATATTAGCCAGAATTCTCCAAATTTTTACGATTACAGACATCAGTTTTTTCCACTTCTTTTAGAAGCTCTATTAGTGGGACATACTTGGAAAATACTGTTCCAAAGAAAGAATGAGATTGAAGGACGATAGAAGCAGACCCTAAGCATAGTTCGAGAAACTTTATTATCTGTAACCTTGAAAGTCATCACTCTTGTGTTTCTTGTATTCACTTAAAACCCTCATAAACTTTCAAGGTTGGGAAGGACAAGTTTTCTGTTAAGGGAACAAATCCAAACTAGCCCCAGGCAAAAGGATGAAATAAACAAGGTCTATTTTTGGCTTTTTACCTTCTATCATCATGTTTTCTTTCTACTACTGACAATTCACTCAGGTTGTCATCTCTCCTCCCCGCACTAAGACCCTGTTTTTCCCAGAGGGTGTTCAAACATGGCCAATTATACCTGCCTCCAAGTCCTCTCCCTGACAAAAATCCAGTTTCTGCTTAGGATACACCACCTCTGGGTATCACTGTGTTTCAGATGGAAAGCTTTTTCTAAGGGCTCAACAAATTCAGGCACTGTGGCATTTTGGGCCCTGTAACTGGAAGTAAGGAGTGTTACTCTTGGGCAAAGTCCCTATTGGAAGCTTCTCAAATTATATCTCACTAGTCATCTTATAATTTGCCTACTATCAACACCGATTCTGGAAAAAAAAAAAAAAAAAGGATTTCTCAGGAAAAACAGAGTTACATGGAGCTGTTCTTAGAAGCAACTCTGCCTTTTTGGAATAGAAAGGGCCGGGAGTCAGAGGCGTGATTTTACTCTGGTCTCTATTACCAACTGGCTCCCTAACACCTGATGTCACAGTGCCTCAGTATTCTCATCCATCCAACGGGAATAACACATTATCAGTACTCTGAAGATGTTAAAATAAGACTTATCAATAGATATGATAGTGTTTGGAGCAGCCAAAAGGCAATATGATATTCTTTCAGCAACTTTGTTGCATATAAGGTTATTAGGCTTGACCCAAAACTTTTCAAAATGACCCAGTTAGTGCTCCCAAAATGAATTATACAATATTATAACTGAAATTGCTCTTAGATGTCACTGAGTATAAGTAAGGACACTCATGCCCCCCAAATTTAAGCAGGATTTACTCAAGGTAAAGCCAAGACTGGAACCTAGTTATCTAAATCTGGACCAGAGGTTTTCCTGCTATGACAGGACACTGATGGAGCATACTTAGTCGTCCTGGAATTGAAAACCACAAATGAGAGACTGAAATCAAGGCTGGGTCAGGAATCTTGGTTTTCTTGTCTGTCAATTAAGGAACGAGTCATGATTCTATAGCCTAAGAATTAGTGATATATTAGGTCCATAGTTCTGCAGAAAATCTAAGGAATATGGCATGGAAAGCTTGCTGAAAAGTATTCAATCAACACAGAAAAAGACAAGTTTTCTCTTTCCTCTTCCATCTTCTTCACATGCAGGAATGAATACAAAATCTTTGCATATCTTGCTTAGCTTCCTCATCTCTCCTCTGGCTGCACTGCAATGGACCTTTGCTTCTGCCCTGACGCCTGTTTGCCCAAAGCCTTTTAAAATGCTTTCTAAACATATTACATTCCAAGATTTCACTCCCTAAACCATATTAAAACACAACTATATTAAATATAATTTTGAAGTAAAATAATTTATAATTTACCTCTGCATAATTCATTTAATACGGCAATTATTTCTTGCATAGCTTAAAAAACATAAGCCCTTAGGCATCTCTAGATTTGAATCTCAGACCAACCATTTACCAGCTGTAGGACTAGACAAGAAGTGCAATTTCTCCCTTCCTCAGATGCCTCAGCTGTAAATTGAGGATGCTAAATGGACTGACTACCTTAGAGAATTAGTGTGAACAATAATAGAGCTGATAAAGAGCTTTAAAAAGTCTTAAAGGTTAGCAATTGTGTAATCTTAGGAGAAGCTATACAGATATTCTTTGGACTATTCTTTCAATTTTTCTTACGTTTGAAATTTTTTTAAATAAAAAGTTAGAAAGCCCTCCCTCCTAAAATGCAGCTGCTATATAAATATAATTACTGTTATCGTTGGAATCAGTATGCATACTTGGAAATTCTTGGAAAGTGAAAATGTACCCCCCTTCTACAAAATGTTTCAAATGTAATGAAATTTGTATTTAAATTTAATAACTTATTAAGTAATTTATTAAATTTCATAATTAACTAGTGTCATATTTTCTGGATATTTAATTAAACACTTATTTATTTGAATTTTTTAGTTTCTGTGTTTTAGAGAAAATAAACCTTATACTTTTCCTTTCATTTCGTGTTATTTCCCAGAAAAGCAGGCCCCTGAAAAGCTGGTAGGTTTTGTGCCCGAGGGAATAAATAATCCTGCACCTATTTTACCTCTTTTTTTTTTTTTCACAGTAGATATTAAGCAAAGAAAGTAGAGCACAATTAAACTTTTCAGTTCTCTTCCCTATTCCACTGGGATCAATATCTTAGTAAAAAGATAGGTACCCTTCTGTATTGCCAAGTTGATAAGATGAGAAGCGCAGTGGAAATCATGCTTATTGAAGAGTATGTTGTTTTGTACAGCTTCATGCTCTGTGTGCAAATCACTGTAAGAGGTACAATAAGGAGAGCATCACAAACGACAGGAGAGGACTCAGGCAAAAGCAGCACCATGTATCATTCAGGGCACTCATTCTGAAATTCCAATTCAGACTGCACAGTTTTCTTACATGAGGTCAAGAAGAGCCAGATGGGGGGCCAAGTAATCCATTTAGATAGAGACAGTTCAATGGCCTTAGGGAACTTGTACCATTGAGCAGAACTGGAGTTGGTGCAGCGTTGATTGTGGTTTTCCCATGAGCAGAATGTACGGTTTTGTAGTTGGAGGTGGTTGAGTGATTAAACATCTTCTGTCTTTTTTATGAGAAATCACTTTGGCCTACTTTCTTAGGCTTAGTCTTTACAGTCTCATTTCACTGATTTTTTTTATTTCAGGCATGGTCAGATCTCACATAAATACCAAATTCACTTGATCAGTGAGTCAGTCAAAAATCACTTTTCGGGCAAGCAGGAAAATGAAGTCTGAGGAAGCAGCTGACCTAGACGGTGATAAGTCCCCGTGGGAGCAGGAGGAGCAGGAAAAAGAAGAAATGAATCTATGAAATATGATAGGGCTTTTGGAGTAAAAAACAAACTTCTGGTAGGAATACACCATATCTGATGGAACTCTAAGAAAAAATTAAGGATCGGATTAGAGAAAACAATGCAAATGAAAAAGACGGGGAACAGGTTTATGAGAAAGGAACCATAATTCCAAACTAATTAGATTTATACTGAACAATAGTCATAATGATGAAAACATTGATTATTAAACTAAAAATGATTATTCCGTTATACTCAGAAGACTGAAAAAAGTAGGCATGATTGCCAAGCAAGCAGGATGATAGTAAGAGGATAAATTTTCATAAAAGTCACTAGTACCTAAAAAAAACCAGATAATAGGATAAAAATATTGAAAAATATGCAGTAAATACTATGTTAAAAAACATTTTATTTTATTGTATTTTTTAGGATTTTTATTAAAAATATATAGCTAACATATAATAATATTATATTAGTTTCTGGTGTACACTATAGTTGTTCAACATTTGTATATCTAAAGAAACACCATGATAACACCAGCAACCATGTGACACCATACTATGCTGTCACAGTATTATTGACTATATTCCTTATGCTGTACATTACATCCCAATGACTTACTTGTTTTATACCTGGAAATTTGAAACTCTTATTCCCCTTCCCTTTCCCTCACTTTCTAATTTTTCAATTACAGTTGATATTCAATTTTATTTTATATTAATTTCAGGTGTGCAGCATAGTGGTTAGACATTTGCAGAACTTAAAAAGTGATCACCTCGACTAGTCTAGTACCCACCTGGCACTATACATGGTTACTACCATATTTTTGACTATATTCCCTATGCTTTACTTTACATCCCCACGACTATTTTATGACTACCAATTTGTATTTCTTAATGTCTTCACATTTTTCACCCTGTCCTCCAACTCCCTTCCATCACCTGAATTTAGTTACCCATCTGACACCATACATAGTTATTACAATATTATTGACTATAATCCTTATGCTATACCTTACATCCCCATGATTACTTTGTAATAATTAATTTGTACTTCTTAATTTCTTCCGCTTTTCCACCCATCCCCTAAACTTCCCTCTAATCTGGCAACCATCAAAATATTCTCTGTATCTATGAGCTTGTTTCAGTCTTCTTTGTTTGTTTGTTTTGTTCTTTAGATTCCACATATAAGTGAAATCACATTGTAATTGTCTTTCTCAGTCTGCCACTTAACTCAGCAAAATACCCTGCAGGTCCATCCATGCCACCACAGATGGCAAGATCCCATTCCCTGCCATGGCTGAGCAATATTCCACTGTATATATGTACCACCTCCTCTTTACCCATTGATCCATTGATGGACACCCAGGCTGCCTCCACATCTTGGCTATTGTGAACAATGCTGCAATGAACATATGGGTGCATCTGGGTTTTTTTTGGCTAATTACCCAGAAGTAGTATTACTGGGTCCTTTTTGTTTCTTGTTATAGCCTTCGTTTTAAAGTCTACTTTGCCCGATATAAGTATTGCTACCCTAGATTTTTCTTTTCATGAAATATCGTTTTGCATCCGTTTACTTTTAGTCTGTTTGTGTCTTTTTATCTGACGTGAGTCTTTTGTAGGCAGCTTATCCTTATCCATTCAGCCATCCTATCTTTTGATTGGAGCATTTAATCCATTTGCATTGAAAGCAATTGCTGATAGATATGTAGTTATTGCCATTTTATTATGCAATTTTTTGCCTTTTTATTTCTCCCCCTCTTAAAGAAGTCCCTCTTACATTCTGGATAATACTTGTTTGGTAGTAATGAATTCCCTTAGCTTCTTCTTGTCTGGGAAGCTCTTTATCCATCTTTCGATTTTAAATGATAGCTTTTCTGGGTTCAGTAATCTTGGTTCTATGTTCTGGCTTTTCATCACGTTGACTATTTGTACTAATCCCTTCTGTCATGCAAAATTTTTGTTGAGAAATCAGCTGACAATCTTTTGGGAGCTCCCCTGTAAGTAACTAATTGTTTTTCTCTTACTGCTTTTAAAATTCCCTCTTTGTCTTTAACCTTTGCCATTTTAATTATTATGTGTCTTGACGTGGACCTGTTTGAGTTCATCTTTTTGGGGGCTCTCTGATTTTAGTCATTATTTCTTCAAATACGTTCTCAATCCCTTGCTTCTCTGTTTTCCTTCTGGTACCCCTATGATGCAAATGTTGTTACATTTGATGTTGTCCCAAAGGTCTCTAAACTATTCTCATTTTGGGGGATTCGTTTTTCCTTTTGCCGTTCTGCTAGCTTCTCTTCCAAATCGCTGATTCGATCCTCTGCTCCATCTACTCTCCTGGCTATTCCTTCTACTGCATTCTTCATTTCATTTATTGTGTTCTTCAGTTCTGATTGGTTCTTTTTTATGGTTTCTATGTTTGTTTTTTATTCCTGATATCTCTTTGTTGAAGTTCTCACTAAGTTCCTTGAGCACTCTTATAATCATTTCTTTGAACTCTGTCTCTGGTAGGTTGCTTGAATCCATTTCTTTTAGTTCTTTTTCTGTAGTATTTTTGTTCTTTCATTTGGGATATATTTCTTTGTTTCCTCATTTTGGCTATCTCTCCATATTTGTTTCTATGTTTTAGGTAGGACTGCTGTGTCACAGCCTTGCCAGGTGACCTTATGTAGTAGGAGTCCAGTGGGGTCCCCTTATGTACAACAGTCTCCCTGTTCACCTGAGCCAGGTGCTCCAGTAGTGTCCCTTGTGTGGGTTGTCTGTTCTCTCCTGTTATACTTGAGCCTTGATTGCTGTTGGCACGTCAGTAGGTGATATTGACCCTCAAGCTGACTGGCTGTGGGGTTTGGCCAAATCCACAGCTTATGGGCTGCTGTATGGGGTGCTTACACCATGGAACAGGATTGCCCCAGGATTGCCCAGACTCTGGTGACTGTTGAGACCACCCTTTTCGTGTGCCACTTGTGGGCTAATTGGGTGGTGCTCTGCTGTCGTGACCCATCCTCCAGTTATGTTGGTTCTGGGGCCTCTTGGGAGAGCTCTTGTGCAGGTCCAGGTCACTCACTGCCTGTAACCAGCTGGGGATTACTTGTTAGGAGCTACAAAGCAATCCACAGTTGGTTGCTGCCTCTTCTATACCTGGAGGAGTGTGGGAGAGGCCAGGCTGTGACCCGAGGACGGCTGCCACAAGTAACGGGTAGAGTAGCTCTACAAAAAGCCAGGACACTGAGAGCCCCTGCCATCTGCTCGTTCCTATGGGGTTCAGCCACTGATAAAGCCTCCTGCTGTAAGCAAATTGGGTGAAGTGATTCCCAGTGAGTTAGCTGGGTGGAGCAGTGGAGCTCACTAGGCCAATCAGATTCAGATTCGGCCTATGGGGGTGGGCTCAACACAGGAAAGGTGGAGTCTGCCTGCCAGCTGCACAAGAGAATCACCCCACATAGGGAAAACAGGGATTGTCCTCCAGCCCTCTCCCCTGAAGTTACACAACTCAGTCTCTCCCCATGTCTCCAATGCTCCCAGTGTCACCGCCCCTCCACTGGAGCCAAAGGTGAGTGCCTGAGAGTGAGTCTGGGTGCATGCTTTTTAAGAGGATGTCTGAGTTTCCCACAGCCTTCCACCCCACCTGCATGGTTGGAATCCCCACTGTTTGATACAGTCAGATATTGTGGGGGCTTCTCTTTCTGGCACTACTACTCCAGGCTGGGAATACTGGTGTGTGGCTGGGGTCCCTTGATTCTCTGGGGGGATCCTCCATGGCTGAGATATCCCTTTGGATTCTCAACCACCACACGGAGGTTTGGGGTAAGCCCATTTCTCATCTTGCCCCACTACTGGTCTCGACGTGGTTTCTTCCTTATTTATAAAATTCCTAGATGTCAGATGGTTCTCCAGGTTGGTTGTTCTGTAATTTAGTTGTAATTTTTGATATGTTCATGGGAGGAGGTAAGCACAGTGTTTATCTACTCCTCCATGTTGAATCTCTGAGCCTTAGAAAACATTTTAAATGATTGAAACCACAGAGGGACAGTTGGCATTTGATATCTTTTGTAAGCTATGTATATGTATTACTTTATCAAATGTTCTTAAAAGTAAGGAAAACATGACAATATTTTTATGACTTAATTTTACTTTCTGATGTCTGACATCTTACAAAAAATTGGTAACATCAGTGCTGGTTGAGAAAGTAGATATTAATCTAATATGCCTTTTATAGAAAGAGTTCGTAAAGGAGAAATGCTCAGAGAGGCAGCAGAATAAACATTGCAAACGTGCAGCACCCCAGAGGGATTAGGACATGACTCTTTTGCTCCTCAACAGAAAGGCAGCAGACTCTCCATTCCAGGTCTGGCAGCCAGAGCTAAGAGCACGAAGCAAAGGGAGAGGTAAGAAGCTTGTCTCATTGTAGTATGATTGGCTGATTTAATCACGTTTGCATTTTTGAAAATAGACATAATTATAAATTGTTTCCTTTTAATTCCAAAATACAAATGCATTTCCCTTTTTAACACCACTTTCACCATATATATTTTATCTATATTACAAGGTTTTGTGTGTTTTCCTTTCCCTGCATTTTCTGGCTTTCTGGGAATACGGTCTATTACCTTATAACAAGGGAGCAGCATTGAGGCTGTGAAAAACGCAGTGAATTGTCATTAAAAGTTCAGTTGTTGTAATGAACATCACAGATGTCAGGATATGTGCAGGTCTGATTTTCATTTGTAAGAGATGCTTTCATTACCACCGCATTAGTCAGGGGTATCTATTTAAACGCGTTGGTAGTTAGTTGATGCAGAACATCTGGCCACATTGGTTTTGATGGCTAGGTGACCGAAGCTTTTCTGGTGCCCGCCAAGAACAACGTCAGTAAATCAGGTTCCCAGGTGTTGTTAATTATCCCTTCAGGGAAAGTGGTAATGGATTCATAAAATAAAAGAATTAGAAGGATCAAAAAAGGTCATTAGGTCCAATAGTTTTCTAATGTTTAACTCTATATTACTTATTACCTAAAAGATTCTCCTACGTGAACTTTGGTCATGTCTGACTAAAAATGTTATATCATTTTTATTAATAGCGCAAATTGGTAATTTAGTGAGAAGTTTCTCATCGATGTCCCATTAAATGGCATTTGATTCTCTCCATTAATTCTCGTAACCTTTACCACTAGCAAACGGTTGCCCAAGTGTGCAGGATATTATTTTTCTTTTCTGAAGTCATCTTCAGACTGAATACATAAAAGAAATTTGTTTTATTTTTCCCACTCCCTAATGTCCAATAAAGATTTTATTCAAACACCAATAAGCTAGATGTCAACTTTATCTTTAAAATGTCTACATTTTTAAATTATGAAACAATATTAAATGTATGGGGCACACAAGAAGTGCAAAAACCTTTTTAACTGGATTAAATATAGTAAAGGAATTTGAGTGCTGGGGCAGAAGAGAAAATCTGATTCCAGAAGTAATCAATACACCCTCCATAAATAATTCAGTCTATTCCTATTGAAATTAGCTCTTCATTTTTAAAAATACCGAGTGTATACATTAAAATTCATGACTGTTCTAAAACAGTTGTTTCATTTATGAATGCTTATGAGAATAACCACTAAGTTACAAAATTAGTTCCCACAACTTAGAAAGCAACAAAATTGACATTTCCTGAGAGAAAATTAGACTTTTCAAAAGAGACCAAAAGAAAGTTTATCTTGTTTTGGTGGGATCTTTAATTGGAGGGAAGGGTAATAATAATTATAGCTTTTCAGTTGTTCTTACAAATCTACAATGAAATGGTAAAACCAGAATCTAGCAAGATGTTTGTTCTCCTTTTGATATTCAACATTTTTTCAGTAATAAAGAGGTGATAAATATATTTGAGGTCTACCTTGTCGGCAAGAAAAGGATAAATGGCTCACTTGTAGGAGGTCGTTTCAACTTTCCAATTATCTGAATACCATTTAAGAATGACCTTTTCCAAGTGTGTTAGGTAGCACACTAGTTCCTGGAAAAAAAAAAATTCTGCTTGATCAATTAAGGAGTGAGACCCATTTTTGATGGCTCATCAGAGCCCTTTCCCATTTCCTCCCCTCGCCCATCATATCCAGAAACAGAGCCAATTTATAATGCCCTGAGAATGACTCTGCCCTTTGTAATGAAAATCCTAAAAATAATAACCGTTTTATCCTCTGTGAGAACAATGTGATCTACACACAGATACACACATACATATATACACATTCCCTGATACAGCAATCAGACCCAAGGACCACAGCAAAATGAGAGCTCTTGTTTAAAAAGCAGGGGGAAAGTGTTAAACATGCTAAAATACGATGCTTTTTTGCTGGGTTCCACAGTCCCTCTTTCAACTTATCAAAATGGTTTCTTAAAATTTGCTATTTAATGTTGTTCTAACTTAAAATTTATCTTGCACTGTGCAATGTCAGTTTTAAATGCAAATATGGGACCATTTAATATGTATGCAGAATCACTGAAATTACATAATTTGTATCCTGTAGCGTATACATGCATATGTATTTCACTCTTACCACAACTGTGGAAATGCTAAACAAAATTAACTCAAGTGTTTGTATTTCACTTATTGATATGTGTGTGTCCTACCCACAACCTTTGCTTTTGTTTTATTGATGAATAAGGAAGAACTGGAAGGAAAAAAGAACTGTAGGTTGCCCTATCCTTTTTTTTCCTTTTCTATCATCATTTTCAGCATAAGTGATTGGCTACTAAATGGACGTAACACAAGTAAGAAAGGCTGTAATAAGGTTCTTGGTCGTTCGTGGTTTCTTAGAACACCATTGTCTTCTTTCTGCATTCAAAGCAAATTCTGGTTGATATGGAAAACATCACCTCTCTGGGCTGTCAACACCCTTACTTACTCAGCCACAGACGTGACACATTTTCCACATGCTCTCGCTGGGCTCAGACACATTGTGGAATTCCATAATTCTGTGCTCATGGGGTACCATGAGCCCTTGGGTGAATGGGGCAGCCAGAAATGGCACATACGCGTGTTGCACATTTCTCCTCAGTTCATGGCCATGTGTCATTGTACAACCAGATTTCAATTATAAAACACAAGTTCAAAGATAAAATTATGAAGAATTTTAAGATGGCCATAGAAGAGTATTACACCAACCTGGGCCCTTTCTGAGGACAGAGGCTGGTGATGCCACTACACCGGCCACGTGGCCAGGGGCTGGGCCCTGGTCCTGCCAGGAACACTTTGCTTGTATTTTGTAGGGCTTCCCTGCTTGTCCATGCTTTTCTTCTCTCTCCTAGTGGATAAAGTAACATAGAGAAGAGACTTCCAAAACATGTTGATAAGTATTTTCATAGAATCTTTTTAAAGTTGCTTTAAGTATTTGACACCTACATGAGGACAGGAATCCTGAAAACAAAAATGCCCAGCGTAGTTTTCAGGAAAAAAGTAAACTGAAGAGAGATAAAAGCAATTAATCAAACGTTAAAATGAATCAGTGGTTAAAGTTCGACTTTGATAAAGCCATACTCTCACTCTATTGATGAAGGCCACTGTTAAGTGATATTTTTAATTTGAAACTACTGCGCTGACTTAGAAAAAGGTAGTATATGAACCCTAATATTCACTGGAAAAGCCAATGATCTGTAGAAATTTGAATACCAAGCCTTAGAGACGTCTTGTTTGTGCTCTGTTGAGACTGCCCGTATTCATAATTATGTTCCAGAGACTGAATTGTGAGTCATAATAAAATATCAGACAGTACTATGTTAGAATTCAATATTTATCTTATTCTGTTTCAGTACATATCATGAAATTTGGTAACATGGTAGCCTTCAGACATAAGACACTAAACATCTGACTTATTCATTGGAAACAGGAGAGCAAGCATAAAATTTAGTTTTGTTGCCCTCCTAGAAAAAAAGAAAGGACAAAGCATTAAAGTCAAGGATCTAAGAATTTGTTTCCTCCAAATGTGAAATAAATAACACTTGTCTAGCCCATGGAATGATAGACCTTATTGACATGATAAATGGCACAAGTTTAGGAGAACCCCCAAATACTGTATCCCACATTTACTGAAGCATATTGGATAAGTTATTGTCTAGAAGCATGATTATTTTAATTACACTGTATATTTTGCCTCAAATATTTTTGCCTATTTGTTTGATTTTTTTGTTTTCTGGCCCGTGGTCGACATATAGTCACCATCACAATGAAACGTTTGGACACACAGAATACAGATGTGTTCTAGCCGAGCTACCTCGGCATGTGCCTCCCTGGTGAAACTCAGTCTTCCTGGGAACACTTAACTTTTGGGAACCTTGGCATTGATTCAAAGATTGCCTACATCAGAGCTGGGAACCTTCGAATGACTGGACCATGCGTATATGCTCTTTGTTCATCGATTCATTCAATCAACTAATGTTTATTCAGCATCATATATGTGCAAGCACAGTATTATGGAGATTACAAATATTAATCACACAGGAACCTTCACTTTAAAGGACATCTAGAGGTGGAGATAAAACATCTGTAGTCATAACTATCTCATAAGGTAGAAAGTGGAAATCATAGGGAAAAAACTCATACATGTAAGGGAGTTTAGAAGAGAAGATGGGCTGCTTTCTCTTATGTGCAATTTATATGATTATGTACTGGGAAAACTAGTTAAAATCAAGTGAAAACCATGAGACAAATCAGATACTTCATTAAGTTAAAAAGAAACACTGAAAAATTGACAAATTTCTTACATAATAAAGTTAACCAGTTAATATACAATGGGAAAAGCCAGATAATAATGACCAAGAACAAAACAACATACTTAGTAATAAATATAAAGAAGCAGAATTTGGACATTTTGAGATAAAATGAAAACAGGTAGAGGAAACAGTATATGTAAACGCACAGGAAATTAGAAGTGAATAGGCGTCACACATAAAAAACAGTTTGTCCTTTAGAACAGTGCTTCTCCAATTTGAAGGTGCATATGATTACCTGAAGATCTTGTGAAAATGCAGATTCTGATTCAGTAGGTCTGGAATGGGGCCTTAGATTCTATGTTTTTAACAATCTCTCAGATACTGTCAGTGCTACCGATTTATCAGCCACGCTGCATAGTAGGAGTTTAGAGTACATGAAACATACAAGAGAAAAGCTCATTGGGAACGTTCAGTGGAACAAAGAATTTAGGCTTAGTTTGGGCTTGATTATGTAGAAAATAAAGATTTCTGAAAACAAATTATTTTTATCAATGCTGAACTCTTTTAAAGTTAATAAAGCAACTGCGTTTAGGACAGATATGTTTTTTCCTGAGTTGAATAGCATCTCAAAGATCAAATGATAAAAACCTGTATTTTCACAACCAAATGATGAGCTTTTGGTGCATGAGTATCGAGGAACCTGCCTCCTTAACAACCTCCTATCCAGGTTGGACGTTTTGGAATCACTGGACCATAAGATCCCTACAAAATATGTAACTTTCTCAGATTTGTATTACCAACGTCTTCAGAGGAGGAGGCTTCTAGAAACCATCTGTAACACAGCTTTCATGGGTAATGTCTGGGTAGAGGAAGTGTGTGTTATAAATTCAATTTAAAAAACAAGGCCGAGAATCAAACGATGTATAAAACGTCTTGGGTAAGCAGGGATTGTTTCATGAATGCAAGGACAGCTGAATATTTTAAGACCTGAATTCTCCCCCAGCTTTTCCTATCTTGATAAATTGCCCCCTACAGTATATCCATTTGCTGAACCAAAAATCTGAGAGGTATTTATAATTTCTGTATGTCCCTCATCTCCCACATGCAGTTATTCACTAAGCACCGTGTATTCTACTTCCCAGATGGACTTCAAATCTAATTATGTATCCTCTACCCTCACCGTATGCCAGGGAATCCTGATTACTTGACTAGACTACTACAAGAGCTTCTTAACTGGTCTTGCCATTGCCTCTCTTTCTCATGCCCCCCCAATACCTTCCTCACAAAGGAGACAGAGCGAGCTTTTTAAGATATAAATCCCATCAGTTCATTTCCCTGATTAAAGCTGTATATGGCTGCCCACTGCACTTCAAATACAATCCAAACTCCTCACTGTGGCTTGTAAGGCAAATTTATCCCTTCTTCTACCTCCAATAATGCTTCAGCCACGTGCCAGCCTTCTTGTATTTTCCTGGACTCCGAGGATCTCTTTCTTGCCTTAGGGCCTTCACATGGACTTATCTCTCTCCGATGATCGTTTTCAGGGAGGCATTTCCTAATCACTCTGTACAAGTGCAAGTCCCTCACACCCCCAAACTTTGTTATTGCAGCATCCCAGTCCCTTCCTGTATGTTATTCTACATTTATGGTAACATTCTCCTTTTTTAAAAGATTTTTATTAAAACGTAGGTAATATACAATATTATATTAGTTTCAGGTGTACACCATAGTTATTGAACATTTGTATACCTAAAGAAGTGATCCCCATGATAAGTCCAGCAACCACCTGCCGCCTTATCATGCTGTCACAATACTATTGACCATATTCCGCATGCTGTACATCACATCCCCATGGCTTAATTGTTTTACACCTGGAAACCTGAACCTCATATTCCCCTTCACCTTTTCCCTTCTTTTTAAATTTTCAATTACAGTTCAGATTCGATATGATTTTATATTCATCAGGTGTACAGCATAGCGGTTAGGCATTTATATAATTTAAGAAGTGATCCCCCTGACTAGTCTAGTAGCTCCTGGCACTATACATAGCTATTACCATATTATCGACTATATTTCCTTGCTTTACTTTACATCCTCATGACTATTTTGAAGCTATCAATTTGTGCTTCTTAATCCCTTCACCTTTTCAACCCTGCCCCCAAGTCCCCCTCCCATCTATCACCCCAATAAATCTAATATGCATCTGACACCACAGTTATTACAATATTATTGACTATATTCCTTATGCTGTAACCTACATCCCCATGGCTACTGTGTAACAACCAATTTGTACTTTTTTTTTTTTTTTTAGAGGACAACACATTTAGTTTTATTTTAATCAAATCACAACACTTTCTTTTCCAACTGTTGCAAATTGAATCTAATTTTCTATTACAGGTCCACTTTTAAAAGTTTTCCTGTCACATTATAGCATGCCTCTTTTTTCATACAGAGAAATAGTCCCAAATTCTTCCTCAAGTAAAAATAACTCCGTTCCAGTAAATGGTAATACATGAAATTACAGTAAAGTAGACAGAAGACACTTAAAAGGACAACCAAGAAGTCTTCCAACAGTTTATTAGAAAGAATGTAGACATTAAAAAAAAAAAATCCCACTGTCATGAACATAAATTGAGCTTTTCAGCCTGGTACAAGCTGAATCAAAAAAATAAAAAATCCAATAGTGTATTAACATTTTTTCTCTCATTTGCAACACTGACAGTGCAAATACAAATTTGGCCTAAATGTACAGACACTCAAGCCACAATGTACAGCCTTTCTTTGTCCTCCATACTAAGAGATATCGAAGTTTCAGGGTCAAACAATACCAAATGTACAGGCTTCAGAAACCATCTAATTAGGACATTCACTAGTTTTAGCTAAGGTACATCTGGATCACTGACATGTGATCCCTTATGTACAATAATGTGAAGTAAATTTTTAGAAAAATCGAACTTTAGTGGAACAATCCTGATGAATATAACAGGTTACCAGTTTAAGGTATCAACCAATTTGTTTCAGCCAGTTTGAGTCCACGTTCTAAAACCTAAAACTCAGTTATCTTTCTGTAAGGCAAGAGCTTCCTATCACTTTAGTATCTCTGTTATGAAATAAAGGAGACTTAGGTGAAATGTTTTTATCTATCACTACTGCTGTATCAATTGCCTAGGACCTTGAGAGTGTCATTGAATTCTGGGAAATGTTCCTGCATAAGGTTATTGCCTCAGCTGACTTAAAATTGCCCCATACAATGGTCTATCAACCCTTAGTGAAGCCTTTAAGAAGACAAACTGGTTGAAAATAGGTTAAAGGAAGCAAATACAGCATCTGCCTTTAGAGTTATCAACTCAGGAATTCTCAGTTCTGAAATCTGCAGAGAAGTTGTTTTCCTTTCTCAAAATCCAGTGAGTGTATTTCTTACTCCAGATCTGGCATTTTTTCATCATCACTGTCTTGTGAATCATCATCTGCTCCATCTACTTCTGGTAAATCTACATCCTCATCACCACCCATGTTGTTCATCATCTCAGAGAAATGATCCAAAGTAGACATGTCTTCATCTGAATTGTCTTCCCACTCTTTCCAATTATCGAAGTCCACATTAAGCCAATTAAGCTCTGCCCTTTCTTTGGTTAACTTTGGCCATGACTGGCTAGATACTCCTTTTCGTAAACAACATAAAATTGATCAATCCGTTCTTTTATGCTTGGAATCATTTGGATCAATACAGTGAAAAAGATCCATTTCATTTAAATGTTTAAAATTATCATTTCCTCCCAGACAACTGCATGTAAGTTTGGATTTTTCAAAATTTACATTAATATCTTTACTGTCTTCAACAAAGAATTCAATGAAGACATAGTCCCTTTGATCACTTTAGTCCCGTATCACTTTGCAGAAGCAGGCCGTATCATGAACCAGTCAGGGGGATGGGTGAACAGGTGAGTGGGCCTCTCCCGTGGCAGGTGATGGCCAGTCACCTCTTCTCTGGTGGCCACTCCTGTGTTTTCTCCCCAGTGGTCTTGTCTCCCAATTTGTACTTCTTTATCTCTTCCCCTTTTCACCCACCCCCAAACCCCCCTGCTGTCTGGCAATCATCAAAATATTCTCCATATCTATGAGTTCATCTGTTTTGTTTAGATTTCACATAAAAGCAAAATCACACTCCATCTGTCTTTCTTCACTTATTCTTTTCTTTAGATTCCGCAAATAAGTGAGATCATATGGTACTTATGATCTCTGTCTGACTTATTTCACTTAACATAATGTTCTCTAGGTCCATCCATGTTGTTGCAAATGGTAAGATTTCTTTCTTCTTTATGGCTGCGTAATTCTGTCTGACATACTCTACTCAGCACAATACCCTCCAGGTCCATACATGCCATTGCCTTCTCTGGCTGAGCAATATTCCACTGTATATATATACCACCTACTTTTTATCCATTCATCCATCGGTGGGCACTCAGGCTGCCTCCCCATCTTGGCCATTGTAAACAATGCTGCAATGAACATATGGATGCACATATCCCTTCAACATAGTGTTTTGGATTTTTTCAGATAAACACCCAGAAGTGGGATTACTGGATCCTTCTTTGTCTCTTGCAATAGCCTTTGTTTTAAAGTCTATTTTGCCTGGTATAAATATTGCTACCCCAGCTTTTTTGTTTGTTCGTTTCCATTTTCATGAAATATCATTTTCCATCCTTTACTTTCAGTCTATGTGTGTCTTTCAATCTGAAGTGAGTCTCTTGTAGGTAGCATATGTAAAGGTTTTGTTTTCTTACCCATTCAGCCACCCCATCTTTAATTGAAGCATTTAATTCATTTACATTTAAAGTAATTGTTGATATATATATACTTATTGCCATATTATTATTCATATTTTTTGTGTTGTTTTTTTTTTTTTTTTCCTTCTTCAAAAAGAAGTCCCTTCAACTTCTTGTAATACTGGTTTGGCGGTGATAAACTCTTTCAGCTTTTTCTTGTCTGAGAAGCTTTTTATCTCTCCTTCAAGGCTAAATGATAGCTTTGCCAGGTAGAGTAATCTTGGTTGTATGTCATTGCTTTTCATCATGTTGAATATTTTGTGCCAGTCCCTTCTGGCCTGCAAAGCTTCTGTTGAGAAATCAGCTGACAATCTTATGGGAGCTCCCTTGTAGGTAATTGCTTTTCTCTTACTGCTTTTAACATCCTCTCTTTGTCTTTAACCCTGGCATTTTAATTATGTTTCTTGGATTGAGCCTCTTTGGGTTCATCTTTTTTGGGATTCTCAGTGTATCCTGGGCTTGCATGTCTATTTTCTTCACCAGGTTAGGGAAGTTTTCAGTCATTACTTCTTCAAATAGATTTTCAATCCCTTGATTTCTCTCTTTTCCTTCTGGTACCACTATGATGCAAGTGTTATTACACTTGATGTTGTCTCAGAGGCCTTTTAAACTGCCCTCATTTTTTTTTTTTAATTCTTTTTGCTTTTCCCTTTTCCCATTGGATGTTTTCTGCTACATTGTCTTCCAAATAGCTGATTCGATCTTGTTCTTCATCTAGTCTGCTGGTGACTCCTTCTAGTGCATTCTTCGTTTCAGTTATTGTGTTTTTCACTTCTAACTGGTTCTTTTTTATGTTTTCTATCTCCATTTTTGTTTCCTATCTCTTTGTTGAAGTTCTTCCTGAGATTATTGAGCATCCTTATAACCAGTGGTTTGAACTCTGTCTGTTAGATTGTCTCCATGTTATTTTTTGTTCTTTTTCTGTAGCTGTGTTTTGTTTTACTTTTTGTTTTGTTTTGTTTTTTATTTGGGATCTGTTTCTTTGTCTCCCTGTTTTGGCTGCCTCCCTGTGTTTGTTTCTATGTATTAGGTAGGGCTGCTATGCCTTCCAATCTTGGTAGATTGGCCTTATGTAGTAGGTGTCCTCTGTGACCCAGTGGCAATCTCCCTGGTCACCAGAGCTGCATTTTCCAGATGTGTCCCTTGTGGGGGTTTTGTGTGCCCGCCTGTTGTAATTAAACCTTGATTGCTGTTTGCAAGTCAATTAGAGGGATTCACACTCAGGATGATTGATTGTGAGTACTGACCATGACTACATTGGAGGAGCTGTTGTGCAGGAGCTGACCCTACAGAGCAGGGTTTGCTGCAGCAGGGCTCTGATGTCTGCCCAGTCTGTCCATAGGTTGTGTCATCTTTGGAGGTGACTAGGTGATGCTCCAGCTCAGTCTGAAGCTGGCCACTGAGAATGCTAGCCCCAGGGCCTCTTGGGAGAAGGCCCACTGCAAGCCAAGTCCAGAAACAGCCTGTGCCCTACCTGCGGCCACCTGGCATGAACCACAGAGCACTGGGCTTGGATGTGCCTAGAGACTCCAAGCTGTGATTCAAGGCCACCTGCCACTAGTGCTGATTTTAGGGCTGCTCAGCAAGAGGTACTGGACATGCTGAAGCCAGATCCTGCTTGTTTGGGTTTTGTGCAACTTTGAGAGATTTTAGGAAAGTCCAATGCATGATCCAAACCAGACAGTTTAAAAGGAAAAGCCACTGGGAGCAGCTTGGGTTTGCCCAAAAGTTGGGTGGGGCAGGGTCTCAGGGAATCAGGGGAACGAACTGTGTTAGCCAGGTTAATGGTGACTCACATATGCAGCTGCCTGGGTCTGCATGCTGGGAGGGGAAGGGCTCAACAAAGAAGTAATGGCTTTCACCAGCTCCTCCCTCCATGAGAAACTACCCCGCCAGCCCTTATCCTGGAGCCAAACAACTCAGTTTCTCCCTGTATGTCCTTGATGTCTTTTGAGCTGCTGCCCCAGTGCTGGAGCTCAGAATGAGTGAGTCTGTCAGCGAGTAAGTTCATGTGTGGGCCCTTTAAGAGGAATGCCTGGAGCTGCAGCCACTTTCTATCTCGCTGAACCAAAATTTCTTCTGGTTTTCACAACCAGAAGTTAAGGGGACTTCTCTCCCCAATGTTGGAACCCTGGGCTAGGAGGCCTGTGTAGGGCTAGGATCCCTTACAGCCAAGATATCCTTCCCCATTCTTAATGGTCACACACGGATGTGAGACCAGCCCAGTCCATGTCTCTGTCCCTCCTACCAGTCTCAAGGTGGCTTCTTCTCTGTGTCCATAATTGTCGGGCTTTGGTTCAGCTAGACTTCAGGTAATGTTCAATGATGGTTGTCCTGCAGCAAGATATGTATTTCTTTGTATATTTGTTTTGTGTCTGTCCCCTACTGGGTTACAAACTCTGTGAAGGCAGAGTCTATGTCTTTTTGATTCATCTTTATAAAGGCAGCATCATGTTCATTTAATTCAACAAATTTGTTGAATACATAAGATGTGCTATTTTAAGTTCTTGATATACAGCAGTGAATAAAACAGATAAAAATACTTGCCCTCATGGAACTTATGGTAGTTGTGGGAAACCGACAAGAAATAGATAATGAGGTAAAATTTAAAGTATGTCAGATGGTGGTACGTGTTTGGTAGAAAAAAATAAAATAAGGCACAGAAAAACCAAAGGAAATGGTGGGTATGTACAGGGTTTACTACTTTAAATGGGGGTGTGGCAGGGAAGGTCTCAATTTATAATATTAATAGATGAAAGGTTTATAATAATATATATTTAACATATTGAAAATAATGTTAATTTATGTATAATTAATATAATGCATGTTATGTATTATAGAAATGTGTTAGATTGATATAATATATATAATTATAGATTAATACCTATAACATTAATCAGTTAAAAACATCCTATGTACAGAAAAGAGATATTTGATAAATTCAACATCTCGTCACCATAAAATATCTGTATAACGTAGGACTGAAAAGATACTTTTAAAATATTTTTTAAGATTTTTAGCACAAATCATCAGAATCACGCATTCCCTTAGAGTTCCAATCAAGTCAGAAGTTAGAAATGCCAACCAAATACATTTACTATTGACCTGGAAATGCTAAACAATATAATTAGGAAAACAAACAAAAGGATGAAATAAAAGCAAAAGGCATACATACTGGAAAAGTGGAGTGAAAATTATTTTCATATAATGTAATTATATTCATGGAAACCATTATACCCAACTAATAACATGTTAGAACTTATAAGTTTCCAGTTAAAACATGAGACGTAAAAAACTAGAAACATTCTGTTGGGAGAATACCATTCACAATAGCAAGAAAAAAACAACGTAGTTCGGATTTGATTTTTAAATAAATTTCAGGAAATGATTTTACTGAAACATATTTTTCAGAACTTGAATAATTTGAGACATGTCATCACCATATGTAGAAGACCCAATCATTGAAAATATGTCAACTCTTTCAAATTATTCTATAAATTAACATAACCCAAATCAAAGCCAAAATGAAATTTATGGGAAAGTAACAAAATAAATTTAAGGTTTCTGTGGAAAAAATAAAGTATCAGATTAGTCAGTAAAATATGAAAACAAAAAAGAGGAATTTGCCCTACTCAGAATTAAAATATATTACTATTCCACAAAACTCAAAGCAAAGTAATGCTGGTGAAGAAATCAACAGAGAATGCAGTGGAACGAATTAAGAATTCAGAATTATAATTACACATGTGTGGAAGGGACTATAGTATGTAAAAAAGTTGTTATTTTTAATCAGTAGAGAAAGTTTGTGCCTTATTTTTTAAAAATATCATTTTTTACTTAATAACTATTAAAGAGCAAAGTAAGTGCTTCACAGATCAAAATTATTCCAGATCAAGTAAGAATTTAATTGTTTTAAAAGTGAGAAAAGCATGCTAATGTATGTTAGCATGTAACTTGTAATATTTATATAATTGCAGAGCAAATACTATAGGCAGAAAACACAAAAGAATTGATAAAATTTGTCTTCAAAGACATTAGAAACTTTAGAATGGTACACCAAGCACATACCTAAACCAAAAAGCTTCAGTTGTTATAAAGTGTAATATATATGAAAAAATTATTAATATTACTAATTTTAATTGGCTATTAAGAGAATGACCAAACAAGACTGTGAGAAATCAAAATTAAGAAAACAAACTGATCCAAAAATGAGCAAAAGATAGGAACATACACTTCACCAAAGAAGATACACAAATGGCAAATAAGTACATAAAAAATGATTAACATCATGTCATCAATGAATTGAAAACTGATACAATGACTAGACAGCACTGAACACCTATTAGAATTCTGGCAAGGATATGGAGCAACAGGAACTCTCGCTCACTGCTGGTGGAAATGCAAAATGGTACAGACAGACGGATTGAAAGTTAATGTGGCAGTTTCTTAACAAGCTTAATATAGTCATGCTAACTCGAGCAATTGTGTTCCTTGGTATTTATTGAAATGAAGTGAAAACTTATATTCACACAAAAACCTGAATACAAACGTTTATAACCACTTTATTAATTATTGCAAAAAACTGGAAACAGCCAAAATGTCCTTCAATAGGTGAAAGTATGAACAAACTGTGGTATACCTATACAATGGAATATTATTCAACGCTAAGAAGAAATGAGCTATCAAGCCATGAAAAGGCATGGAGGAAACTGAAATGCATATTGCTAAGTGAAAAAGCCAATCTGAAAATGATTCCAAGTATATGACAAACTGGAAAAGACAAAACTGTGGAGACAGTAAAAAGATCAGTGGTTTCTGCAGGGGATGGCAGGGGGAGGTGAGTAGGTCGAGTACAGAGTATTTTGGGAGCAGTGAAATTATCCTGTATGATACCATAATGATGGATAAATCGCATTTTATGTTTTTCAAAATCCATAGAACTGTACAACACAAAGAGTCAACTCTAATATAAACTATAGTCTTTAATAAATAATGTATCAATATTAGTACATCAGTTGTAACAAGTCTACCACATTGCAAAATGTTAGTAATAGGGAAACTAAGTGGTGGGGAAAGAAAAGAAGTGTATGAGAACTCTATATTTTCTGCTTAACTTTTCTGTACACCTAAAAATATTCCAAAATAATAAAGAATTTTTTTTACATGGGCTAAAAGCACATACAGGAAATTTACTAAAAAAGTAAGTGTCCCAAACATTTAGTGACACATTTGTTCCCACTAATAATCCAAGAAATGAACATTGAAATAAGAGTAGAGTACCTTTTTTTTTGTCTATCAATATAGCAAAGATTAACAGGAATGAGGCTCCCGGGATTATCTTTGTTTTGAGGAAATAAACCCTTTGCTGTACAGCCTGCGGAACTGTATCGGGACAAACTTTCTATATAGCTATTTGTCAAAATATATCAAATTACTAAAATAAAAATATCTACTTCTTTGACCTAATGATCCCAAATCTGTGCATTTATATCAAGGAAACAGATAAATTAGTAAATGCACACCTACCATGTTATTCATCGTAGTTTATTATAGAAACAAAATTACAAACAATGAAAGTCCAATAAAAAGGGATTGATTAAATATATTATGTGCATACATATGAGTATTTAAAATTATCTAAGTCCATAGGTAATACCATGGAAAGGTGTTTGTTACATTGTATTTAGAGCGAAAAGCACGTTACAGAGGCTTGTTATTGTTTTAAATAATATACACACATACGGAAAAGTCTGGGAGACCACAAACCAGTAATAGCTGTGGCTGGATCGTAGGATATTTGTCACTTTAATTTTTTCCTTTATATTTATATTTAATTTCTGTTCTTTATGAACTGTTAATACATTGCTTATATAAACTTTAAACTATATAAACCTCTTACAAAAGAAAGGTGATAATTCTGACAAGCTAAAATAGAATATTAGCACTTCTTAGATCTGAGAAGGGACCTCAGAGATTGTTTATTAGATCCTCATTATCTAACAGCTCAGGAATCAAATGCTTTAGTGAAGTGAATTCCCCAAATTGAATTATAGGCAGAACTGGTGTCTTGTGAATCTCAATGCAGAATTCTTTCACAGCACAGTGGCAATCTCCAAATAATGCTTTTAGTAGAAGTGCCTTCTAAAATATTATGTGTGTGTATTCATTAAACAAAAACATGCTAATCTCTTTACATGACTTATTTGTTTTCTATACATTTAGGTCTTCTGAATCTCAATCCTATATATTTTTTTCTCCATGGAACAATCGCAATCTAAAGACTCCTTTGTAGGAAAGAATAGAACAACTATATACGTCTGTCTGTGATACACACCATGCAAATCTTACTTGCATGTTTTTCTTTTCTTTTCTCTTATATAAATTTGTTGTCATATATATAGTTCAACCATAAATCTTTTAACATTGTCAGTAAAGTGGAGATATTTTCTATTTCCACCTAAGCGAAAACACATTTCATATCTATCAGCTCCTTTGATCTTTAGAGTAATCAAGATCTAAAATACTGTACCTATAGCCAATAAATTGTTGCAGAGAAAAAATATGTTGCGGAGAATTAGAGATGTGTCTTCTAATTCCATATACACCAACGTATGGTGCAGTTTCTCGGAGGTTCATTTCTAAATATAAATTGTAGATGGATGGGGGATAAAGACAGGCTAGTAATGGATATTAAATTTGGTGGTATTTTTCCTTATACAGACTGGTCTGATTTCTTAATAGCTCAACTCTAGATAGTGCCAAAATAGAAAGAGAAATGATCATCAACACACTACTTTTTAGATAAATGTAAAGCAAGTGTTTATAAATTTTGCTTTTTTGAAAAAGAATCAGAAGGTTAAATATAATTATATTATTAGAATTAAAGTAATACTGCTACCTATATTAAAATTTCATAACTATAATTTATAAATTTTAAAGTCATTACAATGTTTTATTCATTAGGTTGAAAATCAAAGAGGGCAGATCAGATCAGCTCTTTTAAAATACCTCTTGCACTGATGGCCCATATCTTACTCTCATTTATGCCACCAATTTCCCATAAGTAAATGCTTAAGAGTCTCCTCTGAATACTTAAATTCCATTCTAATTGTAATCGCTTCCAACTATTAACATTTGTCTTGGGAGGAATTACTGCTTCTTTAGAGCAAATATGGTCTCAGTCCTTTTAATATAATGGTAAGAGTATTCTTAAGAACATCATATTTCAAAATATTTAGGTGTTTAGTATGGAGTGAACTAAATATCTAGATGATTTACTAGATTATCTAGATAATCACATATCATTTGACATATTAGAGATTCTGGTGTCATATATTCATATTTTTCAAAACTATATTGGGGGTTAAGTATTTGGTCCCAAGTAGAGCTGACCTCTGAAATATTTGAGAAATAAATGGCAAAATGATGTAATCCTGTATGTTTATGTTTGGCTTTGTATGTTCATACTATATGTATATACTATGTGTTTGTGTGTGTGTGTGTGTGTGTGTGTGTGTATGTATATGTATACTTCTTAATATTGTTGGTTTTCTAAGACAAGAAAATTCATAATCAAAAAAGAGGTAAAATTACAACAATTTGGACCTGACATTTCTATAAAAAAGCATTATTTAGGTAGTACATGTACTTTGTTTTAAGGTACCGGCTTATGTCTCAGCAGTTAGTTGTCACTGTGAATTCAGGCCTGATCATTTTAATTTTGTCACCTTTTAGCCTCCAGTAGTGTTTCTCAGTCCCTATTGGCTTAGAAAGGTTTCCATTAGCAGGGTTCTCTTTCTCATTTAAGAAGAACCCATAATATTATCCTGATTATCTTCAAAATGCCTGTCCTTGAGCATGTTTCAATGAAATGTGGTCTTTTGCACGTATTTACCTATTATCACAGTCATCATATATAATATTCATCTTTTGTTAAAGGCAGACTTGTTTTCTGCGAAGTGGAATGGTGTTGTCTAAATGGAAATTGATTCATTCATTCATTAATTGACTCACTTAGCAAACACCATTGAATACCAGCTATATAATAACCATGTTGTTGGTACAAAAATGATTGATCTGGAAACTACCCTCCACAAGCTCCAAATATAAAGAAAGATGGAGTGGGTGACAGTATTGATGGAACGATATTGACAACCGTTGTTGATCATTATTAAGTATGGGTGATGGGTGCATGATAGTTCACTATACTATTCTCTCCTTTTTGAATATGTTGAAAAATGTTCCATGATAAACAAGTTTTTATTTTTGCTTTTTAAAAAATAAAACTCCCTTATCAAGGTTTAGTCTATTCAACTGTGTATGTGTATCCCATTCCCCTAAAAAGAAACCACTGAACCTTAGTTTGTTTTTCCTTTGAACCTTACTGTATCTGAAAATGTCAGACCCATTATTCATAATTTAACCATTTGTCCCCAGCATCGGTTTTTAAAATTCCATACTCTGAAAAGGTAACAGAGAATAATATCTACTTTTCTCCAAATTTAGGATTAAAAATGAGGTTAGAAAGTTGGCTGTGTTGCTGTCGTCTCCAGAATCACCTCCCTTCCTCAGTGTCTAGGCCATTAGTTTTGTCATTTGGTTATGTCTGTTCCCTTAGTGAACTGATACTATTAATTTTGTTACCATACTTTCCTCTTTTTTTGTTCATTTTGTTATATTTTGGAGAAAAGATATTCTGAGTTGCACCTTTATTTCTGCATCTTAAGTCAGACCAGTCCTCAATTTTTATTTCCTTAAAGAACAAAAGGAAAGAAAAAAATTATCTGGGAATATACAACAAAGAGAATACCTTAAATTTTGCTATAACCAAAATATCCATAAGTGTCCCCATTTAATTGCATTCAAGTTTGCAAATACTATGAAGAACTTATTGTATTTTATGGCTCCTTTACAAGTAATTTTTCCAATAGCTGACCTCCAGTAGAGGTCAGCCTCCCATCTGCTTTTCTCATACATATGCTAAAAATGGCTGCATTTATGTACATTTTTATTACCTATTACCCTGTAATAACAGATTACTACTATAAACTGAAAATAGCGAAATAAATGAATCAGATATTTTAGTTTTTCAAAATTACATGAAAGCTCTTCAAAAGAACTATTTTAGGAAAATAAAAAGTCAAGCTTTGGACTGGGAGAAAATATTTGCAACAAACACCAGGGGTGCCAAAAAAATGTATACACATGACTTGTATTCATCTTTGTTATTGGGCACCCTCTGTGTATCTGATAAAAGACCCAGAATATTTAAAATACCTGATAAATATTCTGATACCCAGACTGTTTAAAATATCTCTAATTTCAGTAATAAGAAAACAAACAAATTTTTAAAAAATTGTCAGTATATTTGCAGAGACGCTTCAACAAAGGGAACAAAGGGCTCAAGGGAATTTTTGCAGATGATGGAACTGGTTTATATTTTGACTGTGGTGATTACATAACTGCATGCTCATCAACATACATAGAATTATTTACCTAGAAACTATGAATTTTACTATATGTAAATTATACCTCAGTAAACAGAAAAACTGAAGGAAAAATACGTTTTCAGACCAAAAAATGGTGTGAAAGATAAAAATATCACCCCAGTATTTTAAATGTTAACTAACTAAATCATCAACACAGTGATAGGCTAATCTTAGACCTACAAACGCAGACTTAATCAAGTTTGAATGCCTTGTCTTAAATCGAGTTCTCTGAAAACATATTGTGAGACATAAAATTACGTGCAGACCGTATATTGGGAATGTCCTTGGGAAACACCTGTAAGGACATGAGGGTGGTAGAATTAAATGGCGGAGAAGCTACCCACAGGGGCGGTGACTGAGACCTGAGTGGAGCCTACAGAGTGCTGTGCAGAGCAGACGGCCCTTCGGAGCTCCTAAAGTGAGGTAAGAAGGCTGGGCCAGTGCAGCCCTCATTGGTCACAGGCTGTCTTTGGTCACAGGCTGTCTTTGGTCACAGGCTGCAACCCAGGAAGGGGCCAGAGGCAATTCCTAGTGAGGGACTCAACAACTGTTCCATTAAGCGTGCACATTCCCAGCACCTAGGGAATGGGTATGTCCATCCTGAAAATGGGGTCGGGCTGAGCATCTCAGAATCTATCACATGTCTATGTTTGAAACTTCTAGTGGCATATTATTTTTTTAAATAGTTTTAAAAACAAAATTTTAAATCTACTTTCATGAATATGCATATACAAGGATATATATTGCAATATTGATTTGAAAACAACCTAAATGTCCCTTAATAGAGAACTAAACTATCGTACATTAATAAAATAGAGTATCATGAAACTATTAGAAAGTATCAGGACTGTTTCTGAGTACGAGGTAAAAACCTTCAGGACAATAGCATTATGTGGAAAAAGAAGCAAGGATAGAGCAGTGCCGATAGTGTTCTGCCTTTCGTTCCCAAGTGGGTGGGGTGGGACAGTATCCATTTTTATTTGCTAGTGATTGCCGAAAGGCACTCTGAAAGAATCCACGGGAGATCAAAGTGACTGTGCGGGCTGGGTTTGGATGGAGATAGTGTGAACTTGTCTCTTTGGGTCACGGAGAAGAAGGAAACCTTTTATTATTTAAAAAATTTTCAAACGTGGGGGTATTATCTATTCAAATAATTTAACTATATAAATTTGAAAATTATTAATATAAGCATTCACTCGGGGAAAAAAACTAACAAAAACCTTCCATTGGCCACTATCAATGTCAGAATAGCATCATGAACCAAAGCCATCATCATGTTTGCCTAGAAAATCACAGCCACACTGTGCTACCGTGTTTCCCCGAAAATAAGACCGGGTCTTATATTAATTTTTGCACCAAAAGACGCCTTAGGGCTTATGTTCAGGGCATGTCATCCTGAAAAATCATGCTAGGGCTTATTTTCCAGGTAGGTCTTATTTTCGGGGAAACACAGCATCTGTTCTCCCTGCTCTTATTACTGCTTGCAATTTATTTTCAACACAGCTGTCAAAGAGGGACTTTATAAAAAGAGATCCGATCATATTATTCCTTCACTCAAATCCTCCATTGGCTTCTCATCCTCCTGAGTCTAAAAGCAGAGATCCTTGCAACCACCTACGAGGCCCCACGGGATCTCAGTCCACTTGCCCCATCCTTTCTCAACCCTCTCATTCTTTACCCTCTGATGTCATCTCCTACTACTCTGCCCTCTCTCACTCTGGCCCAGTCACACTGGCCTCCTTCCTCTTATCACAGCAAGACACATGCCCCTCCCTCAGGACCTTTGCACTTTTCCTCCCCCGGAATACTCTTTTCTCACATACTGTTTAGTTCATAATTTCATAGTTATTTAACTTTCAGAAAAAGATTTCTCTCCTATGTAGGGACCCTGGGTTTGTCTATAAGAAAGAAAAAAAAAGTGATGCTTTGTCTTGTGTTGAATGTAATTTATGGATAACCTTTTCTATATTATTTTGAAAATGAGTTGCAGAGAGCCATGTCAGTGCTTTTACTTGCCATGTGTTATAAAAATTTTGGATTTTATACCTTTAATTATACCAAACCTGCTTTATAAAAGTGATTCTTAATATTTTTACACTTATCTAAATATATTTTCCAATCTTTCATCTGGATACAGTTACTCTATCTATAGTACTTCTGTTATACCCAACATTTTCCTAGACCTTAATTCCATGTCATCAGTGCTTGAAAGTGTCTGCTATTTTCACTAACTGATAATGATTCCCTTAGTATTATGTGCCGTAATCTCAGTATTAGTTCAGCTCATAAGAAGAAGTCAAGTAAGCTTCCTTCTAACTAGTACAGAGATACAAGTACACAAACAAGAGAGAAATTAAGTGTAAACAATCAAGTCCAATAATGTAGGACTTTTAGGATCTTATTTTCACAAAGAAACAGCCATCACTTTTAAGAAGTGATTTAAAGGCTGGCTCAGATTTAGAGAGAGAAGCTACATTCAGCAGTTGATTATCTTTATCTTTTGGGAAGAATTTTTTTTTTTTTTTTTTTTTTTTTTTTTTACTTTTTAAATTAAATTTTTTTTTATTATTTTTATTTTTTTTTTAATTTATTGGGGTGACAATTGTTAGTAGAATTACATAGATTTCAGTTGTGCAATTCTGAATCACATCATCCATAAATCACACTGTGTGTTCACCACCCAGAGTCAGCTCCCCTTCCATCACCGTACATTTGATCCCCCTCACCCTCATCCCCCCCCCCCCAATCCCCTTACGCTCTGGTAACCACCAAATTACGTTCCCCAGATTAATTTTCAAACCCCGTGGCCATCCTGTGGTCACCGACTGCCCTCCAATCCCCTCACCCTCCCCCCCACCCCCCACTCCCCCCGCCCATCTAGCAACCCTCAGTTTTTCCTCATTGTCTCCCAAACAGTTTCTGATAAGTTCATTCACTTATTCTTTTCTTTAGGAAGAATTCTTAAACGCACTTCCTGAACAACAGGAAGTCAAAGATGAGCTCACAGTACAGAAAACATACCTAGGAGCTTACAGTACAGAAAATGTGTTCACTGAAATAACAGGAATTGTTATGCATACAAAATATATATAATACAAAATATAGCTGATCTTTCTCATGCCTTAAGATAGGCATTTGTGTTAAAGAGATAATTATGGAACCTCAGGTAATGCTATTCTCAACAAAATGGTAAGCGCTACTATATCAGAGACCTTGTAATATTTGCCAAGATGAAGTGGTTAGCATATGAAAAGCATGAGCTAGTGTCTTGCATACAGTATGCACTCAGCTGTTTACTGTCATTATCACCATTTTGATATCCCTTGCATAGTGCCTAGTCCTTTGCCCAGGACATAGAAAATGCTCAGCAAAATACATGGTTTTAACTTGAATTTAAAATGATTGAAATAGTGATTATTTTCTTACAAAAGCATGCCCCCCCCCCAAAAAAAAAGGGAAACAACAATGAGCATCAAACAAAAAACAAGGAAAACAATTATGTGAACATAGAAACTGTTGTCGGGGTGGGGGACATGTGGGAAATAGCTGTACCTTCTACTCAATTTTTCTGTGACCAAAACTACTCTGAAAAATGAAGTGTACAAAATAGAGCATGTAATTTATGTTTTTAATCAAAAGATGTTTTCTACTATAATTTGTATGACTTTAAATGTGGCTAATACATATAATGATGAAAAATCAAAAAATGAAAAATTAGTAATTCTTAGTGTATGCATGCATATGGTGTGTGTGTGTGTGGTGTGTGTGTGTGTGTTTCATTTTGTCTTACCACAGTGTTTTAATTTGGGGTAATTATTTTTAAAAAAGCAAATGTAGAAGTACATAATATAGTACAAAAGAGATTACAGCAAAGACATATCTTAATTTTTCTTTAATTCAAATATCTTCTGTTTAGTCTATTACTCTATTAAGTTCACAGAACAAAAATACTGTGACTGAGAAAGCAGTATTTGCTAATTAAGGACTTTCCATTTTCATCGCTAGTTATCTACAGAGGGCAGCAGAGAGCTTCGGTTCAGACTAGCAGGTTGGGTAAGCGGGGTTTTAAGAGCTGCTTTCTGATTCAGCATCATCGGAACCACTGTGAAATGTGTCCAAATCAGAGTTCATTTTGCGAAGCTTACGTGGTTGTTTGCCATACGTGGAAGAGAGCACGGAGAAGCAGGGGTCAGAATCAACTACTTCACTGTGGTCATGGCAAGGCAGCAAATCATTCAGTGTGTCAGGTATCTCATTAACAGTGCTCCAAAGCCTGATACTAACATAGGTAGATCATATATATATATATATGTCACTAAAATATTGCAAAATACGTTGTAGTCAGATTCTCACAAATACCAATTATGGTGTTTTAGAAAATTATAAACTGATAATCATTAATGACTAATGGCCCAAGGCAAATTCTATGATGTTTTAAGGTAAGTTTGGTTTTGAGCGCTTTTCCATTAATGTATCTATACCTCTAATTCTACACTTTATTCATCAATTTTTGTGCTATAATGAAATTCAAAATATATCCAAGATGCCCCTAGCCCACCTGTATCCGGAGTAATAATTCTTTGTCCACTATTGGGTTCTGATTCTGAGATAGAGAGATAGAGTTTACCTTGTAGGATGTTATTAATATATGCCCTTTAGGTCAACACTTGTGGACTGAAAGGGAAGAAAGAAAAACTGCTCGGCGGGAAAGGTCAAACTGCAGGGCAGGCCAAACCCCGCAGGATGCTGTGGACCTAGAATGGTCCTTAAGCATCCTCCTAAATCTGGCTGAGAGTGTGAAGTCTTTATACACTCACCTGGGTCAGTCAGGGCACGTGGGCCACGCCCAGGAAGGGGCATGACCTTGGCCAAGGCAGCTCCTGCCATCCCTGCTAAGGCAGCAAGTCCTTTCTTAAAGGGATATTTTACTAGGTCATCACAATGTCTGCCACATTCAGATACAATAAAAAGTAATGAAAATGCTTTATCCTAACACAGGAGGGATGACTTTAAATTTACTTAAGCAAGCTATTATTTATTATGGCATTATATCATTAATTCAGGCTTTGTAAGAGGCTGTTATATTAGCGGGTCTGAGTTACCTCCTTCAAGTTGTGGTTCTTAACAAGTGAGACAGGTAATAAATTAAAATATTGAAGCAAATACTCTATCCAAGGTTTATATTAAGGGGAAAAAAAGAAAAAAAATACCAAAAAACAAAATAGAAAGTGACTAGAGGAACATTTAATTGTGCTTGAAAGAACAGAGTACAACACCTTCAGGCATTTCTCATTTAGAGAAAACCTTAGAGACCCAGCACTAAAGCAGCATGGAAAGGGGTGGAAATAATATGTACCTATCTAATATATGGACAAATAGAGAAACATAAAGAAGAAAATTAAAAATATACAGTCTCCAACCCCAGAAAAAATCACTAAAGGTAGTGTAACTTTCCTTTTAGTCATTTTTTCCTAATATAAAGTTTTGATTCAGATTTTCTCACATATAGAAAACTATTTTTTTCTATTCCATTAAAATGTGTTCAAATGAAACCATGCATCTACTGCAGGTTGCCCCACTTTTTGGCACATGCAACACATAATTAGCACCGATGCAAGCAATGGTAACCTGAATACCTGAACCATGATGCATATTTCAAACTTTTTGTTGGAAGAAACTTCATAAAATGGAGTCATCTGGTTGAAGATAAATAACAATTTAAGATTCTTGATATATTGCTAAACTGGAGTTAAAATAGTGTGTGTATCAAATTATGCTGCTTTAGATATTTTTATATTTTTTCAATAGTTTTTGTAAAATTTGATAAGGAAGAGAATATTTTCCTGTTGTTTAATTTTTTATTTATTTGTTTAAGTGAAAGTAAACATTTCTTAGTTATATGTTTCTTTTATATAAATTATGTACTTGCTAGAGAATCAGTGCTTTCTTAATTGATTTCTAAGTCTTCTTTTTACATTAAGGATATTTTCCTTTTGGGGATTTTTTTCCCATTTTTGTTGTTGTTACAATTATTTTTCCCAGTTTTTCTTTTCACTTATGATTACTTCCTGAACTACACATTTTTTGTGTCTACGAATTCAAACACACAGTACTTTTTATTTGTAATTTCTTCCTTAACTTTTATCCTTCTAAAGTTCTTTCTCAGAGATCGTATATACTGCATGTCTACCTACATTTATTGTAGTGATATTTTAAAAACTCTTTAATCCATATATATTCTGTATTGTTATGTTTTAGAAAATAAGGATATAAAGGGATATTTTCCCAAATAATTAACCAAAATGATATATTGGAGAGGCATTTAATATTTTTTATCATAAGCCACATTAAAAATTACATTTTACATCTCAATCTAGAACACACATCACACACACACACACACATACCCACACACACACACTTACACAGATACCTATAACTGAAATGAAAGTGTCAAAAATAAATTTTATCCATGATATTTGTGATGAATTCTGATCTATTCTATTCCATCCCATCCCATTCCAACTTACCCCATTTCATTTCATTCTGTTTCAACTTTAAAAGAAAACTTTCTGTGGTCCACAAAATTGATTTTTAAAATATAGTAATGGTTTTGACCCATTGTCTGTCAAACATGATTTACTGAATCCTTGTTTTGTGATCTGTGCCTTCTTTAATATTGAGTTCTTATATTCTAGGGTATGTTAAAGAAATATAAATTCTGTTCCATTACTGTTAATTTTTGTATAATATTATGGTGTTTTAATGATTTTAGCTTTATATGTCTTAATATTTTACAGAACAAGTCCCTTCCGTTTCACTCTAAATTGTCAGATTGATTTCAGCTGGTCTTTCACATTTGTTTTGTAGGTTAACCTAATCCATCTGTCAGGGTTCCAGTTTTGGCAGGTGTGCCCTGTGGGCTAATTCACACCTTAGTATATGCTCTTAGAGCTTTAGGCCTTGTCCAGGCACATTTCCTGGGAATCTACAACCAAGTACAATTTCTGCTTTTAAACCACCTAGCAACTAGAGACACACCAAACCTTTGACTCTTTGGAGTAGGGTGAGCCCTAAGCAGGTATGGCTGCTGTCCTAATAAAAAGGAAAGATTTGGTATAGACACATGAACACAGGGAGAATACCATGAGAATGCTGGAGTGAAGTTGCCACAAGCCCAGTAATTACCAGAAGCTAGAAAGTTCTAGAAGAGATCCTTCCCCAGTGCCTTCAGAGGGAACATGGCCCTGCTGACACTTTGACTTTAGACTTCTGACCTCCAGATGGTGAGACACTAAATTTCTGCTGTTCTAAGTGACCCGTTTTTTGGTACTATGTTATGAAAGCCCTAGCAAACTAATATACCCTCCAATGTACCCGATGAGTAGATTGATTTTACTCTTTAAAAACAAACTTATGATGGTTTATGATGTGAAGGAGAGCCCCATAAAATGAGTTTTAAGTAATAGCTTTGTAATCACAACAAATATAAATGCTAGGCTACTAAGAACACAGGCTAATGGAATGAGTATATTCTATATTATTCTCATTTTAGTTAGTATTCATTATCTTTCATGGAGCTTTATTTTAATTAAGGATCATATTGTTCAAAATATTCCTAGAAACCACTTATCCCAGTTAATCTTCTGATGGATCTGTATATTCTAAGTGGTAATATTTAAAAAGTCTCATTGATATTTTTTTGTACTCATGATTATTCTTCTCAGACAAGGGTTATTGAATTAATTGATCTATGAAATGGTTAACTATAATTGTATTCATGTATAACAATGAACATTAACACCCCCTCATTTATCCAGAAATTTAGGAATCAGCAGTAGATAATCAAATATTTTAGATAATGTAATCACTATAAAATATACTTTAATATACTTTTGATTATGAAATACATATTGGGGACTTATGTACCTTAAAGTCATCAATGAAAAGATAATTATTCTTGAATAGTTTTGAAGGTGGGTGAGGTGACCTGTCTGTTTAAGCTCTGCAGTTATCCAAATTCTGTGTAAAATATAGTTCTATCCTTAGTTATTACTTCCCCAAATTAAGGAAAATTGAATTTTGAATAAGCACTAATTGAAATGAGCATGTATAATTTAGAGAAAACAGGAGAGACAATTTATGAGTATTTATGGAGTGAGTCTTGGGAACTAAAAGTAAGAATTTAAAAATTAAAAAGAAAAAAAAAGGAATAATCACACTTCCTGCCAAGTTTTTATTGAATTTAACAGCTATAGGTCGTCCCTAAGTTTTGTTGTTGATATTGTTATTAGTGTGGCTGTGAGTTTTAACCTTTTTATAAAATTCAATTATAATCCAGTAAACTGCTGTATGACTCTTTGATATATATTTTTGAACTCATAGAACAACAACAACAAAAAAAAATAGGAAGTAACTCCCTCTAGGGGGACTTCCACACGGCATTCAGACACATTAGAAAGCTGGCTGGGCCAACCCTGGGTGCTCTGTGGATGGCAGTGAGTATGACAGAGAGTTCCTGCTCTGCTAGTGAGACTGTATTGATTCAAAAGTTAAATGATGTTTAAAATTCTTCATGTTAGTAAAAGCAATACTTAAAAATCAATATATTTGAATATGTAGATTTGCAATATTCCAAAATATTAATTCTATGGCTGGTAATTTTTGGAGACTACTTGCTTCTTGCCCTCCACGCTAAAATAAACTTTAGAGAGGCACAATAAGAACCATTTATTCAGATTCCTCATAACATTATAAAATGCACTTTCTAGATTTCTCTTTCTCAAGAAGTTAATAAGTACCAACCATAATTGTGTCAAATTGGTCTAACTTATAGAAAGAACTCTGAGGAATACTGACATTTAAGGACGAATAGAAGCAAAGGAGCTTGGAAAGGGGAGCTTGGAATGGAAGGGGAAAGCGAACTGAAAATGAATATCTTGTGATCTCACTGATGCCAAGGGTAGAAAACATTTCAAGAAGAAAGGAGGGGCCATTCTGCCATCCAGTGAAATATTGATTCAGAGAAGGGCCCAATAATGGATGCTAATACAAGGTGAAAGATTATTTTCATATGCCAAAATATCACCCCACTAGTTGATTACTAACTGCAAAGACGGAAAAAATATCTTTAGAAAGAAAAACCTGCCGGCTACCACCATCACCAAATCATCAAACTTAAAATCATAGTAGTAAAGGCCATCTCACATTGAGGTCCCCCTTCAGGGATGTAATATGAACAAATCAGTATCACCTATGAAGAAATCATCTCCCAAAAATGTGTAAACAGTATCACATTATGACTATAGCCCCACCCTCTAGGCTACAGCAAATATTGGAGATGGAGGAATAATGTATGAAAACACAATGAAACTATCAGCTAAACTAGAATGTGAGCAATTCTAAACAAACTTCACCTAGACTCTTCAAAAGGTTAATGTGATCATGGGCAAAAAATGAAATGACCATTCAAGATTTAAACAGTTTAGAGAACATAACAATCAAATGAAATGCATGATACCTAAGTATGAGCTTTTACAATGAGTAAAACCACTAAAAGACATATTAGGGACAATTGGGGAATATGAATATGTACTGGGTAGTAAATAATATTAGCAAATCATTGACAATTTTCTTAGTTGTAATAATGGTACTTGGTGTTATCAGAAAGTGCTATTATTTTTAGAATATGCAAACTGAAGTGTATAAGGTGTCTGCATGTCATGATATCTACAATTGACCTGCGCAATTGTTAAGCAAAATACCCACTCATACAGCAAATGGCAAAACGTTAAGGATTATTGAAGAATCTAAGCGGTGGGCATAAGTGTAATCATTGTACACTTTAAACTTTTCACTGTGTTTTAAAATGTTTCTTTAAAAAAAAATGTGTGTGCGGGGAGGGGGAGTGTTAAATGTTATTAAAAGATTCAGGCAAGATTAGGACAGATTTAGCAGTAAGGAGGTCATTTATTTCTTTTGCAAGGGCAGTTTTAGTCATTTTACAATAGATTGAGGAATAAATTGGAAGTGAGAAAAAAGAAATAGTAAGTTTAGACAACACGTGGAAGAAATTTAGCAATTAAGAAGTAGAAAAAACTGAAAATTGAAAGAAATGTAGGTTTGAAGGAGAGATAATTGCTTTTTGATTGGTATTTTTTGACTTGGAGTTTTTTGCTTATTTTTGTTTGTTTTAACATACCTTCGTTTTAGGGGTGAAAGAGGTGGCTGTTTCAGCACTGATAGGGAAGAATCAGTAGACAAGAAGAGATTGAACTGGAAAGAGGAAGATAGAGGGATGCTGTTTCAAGGGTCTTGGAATTAAATGGATGTGAGTAAGGAACCCAAACAATGGATGGCAGAAACAGGTTTTCTCTCACACTTGTGAAGCGTTAGCCCAGGGCCCTCACTTGCAGAATCCTTTCCAAGATCCTGCAACTCTTTTCTAATTTGCATCCCCCACCTCCCACAGAAGACCCCCTAAATTGTATAAACTTCAGACCCTACAAAATCTGAATCCACATCGATAGAACAGTATTAAGAACAAAAAGTGTAAACTTTTTTTTAATTAAAAAAAATTTTTTTTTTCAGTTAAATTGACATTCAATAGTAGTTTAGTTTCAGGGGTACAGCATAGTGGTTAGATATTTGTATAATTTATGCAGTGATTCCCCTATTAGTATCCACCAGGCACTTTATATAGTTATTACCATATTATTGACTATATTCCCTATGCCTTACTTTACTTCCCCTGTCTATCCCATAACTACCAATTTGTACTTCTTAATCTTTCACTTTGTTCACCCAGCTCTCCAACCCCGCTCCCCTCTGGCTAAACTTCTTGTATGTGTAAAATAGAGCTTCTCAAACTTCAGCAAGTCTGATAATCATCAGGAGAGCTTGTTAAAATGCAGACCTTCACTTTCCTGATGAGGAAGCTAAGGCTGAGAGATAAATGACTTCCCCAAATCACACAGAGGTGGGTGGCCAAGCTGGTCGTAGGTCTCACGTACTATGAGTTCAGTGGCCTTTCTTCCGCACCATGCATGCACTATTTATAGTATTTATAGTATGTTTTAATATCGGTATTATCAGGAAACTTCTACCCATCTTTATTTGAGCTATGAAAAATTATGGTCATGGCCATATTTGGCCAATGACCAATTGGCTGAGAAATGACCATATTTGGCCAATCAGTCTTACTGATTCCTTAAAGTGCAAATTTTATACTGAATACTGAATGTATTAGCATTGATTGCTACACAACAGATTGCCATAAATGTAGAGGCTTAAAACAACACACATTTATTATCTCACAGTTTCTATGGGTCAAGAGTCTAAGCACAGGTTAGCCGAGTTCTCTGCTCAGGGTCTCATCAGGCTGAAAGCCAGGTGTTGGCTGGGCTTTGGTTTGATCTGAGGCTTGGGATCTCCTCCAAGTTCACCAGTTGTTGATAAGAGTCTTGTTCCTTGTGGTTAGGAACAAGGTTCCTTGTGGCGCTGAGAGACAGAGGCATTTTCAGTTTGCTGGCTGTCGGTCAGGATGTGTTTCCAAATCCAAGAAGCTCAGCCCTTGTTCCATGCCAAGTGTCCCTCTCCACCTCAAGGCGGTTTTCTTCTTTGAGGCTAGAAGCACATCTCTTCAGCTGGCCAAGGCAGTGATATAAGATAACATCATCAAAAGAGTGAGTCTCCCCTTGGCTGAATGATGGAACCCAATCTGGGGAGTGACTTTTTCATCACATTTATAGTCCTGCCCACATTCAAGGGAAGGGGCTCATGCAGGTGTGTACACCAGGACTGGAAATGTCGGGGGCCATCTTAGGCCGCTGCCGATCCCTCACAAATGATCTGAAAAGTTAGCCATCAGCATTTTATACTTGGTGAGACCTCAGTATTTTCTAATAGTTATATTCTAAAAATCTTTGTGATTTAAATTTTAAAAAAATGTTTTTCTAGATGGTTGTTTTAAATCTATTTTAATAATCAAGTAAAAACATAGGACAAGTATTCCATTCTTGGTGAAACAATGACTTTGTTATCCATCTTTGATGTGACTCTAATTGCCTCTTTTGCTAATGTTGCTCCTCATTTTTAGAGAATTCTTAATAGCTTTCCTTTTGGAGATTATTATCCCCTGAATATGTATATTTCTCTAAATATTCAGCACTGTTTTACAAAAGGAAACTAGGATCCTGACTGACAGTTGAACAGGACATGAGTTTATAATTTAGTATTGTGTTACATTTTTTAAAACTGGGAATATAATAACAAAAGATTTAAACACTACAGGGAGTATGTGTCTGTGGCAGTTGTAGGCATTAATTATGTTGTCAACTAGAAGAGTGAAAATTCAGCCTCCTGAACTTGGGTCTTGGCAGGTTGTCCAAGTGTCTGATTATTTTTCTCTATTGTTATTAAAATTTATTTGTTTATAGTCCTACATATCTTGGTTCTTGTAAAATTTTTTCTCTGGATTACTTTGAATATGGAAATACAGATAGACTCAGACTCACTTTTGGATCCCAGAAATGCATGGCTTAGCATATTGACTAGAGGGGTTTCAAAAGCTGAGCAGAGTGAACTGGATGCTTAAAGAATGTCTAGGGCTTTGAACGCAGTGGGTAAACCTTCAAAAGTCAGAGGATCTCTATTAATACAGGTCACATACAAAGCTGGGGTTTTTGCCTTTTGGCACTTAAAGTATTAATCTATTTCAATACTCACTAGTAAATATGTCCATCAGTTAATCTAAAATGCGTGAGAATTTTTAAAAAGGAAATAAAAAAAATAACTAATCACTTATCTTAATGCGTTGTAAGATCTGTGAGATATTGTTTAGTGTGTGCATATTTATTGTGACTATGATTAAAAAGTAAGACCCTAGCTGAGTCCCTACACATTCTGATTTTTAGAAACAGAAGAGCCTGTTCGTGTGGGAAATTTAATAGTTTCTCTTTTCAAAATAGGGAAACTTAATACCAAACTTACATGGGTGATTGACTTACTAACATCATAGTCTGATTTTGAAAGATCTCAGGCAGGAGCAGAAGCAACACTCCATTTCTTATTCTAAATGGATTATACAACATCTGTGATTTTTTGATGAATTTAAGTAGGATGAAGACCCAATGAGCCTTGTTACTTGTCCCTGTTCTACCTCAGTTTAGAGATTAGCACACACATTGTCCCTCTGACTGGACCTCAGTCACATCAGCATTGCTCTTCTTCTGGTTCCTAGAAAGAGGCGTATACTGTGCCACACAATCTTTGCACATGCTGTCCCTTCTAGCTAGAGCAGACCTACACTTCTCTGGTCTCCCTTCCCATTTTTCTTATATCTTTAAATTTCCTTGTTACCTGGGTTTATGGAACCATAACATTCTGTTCATTGCAAGCCCTTCCCTCAATTTGTAATTATACATTTATCAGGTTTAATTGCTATCTGTCACAGCCCCACACCTCGTTCGAGTACTTCTAGGAGGTCAGGGACTTGATCTCATGTGCTTAGCATTTGATTTCCACGGTCCAGCACAGTGCTAAGTATACAAAGGTTACTGAATAAATACTATTGAATGGACACAGAAACATATTAATAAATGAATGGGTACATAAAAGAATGTATGGATTTGATTATTCCTTACTTCAGAGCATTGATCATCTCAATTAAAAGCTACATCTGCAAATTAGTAAAGCATAGTGCAGAGTCAGCAACCATTCTACCCATTAAAAGCAAGTCTGCGTCATAGACCCATCCTTGCCAACCAGCTGGCATTATACTATTATTTTGAAATCATGTGACATGCCTTGTGAAAATTTTAATAAGCCCAAAATTACAAAGACAGATGGTGACCTGAACACATTATGGAAAGTCAACACCGCTCCCATCCGTTCCACAGGTGAACCAAACATAAGGAAAAGAAGAATATAGCCTGAAGGGAATTGCACAGGCCATGAAACAAAATAGATTTGGACTAGCAGAGTAGTTTTCTTGCCAGAGATTAGCATGTAGAAGGCATTTAAAGGAGTAGAAGAGCAGCAGACCATTTCAGGCAGGCAGAAGTATATTTAGGAAAAAAACAGAAATGGCAGAAGAAATCAGAAGACAAAATGTAATGCTGGCCAGGAGTGAGTGAAGAAGCTGAATGTTCAGCAAGACTGGAGGTAGCCAGAGAATGGGTTAACGTCCATCTGCACTTGTCCTTCCTACTTGAGGTAATGTTGCTGCCAACTTATTCCATGTAGATGATGGTCTGGGATTTACATCTCTCCTCTGAAAGCACAAGAAAATGGAATTAAATAGAGCCATGAAAATACTTTTTTCTAAAAAAATTCAGGAATGGCGATGGTGTAATTTGGTCCAGCATTTGTCAGTAATTCTAGGAGGTGAGGCCCTGCCATGTTTTTGTATTTTTGCCAGCATTAGCAGAGAAACATTCTTCATAGACATTCAAAACAAGATTAAATGTAATCACATTTGTAATAAAGTAACATTTTTTCAACAGTTAAGAAAAGGAAGCTTGATATGTAAATGTCATCCAGGAAACTTGATATTTTAGGTTTTCTTTGCTCTTTTGTCAAATGCTGAAATCAAGATTATTTTTGAATCACTGAGATTCAACAATCATTTCATTGAAGACTTTTGAAATTACCTTTTAAGAGATACAAATAGAAATGTATCTAATTGAGATAAACTGAAACTAACTTTAACCTAGTAAAAGACATTCAAAGAAACATTTTCTACAAACCGACAGTTGTGAATGGATCTCTATAAGTCTATTGCTTTCTTAATTAAGAAAAACAAAACATAAAAGTTTCCAAAAAAGGAATAAGAATTAGAAGCTAGAATGCAAAAGGAAAAATACAGAGGGTGCCAAAAAAAAATGTATACATATTTTAAGAAAGGAAAAACCTATTAAAATTGTAATACTCAACATATACCAATAACAAAAGATACAAGTCACATTTGACTTCTGCATTTACAAGAGGTGCTCAAAGTGGTTACCATCAGCGTCCAGACCCTTTTGATTATGGTGAACTACTTAACTGCTTGAGCAACGTTGACCAAAGTGTCCACTTGTATCACTGCATATGCTGTTTCAATTTCTTCACACAGTACCATGAGTCTCAAATTTATCATGAATGCATGAAATTGTTAGGTGCGTTGCAGGTTCTGTTGCATACTCATTCCTCCATTGTTGTACTTCCACAACATTCTTGAATTTCAAATATCACTTCAAAATGGTCTTGCACTCCTCGAATGACAACTGTGCTTCAGCCATTTTCTTTGACTGTCCTGCCTGTTCATGCTGATGCTAGCATTCATTTGATTAATGCCATCTTTTCAGCACACATCATACTACACATTGCTACTATTATTAAATTCAGCTTCAAAAAATAATACATAGATAACATCTCTTAAAATGTGTATACATTATTTTGGCATCCCTGGTATATTTAAAAGTAATTGATGAAAGTTATTGACAAAATGATGGCATATAAGTAATTCTTTTAAATTTCTTCCTTTAATTGAACTTCTCTGTTTTTTAATTATTCTTTTTTGGCATAGAAAATGCCAGGATTTTCATTTTATAGACTAGATCACCAGTGAAAGGCAGCTTTTGAAGTAATAAAGCTTTATCCATTAATCTAATGCTTTGCATAAACACATCCTAATTGACCTCTGCTTTGCTCTTCTTCAGCCCTTCCTCCATTGAAGTCAAATGCCAATCTAATCCTGTTAAGTCTTTTGCTTACAACCCTACCAGGGCTTCCACTGTGCTTAGGACAAGCCTATCCAGACCTCACTCCTGGTTTTATGTTTCTTACTTCAATCTCCTCTTAGTCCCCCAGCCACATCCACCTTCTCTTACATCTCTCAGGGCCTTTATGCCTGACCTTGGGCTAGATGCATTTTCTCTCCTCTTCATCTAGTTAACTCTTATGTTTGCATCTCATATCTGAGCTCACTGCACAGAGGCCTCCCTGCTGTCCCTCTGACTCCGCCTGCTCATCCTGTTATGTGTTTTCATGACTCCAGGAGGTTTTTCTTCAGAGCACTTATCACAATTTGTAGTTGTTCAAAATTATTCTGTTATGGTCTGCACCCTAGTAGGTAAACTATGAACTCCATGAGGGCAGGCTGTAGGTCTGTTTCTCACCAGTGCTCCCCAGAGCCTGGTAGGCATTCAATGAACAGGTCCTGAGTGGATGACTAAATGAAGTTTCACGAAGGTATGAAACAATATATAACTTGTAAAACTAACAACGTTTAGGAGAACTAAGATTTTAATGATATCAAAATTATCGAAAGCATTTTCAATCAAAAGAATATGGATTGTGGCTATCATTGGTGACATGAAATGACACATATGAAGCAACATTAAATTTTTTTTTAAATAACCTTTGGAGTCAAGCATTCTTCAGAAAGTGAAACGTTATTAGGTATTCAGAGAAGAAAAAGTGTCACATATAAAAGAAATGCAATACCCCTGATATAATTTGGAAATGAATATCTGAACTATTGATTGATGAATCATAAGAGGGGATTATATACTACACTTATATGAAAGGGTTATGAAAATTGTGTTCATTTAAATTTTATGTTCACATCAAAAAAACCAAAGAGTGCAACAAAATGTGTTTGTTTTCTCATAGATGCAGAATTGGCAGAGCCTTGCAAGGCTAGACTTAGCAAAACACCTCAAAATCACTAGGGAGCTTTTAAAAAAAATACATACATGGAATCTCCTGGGGTTTCCAATTAAAGAAGACTGCCAGCCAATGAGAAACCTTACTACAAAGACTCCATTTTTGTTTTCTTTAGTAGTACATGTGGTACACATAGCTGCCATATTGTATTAATATTTAATAGCTCGTGTATGTTTGATTCTTGTTATCCTTTCTCAAATGAGCATGGGATGAAATGGATTTGAATTTAGGTGGGTGTTGTTCAATGTGAATCAGGACAAAGCTGGGCACAGTTTTGGAAGAAAAGCCTGGAATGTTCCAGAACCAAAGTAGAGATAATGCTTCTCAGTGTTGCAAGCTGAAGTATCCTCCTAGCTAAAATGGTCAGGAAAATATATGTATATCAGTGTAGAAGAATCTACTTTTGATTTAATTTTGTTTTGGAAGAGACTGTATAAGCAGTTGACTATAGATGCAACTCCAAGGTAAGAACTAGCCAGCCAACAGTTTATAGTACAAATTATTGATCACTTGTTGTTCCATCTAAACACTCATGTCTCATCATCATTGTTTATGGAGATGAAAGTTCTCTCTGCAGTAAGCTCTAATGCCCGCTTATGCATATTGAACATGGATGATTTGGGTGGTCAAAGTTAGGTATGTCCCAAACCTGAACATAAACACCCAGAGAACTTTATAAACCTAACAGGGTCTGGGATCTCCTAGAGATCCAGATTCAGCATGTCAGGGGTGAGGTCTGGAAATTTATGTACTTTGAAAGCACCTCCCACTCCACTGGATTTCTGATACCACTCAGGTTTGGGAATCACCAAACTACATTCCGCAGCTCAGAAAGAACTCAATTTTGTGCTGGCAATGAATTTTAGGGAAATAGTATATATCTGCATAACCTGAATCTCAAAAGCAAGAGTACCTTTATTTTTATTTTTTTTAACAAAACTAAACAGAAATTTGTTCTTTTGGAAATCACTTATTCAGACATTGATTTAGTTTTAATTTATAAATCCTTTCTACCAAAATGCACAAGGTATTTGACAAACATTAACCACAGGAGAAGTATGTATCTTGACAAAAACACTGCCTGCTAGATAAAATGTTTTTAGTAAATGAAAACGTGTAGTTCTACGTTTCACATTGTATTTCAAATAAGATTTCTTGCCCTAGTGACATATGAATCTGTTTGTTGCTTTGTTGGTTGTGGGTATTTTATATGCACTTAGATATTCTTATACATACCAGCAGTTAAACAATCATCTTTACCTTTAAATATGGAACCACACATTATTTCCATTACTTAGGTAGGTGGGAGGGAGTTGAAGTTCTATTTTACCATGTTTCCCCAAGACATCTTAATTTATCTCTTTGTGATTGTCTGTAACTCTCCTGTGGTGGCTTCCTTGAATTTCAAAGTTAGGGAGGATTTTTATCTGGGTTCCTTCACAGTCTACTGCAACACTATAACTTTTCTGGCAAAGTATCTTAAAAGGAATTTGTTCTTTTCTACCTCTAAGTTCCCTTCCACTTCCAACATTTTTTCTGTACAAATCCACAGAGAAGCCACACCTAGACTTGCCTTTCCACAAGCACTTTGTTCTCATCTCACTTTTGTTTGTATTTTCTCCCTATCAAATTTACCTACTCTATGTGACATTCTCCTGAAGTCCAGAAATCGGTGTAGGCTCCTTTTAGAATAATTTCAGAAAATAACTTTATGTAAAGACGAATAGTTAAAAATTGTTCAACTTCCAGGGTGGGTATTTCTATGGTACATCTTCAGCCACACTATAATTAATGATAGAAATTCAGGCATTTAATTCTTCCTCTGTGCTCTCAGGGTCTCAGAATAGTTGATATGAATTTGGATAAAATAAAGAATAGGCATAGTTCATGATAAAATGTGGCAGAAAATAAATCACTAGTATACTTATCTTGCAAGTGCTTAATTTAGCTAGATACAGCCCCGTGATTAAATATGCCATGTGTTGTATTATTCTCCTGTACTTTTGATATAAATTAGGCATTAAATTTTTGTAAAGCACACTTTTTTATTCCACAACAACAACAAAAATATTGATCAGCTCAAGGAAACGAGGAAAAAGTTACATGGAATACCAAAAATGCATAGTATCAAAAAATAGTGGTATTTCTTGAATGATCAATTCTTGCAAATATGAAAGGAAGTATATAGTCTTTGTATATACTTTGTATATAGTCTTCCATCTTTGTCTGCTCAAAACAATTATAACTTATAATTTCAGTATTAGAAATAGCCCTGGGGATGCTACTATGTTTTTATAAATCTGCCTGTTCGTTTTAGAGGAAAAAAAGAAAAGCTCCAAACCCAGTTTGACTAAAATTCCATAAATGCGAACCCTGGAGTTTAATTGGCTTTCTTTCAATTCTCTTAAGTAATGCACTTATTTTAAAGTATTTTATTAGTCAGCTTTTAAAAGAAGTATGCACCATTAATACAAAATCTGAACGTTTCCATCCAACTACCTAACAGAATTTAGTTGCCGTTGATTCTGTATTCTTCTCATACAGAACAGAAGGCTCCATAGTCCCACAAATTTATTTCAAGCTTGACATCTTGAAATGCTTAAATTTATGGGAAAATAATAGAAAAGTGAATTATGGCTTTCTGATATGAAAGATCATGCAAACATTCTTGGAAGTGATATTATTAAACATTTATCCCACAATCGACATTCTGAGAGAATATTAAAATGAAGAAAAATACTAGTTTTAGAACATGTTATTTGTATGATTAAACATATTGATAAAGTTCTCTTTTATAGAGAGACAAATGAGTCATTCATCAAGTATAAATCTCTGCCAAGTGTTTCTGAATTTCAGGTTTATTTTAGAAAAAAAATGTCTAGGAAAAAAATTAATTCATCATCATCAGAAGAGAATCTGCAATACATTTGTGGAGGATGAGAGATATATCAGTTAAAGATTGAACCCTAACAAAGGCAAGGACTCAGGATAAGAGGCAGGGAGCCAAAAATGTCCAGATCCTAAGACGCAGCTTCCAAAATAAGAAAGTTCTAAACACATGAGCCCCTGGAAAGAGCAAGATACCAACAAGAACATACCAGCAAGTGGTAAGAAGCACAGGAAAGGGAAGTGTTGGTTGTCGGAAGAATTCAAGCTTCATCTTCCTCCAAGTTTGCCTAAGGCTAGTTCTGCTCTTTGTCTTCCAAATAACAAGTGAGTCAAATTTTGTGTATCTTGATTTAAAGCTCACACAATGAGCCTTTTCTCAATAAATTAAGCAAGCTCAAAAGAACAGTATTTGGGATTGTATGGTGTGAACAGAGGTTTAGTGTAGCTGTTCGTTTTTTCACAATGAAAAAGGCACATCTCCTATCTCTCTCTTCAGTGACTGCTACTAACAAAATTAGAGATATCATAAAGGAGGGGACAGTGACTGAGTTTATTAGCCTTTGAAAGTTCATCTTTCACCCATGCCCAAAACCCAAATTGCTGAGTCAGAGAGAAACACCGTCTGTGCAGCATGGCTCTGCCGGAGTGTTGTTTGGAACGCATGACATTCTGTTAGTGCCCTGTGACCAAATTCCTTCATCGTGAATTGAATTTTCCTACTTCACTAGCATCAGCCTTGCCTAGAGAAAACAAATGTGTCAGACATAATGTACTTCTGCTTCCCTAAAAATACATGCAGAAATTAAAATCCCTGGAGATTTCAGTTCTGGAGTGGCCAAGATTCAGGAGCCAGATGCTCTGTGGGATCTTTGAAATAGACAAAGTGAGCGCTAGCATTAGTCTTCTGAGGACAGATAGTGCAGCCAGTGCATGTTTTATTGGTGTTTTTTTTTCAACCTGTATTTCACAGCAGGACTAGATTAGGTCTTCCTGTGTGCTCTTCCTAATTCATTTGCTCTTTTGGCAGATGTTTGCCTAAAATACATTTTGTTTAGTTGTAGGTGGTTTCTTTTTCAACAGCTCAAGGATGATATTATAATATTCCCCTGTTGAGACCAAATCAACGGACTATTATTTAAGGAACTCGGGTGCTCTGTAGAACATCATGCATTTCCTGGTATTCTCTGGGAACCCAGAGTAATGAATGGGCTGTGGAGTATGTGGAAGGGTTTATTTGTTTGTTTCCTTATTTGTTTTAAATATATCTGTTTAATAGACAGGTGAAGTAGAAGACACGAGCAAATATTTTTTTATGTACACTCCCAACAGAAAATAAAGTATGAAGAATAATTCTTCTCTGACCAAGCTATGTTAAGAATTAGCATATTTATTTTCTAGGAAATAGTAGATCCTTTCTGGTAGCCAAACTATGTTAAATAACAACTTCCTGATCTCAAAGCCAGGCCAGCTCCATTTCTGTGAAGAACCACATCAAGTCCTAGAATAACATTTCCAAACCTAGCAGTAAAGACTGAAATTTCATTTCCATAGAAACCCAAAATGAAACAATAACTTTCATGTGAGTGCAGAGCCACGTTTAGAGCAGCAGCACCTTCCTGACTGAGATAAACTGTCACACTGAGTATTCACAGAACAAATACGATGGATAAATGGAGGGGTCAGGGTGGGGTGTGTTAACAGTGAAACATACTATAGAATTGTCAAAAGGCAAAATGTGACATGTTGACTTTTGTATTTGTAATACTAATCGTTTAACCTTTAGGGGTGTTGTTTGAATTTCTAATCATCAGTTTCTTCATCTTTAAAATGGGAGGAATAATGCCTTCTCCCTGCTTCTTAGTAATTAACATTCACACTGAGCATTTACTATGTGACAGGCATCAGGTGCCTTATATGGATTTCTCAATTCTCACTATTACACTTATTTGTAGATAATAGGTAACAGTTATATGGTGCTTTTTATGTGCCTCACTGTTCTGAGCCCTTTGCATACACTTATGAATGTATTTTCCTTAAAACAACCATGAGGTAGAAACAGCCATTGCCCTACTTTACAAATGAGGAAAATGAAGCAAAATGCAAATAGGATAATACATGTTTGGTAAACTGCAAAGTATTGAACACAAGTACATACACAATTTGATCATCTTCATTAACCAATAAGTGGTTAATTTACCACTTTCTGTATATGTAACTATGCAATTCCTTTCTTCCTTCTCCAATTTGGAGGGTAGATTTTTAACTGAGATGGTATTTGTTATATGACCTAATAGTTTTTAGAACATATATAGTTTATTTTATCTTTTAATGTTACACTGTATGCATGATAGTAATATTGAAATTTGAGGGCATACTTATCAGATAATGATAAGTCGTAATTATATCCTAACTATTGTTTAAAAGCTCTTGTAAATTCCCAGAATTAATTCTAATCTGTGCTGAAAACTAGAAGCTCACATTTGCTCTATATCTAACAGAATACTTAATTATTAGTGGTTCACTGGTTTCTGCTTTTAGCCTTTGGTCCTGAAGTGTCATGGGATTTGAAGTTCAACATTAATCATCTGTACTGCCATTGTGATGTTGTGATCAGAGTTTTTATATTGTACTCGTTATTACTTGAGTCATATTACCAAAGGAACAGGAGTGTGGCCATCTAAAGTTGGGCATAACAGGTGTGCATTCAGAGTTATGGAAATGTGTAACTGAATCAAAGCAATTTTTTGGATATGTTTTTATCTTAGCAAATGTTGCAACAAGTATGTATTTTGTACATTAATACCTTCACATCACTTAATAATGGAAAAAGGAATTGTCAAGTTATCCCTAGCTGTATTCCCAGAGACTGATATAAGGCACACATAACTATTCACGTTGGGGGCTATGACATCATCTGTCTGCTTTATGCATCTAACTTACGACTTTGCACAAATCAAAACCAAAATTGCTACCAGCACTGTGTAAAATTGTGTTGGTTGCTTTTATGGAGAGAGTGAGAACTATATGTACTGATTACACCCAATTTACCGTGAATATTTGTCTAGATTATAGTAAAGGAAGGAAATTTGAAAACAATTTGTTTTAGCAATCTTTTCTTTTCACTCCTTGCTCAGTTATCAGAACAAAACTGCAAAAGGCTTTTCTATGAAAGGAGTGAGACATGGTGTTGCCTGAGATGTCATGTGAAGCATGGCATATGGAAATGAAGCTGATAGTAGTGTCAGAAAGATGACGTGTGTCACTTGTCAAAGTGCAAGATGGACAGGCACCATGGCTGACACGCTGCCTATTTATTGCATGGAAGACTTCCCAGCTTTTGTGCTGGTGGATCCAGGACCATGGTTGAGTATAATCAAGACATATGAAACATGGGGACAACCTCGATGATGCCAGATAGGAAGTAAAACTGAGAATCTAGAGCTGACAGGATTAACGGTAGACAGGCTTTTTCATGTCTTTGGACTTGTTCTAATTTTATGTTCTGGTACATGTCCATACATCTTATAGGACTAAACTTACATGTTAACCTCATTGTGATATTGTTCTTACTGTATTACAACACACACACACACACACACACACACACACACATTCACACACAGGCACACTCACAACACGTATTCTCTCTTTTGTAGGTCTTCAGCACACCCACCTTTGGGTGCTCTCCCTAGATTGGTATTTCATGACCAAGGCATGCAGCCTCAGCAATGTAGATTCAGTTTAGAAGCATCCTTCCTATAAAAGAAAACCTATGGAGATAAAATCTGTCTCTTAATCAGCTTTAATACCAGAAATTTATGTTTAATGTGAACCAAACCCACATGTTAGTGGAGAAAATAAATGTTTTGATAATACATACTTTATTATGGGAGATTGTAACAGACCGCAGTGTACATTATCTGGAACAAAGAAATTATTTGATTAATGTTACACCTGATGAAGATAATGCTAGACAGGGAAATAAAAGAGCTGAAATAAGGATCCAAGTTTTTAAGGAACTCTGTCATAGGCAGAAAGTGGGATCATGAGAAAGAGTACCTTGCCTGGAGGAAAGGTGTAATTATAGGGATTTAGGGTTTGTGGTGTTGGTGAAGTAACCTAATAAAAATGATTTATAGGCAGATGAAAGAATCAAAAAGTTTGGCCATTCATTTCTATTACTTGCTTTTTATTGGTTCTATTCAGAAACATTCAGAAACTGACTAAGGCACTGGGAACTTGGTTAGTACTGATGCTATAATGAAACCTAAAGATTTCATATACTTAATAATATTGCCATTATCAAAAATTAAAATAGAACTAATTTACATTTTTAAAATATCTTAAATTAATTTCATAATTTTTTCATTATGATTAAACACCATGTCATTCTTTTTTGCTCTTTAGGCACTAGGGTGGTAGGAGAACAATGATATACCAAATAGATCAAATCTATATTAAGAGTAACTGGAATATACATCCAAGAATTTTAAAATAACATTCTATAATATTGGTTATGATTCATAATCTGAAGTTCAGATTGGAGACGTTGAGAGAAATCTTCAGAAGTTGAGCTTTTAATGATGAAATCATTAATCATGAGGTCAGAATTATCCTTTTCACTGCTCTTTTCTTATTTTAAGACTTTAAGTGACTTCTTATATTCTAGGTCTGTTTTTTTAAAGCACTACACACACCATGTGTATATAAACAGGATACAATAATAATTATCATGGTCTCAGAGGACAGAAACAATATTTCAAGTCCTATTAATAGAGCAGAGATAAATTAATATTCTTTTGAGTAATTTATGGACTTCCTTGATTATATTTCCCTGTTTGGAGAATTAAAAAATAGATGTGCAGAAATTAAATGACTTGCAAAAATTATCTAGTCAATGACAAAACTAGCAAGCAACCCCTAACATTTAGAGTCCTATATTCTGCCTAACAATCTCCTGGACCACACCATTTCTCTACAATGGCACTTTTTTTTTTTTTTTTTAATTTTTGAATTCCGTTAAGCCAGCAAAGGTGATTGGCTTTCGTTGACAGAAGTCAAACCTTTGGACGAATCAAATGCTTTATCAAAGACTTGGGCAAATTCTTCTTTGAAAATAGCCTCTAGGGCTATAGGTGTTGTGGAATATATTCCAAGAGAGTTAAAGCTAATTAGTGTGTTAGCCTTTAAAATCAGCTTGCCTCCAACCAGCAGAGTTATAAGAGGGACATTTAAACAAGCCAAGCCCTGTTTAAAGTTCATACGCATTACTAAAATTTAAAGCTTACTCTCATCTTCACTTCGATTAACTTTCTGAAAGTATTCTAAATAAGGGCCATGCTCACTAGGACTGCATGCTCCACGTAATAATTGAGATTAAACACTAAGTTACACATTAGGATTTTTTGGTTCCTTGCTTTAAATGTTATTATGGTGGAAATAGGCATTACATCCAGGTAATGATGTGACTGTTGCTTATTGATCTAGAATGATAATAAAGAACTACACATGTATCTTCATCTACTCACCAGATTTCCTCCTTATCTTCTCCTAGCCCCCGTTAGCTATAGTTAACACTCCTGAGGCCAAACATAATCATCCCACCTGTTTCACAGTCCCTGGAACATAGCAGGGGGTCAGTAAGGGCAGTTACTAGGAAAGTCATATAATTGAGTGGAATCATTGAAAGTGGGTCTGCGTCCTAGCTCCTTTGTGTGTCAGTGCACATTCTGTATCCAAGTTTAACCTCGCCGGGTCACAGTTTTCTAATCTGTAAAACAGAGAAAATGATGTCTCTTTTGTAGAATTTTTAGGAGAAAATTTACAAATCCTTTTCTTAGTGCATAATAAGTGGTAAATGGTAGTAATTGAAATCCCAATGATTAGAATAACTCGTTTAGAGAACGAGAAGCAATAGGAACTTAGGTTAGGAATGTGTATCAGTTTTCTAAGGCTGCTATGATAAAATTCCAAAGACTGAGTGGCTTAAACAACAGAAATTTACTTTCTCACAGTTCTGGAGGTTGGAAGTCTAAGATTAGGGTGTTGGCAGGGATGGTTTCTTCTGAGGCCTCTCTCCTTGGCTTGCAGGTGTCAGAATTCTGGTTGTCTTCTCACATGGCCTTTTCTCTGTGCATGTATAATCCTGGTGTGTCTTCCTCTTCTTATAAGGCTACTAATCATAGTGGATTCTGGCTCTATCTTTATTATCTAATTTACCTTAATTACCTCTTTAAATGTCCTATCTCCAAATATAGTTACATTGGGGGGGGGTGGTTAGGGTTTTGATATATGACATTGTGGGGGGGGTGTGGGGGGGAATTCAGTCCATGACAGGCTGTCACTGTTAAAATACCTTTGTTACTTGTTAAGTGGAATAGAGGGCTTTGAGAGACGTATACTCTGCTTTCCTATGATACTTTTACACTCATACCTCAGGAATTTTGTGAAAATAAATTATCTCAACTTTGCCTTGTAATGGACTTATGGATTAGAACATTAGATGGTTCAGTTCTATTGGATGGAAAGGAAATTCAGTCCTAAAACAGATGTTTTTATGTTGAGTATGAGTCAACTGTGTAGGTTGTTTAAAAGGCAGAGTCTTGGGTCCCATCCAGAGAATCTAATTTATTGAGTCTGTATGAGTTTCCTATTGCTATCATAAAAAATTACCACAAAGTTAGTGCCTTAAAATGACACCAATTTATGATCCTGCAGTTCTGAAGGTCACAACTGTGCAATGAATCATATGGGCTGAAATCAAGATGTCAGCTGTGTTGTATTCCTTCTGGAGACTCCAAGGAAGAACCCATTTCCTTGCCTTTTCCAGAATCTACAAGACACCTACTTTCCTTGGATCTTGGTCCTTTCTTCCATCTTGAAAAACCTCTGTTTCATTCATATGTCTCCTGGCGTCTCTCTCTCGTAAGGACCCTGTGATTACATTGGGTTTACTCAGATAATCAAGGACAATCTTCCCGTCTCAGCATCCTTAATTTAATCATAACTGAATGTCCCTTCTGTCATGTAAAGTAACATATTCACAGTTCCCGGGATTAGGACACGGACATATCTGTGGGTCATTCTGTCTCCACGGGGTGTAAGAAGATGTGTTTTTTGTAAGTACCCTCACTGATTTTTGCTACTGTTGTGCACTCAGAAGGGCAGCAGGAGGCGTCACAAAGTCATCAGGTCTGCTGAGGAGAAGGATCTGCGGCCTTCTCCTTCTCCATCTCTTCCCTGTTCAGTTTATTACTCCTGCCTCCTGCACATGTAAGTGTAAAGGCACAAAGACTAAACTTTTCCTTTTACTCAATTACTTTCATCATAAAACTCAGTGAAAAAAAGAGAAGCGAGTAGCATCATATAACAGGATGTGACTAGTGCTCCTAGAATTATTTCCTCAAACTACTTGCAAAAATCCAAACAGGAAGAGCTCAATCTATTTACGGAGCTCCCAGAAGAGGTAATGTTTGTCATCAGTAGGTTGGAACAGGTGGCAGGATTTACTTAAAAGACATTCCTCCCTGGTCTAAAAGAACACATTGATTGAAGACTGAGACGTGGCAGATGTGGGGTTATTTCAGCGAATAATGTGAGGTGCAATTTAGGCTAAACATACAGGAGAGGAAAAGCTGGTCCTTCAACCTTTCCTGTGAGTTACTGGCTTCCTTAATGCCTTAGCTCCTCTTCACAACCAGTGAAATGCTGGCAAATGAGGCTCACGGAAATAAGGTAGCTTTTCTAACAGCTCTTAGTTTGTCAGGGAGAGTGTCTGCATTAGAACCAGGTTACTTGACCTCAGGTACTTGGCCACCTGACTGCAGTTTTTACCTTACAAGTTGAAGGGAAATAGGAAAGAAGATAAGTATGAGACATTTGGGGATGTGCTGCTGTCTTCATATTCCTCTGGTAAATTTAAATGGTGAGAATAAGACCACGTACAAAGCCTTAGTAGAGAGTAGTCTTCAGATGGAGGAAGGGAAGGAAAAGAATGAGGGCAGCGAGGCAGCAACAGGTAGAGAACGCAGAGGAGGGCTCTGGGGTTTAATTCACTATATTCTCTAAAAACAGAAAAACCTTCCTCCATCCCATAAACACACTACTCTTTGACTTGTGTGTGTTATAAATATTTAATTGGAGTGTTATGTATGAGGTTGTGTTGCTTCTGTAAATACAGTGGCTAACTGTCTGTGAGAGCCTCTTCTTTGGATCAGGCTACAAGAAGCAAAGAAAAAGTATTTACATATTTCCATTTGCAACACAGTTTCTACAATTTTACAAATTATCAGACAATTGATTTTTGTTTCAAAATGATATTGGGATATATCGTCAAAGCCTAGACCCATTTCCCTGACATTGTTTTCTTTCTATATTGTTTTTACTACCTCATTCAATTCTACCTAGAAAGCTGGCAACCCTTCTTGGTCCTGTTCCCTTCAGCCACTTTATACATAAATCACATCCATAGTCACAATTGCCTAATGCCACGGTGATGTGGAGGTCAGATCCTTTTCAGACAGACCTTTTGTTCAAATATAAGACTCCTCAAAGTTACATGCTAAGAAATTATGCCCCGCTTTGTGATCCATCCTACTTTTCCCCACTCCTAAATTATCCATTCCAAAAATATTTATGTCGTGTGTTTTAGTTCCCCATTAAGAAGTCCTGGCTAATACAACCCTCTATTTATTACACAAATAGGCATTATGTTGTTTTCTGAGAACTAGCTAGTGCCAAATCCTCCTATTGAAAATGTCTATTATTTTATGCTGTTAGCAACATTTTGTTAACAAATATTTCTTCATACTTGGCACCTAATTATACTCAGCTTCAGCTATCTTAATACTTTCTACTTGTTTGCTTGATTTAAATATTAATATTGATGATTGCAAAACACTTTGAAGACAATGGAAACAGAACATGTCGGTTATTTTCAATTTTGTTGCCATAATTGGATTTTGCCATAATTGTAAGGCAAAGAAAATGTTTTTCCTACTTAACATATACAACATAGAGAAAGTAGATGAGAGATTGTTTGAAAGTTTCATACACAATTGCCAGTTGATGCACTTTGAGGTTTTCAGCTGAGACAACTTTGACCAACTTCCTAAAGGCCATCTAAGTTAAAATCGGAGGCATGAGCAAACAAAATTCACTGTTTTTTAGTTCCTAGATGGAGTTAAAGAATGTAGCAAATTTACGAGCAAAAACTGTTCTACTGTGAAAGTACAAAATTGATTTATTATTCCTAAAGAGGATTTAATGAGCAATCTGTGGACCAATCTTAAAGACCTGTAAGAGGTTGTGTTTTGTTTTGTTTTTAATAATTTTCTCTTTTTATTTTGATTATTCTATCAACTAGTAACAGAGCATTGAACTATAATTTCAGGTTGCCTTCTGTATTTTTATATGCATGACAAAATAAATGCCTGCAGGATCTCAAAAAATAAGTACTTCATTATTAACACATTTGCTTTAGTATATCTGGCTTGCCAGTTAGGTTTGGATTTCCCAATATAAAAATATCAAAAATAATCACTTATTTTCCTCATATAAGTTATTTTGATCAGTTATAGAAACACATTTTTTTACAGTGAGAATTTGCACTTGAAAGACATCTTAATAGACTAAGATTTAATTTTTATTTAACCAAGTTAGACTTTAACATAATGAATATCCTATAGTAAAGAAGAACCATGTACTGTTTTGTCTAGGGCTAATGTGAAAAACAAGGAAGATATAATCACACATAAATTATACAATAGATGCAATGGAAGAGCAGATGAAGTTATGAGACTCTATAAAAACAGAAGTTTTCAAGTTACTAAGAAAATGCTGGTGGACGATTTAGTTGACACAGTGCTCCCAGTGGTAAAGGCATGGGGCGTACAGACGAATCTGTCCGTAGCACTTTGTTAGATGTTCACTTTTGGGCAGATATGCTGCCTGAATCCTATCTGAGTATGTGCCATTTTGAAAGAGGCTTAGCACTAATTATAGTAGTAATTCTGTGACAGCAAAATATTTTTACATGCTTTTTATCATTGTAATTGGTATATTTTTGGGATGCAATAAATTTTGGTGAATTACTAATTAAAATGGGTTCATTGTAAAAAAAAATATTGACACTGATAAAGATGATGATTTATAAGACATATCAGTATAGAATATACTGGGGGTGCCAAAAAAAATGTGTACAAATGGACACTTTGGTCAATGTTGCTCAAGCAGTAGTTTGCCATAATCAGCAGTGTCTGGACGCTGATGACAACCACTTTGAGCACCTCTTAATTGCAGAAGTCAAACGTGACTTGTATTCATCTTTTGTTACCGGTGTATGTTGAGTATTACAGTTTTAATATGTATACATTTTTTGGCTCCCTCTGTATAAATACATTTTTTCTATTTTAAAAGCCAGTGAAAGTGATCTAAGTTCTGCAAGATATTGCTATTTATCACATTAAACTAATATTCTTAACTTGAATTTTATTAGCTTTTAAAGTTTTATTTGAATTTAATTTGTATCTTTTGGGGGGTTTAGTCATAAAAGTTGTATAAAGCTAGAAGAAAAAGAAATTCTTGTCTGGTTCTACATTTGTTTATTTAAGTAACGTTATATTAAATATAACAAGGAGCACTAGAGACTTGGGAGCATTTTCCTCCTTGAAAGGGTCTATTACTGAGGTTGGCAAAACTCTGATGTAGTCATTTTAATAGAAAGGAACAGAATGTTAACTAGATTTTCATCAAAGTTAAATAGCCAATTTAAATTCAAGAGTTTAAAATTCAATAATTCCTCCATATATGTCATCAGGAAATGCAAATTAAAACAACAATGCGGTATCATCGCATGCCTATTAGAATGCCCATAATTTGGAACACTGACAACACCAAATGCTGGGAGGATGTGGAGCAATAGGAACTCCTATACATCACTGGTGGGAATGCAATTAGTGCAGCCACTTTCAAAGACAGTTTGGCAGTTTCTTAGAAAACTAAACCAACTTTTACCATGTGATCCCGCAATAGCATTCATTGGTATTTACCCAAAGAAGTTGAAAATGTATATCCACACAAACACTTATACACAGATGTTTCTAGCATCTTTATTCATAATTTCCCAAATTTGGGGGCAACCAAGATGTCCTTAAGTAGGTGAATGGATAAGTAAACAGTGATACATCCAGAAAGTGAAATATTATTCACCACTAAAAACAAATGAGCTCTCAAGGCATGAAAAGACATGGAGGAACCTTAAATGCATTTTACTATGTGAAAAGGCTACATACTGTATGATTTCAACTATATGACAATCTGGAAGTGGCAAAACTGTGGCGGCAATAAAAAAAAATCCATGGCTGCCAGCGGTGATGAATAGGCAGAGTATGGAGGATTGTTAGAGCACTGAAAATATTCCAATATAATAATGATGGGTACATGTCATTGAATATTTGTCCAAACTCAAAGACTGTACAACACCAGTGTGAACCCTAAGGTAAACTACGGACTTCGGGTGAAGATGACATGTCAGTGTAGGTTCCTCTTGGTAAAATGTGCTATTCTGATGAGTGATGTTTTGAGAGTGAGGGTATGCAGGTGGAAGGGAGGCAGGGGTCCCGTAGGACATTTCTGTAGCTTCCTCTCCATTTTGTTGTAAACCTGAGACTGTTCTTTAAAAATAAGGGCTTTTGAAAATTCAATAATTCTAAAACATGGGATATGCTGCTATTCTACTGTTGCTGAAGCAATTTTTTCATTAATCCAGGTTTTATAAATTTCATGGAGGGGAAGCAATGAGTGTGGTACAATCAGAGTCCTAAAACCTAGGTTCAAATTCCGTCTCTGACATTTCTGAACTTGACTAAGTCTCAGTAATATCCTCAGCTGTAAAATACAGATAATAACACTTAAAAGATTTTATGGGAAATGATTGCAAGGAATATCACATGAAATAGTAAATGCCAAAGTACTTGACAAAGAATGAAGCATTCTCCAGATACACGTTAGTATTTCTAATGGCCTCTGAGCTCACGCATCAAAGGTGGAGGAGGTTTATGTAATTCATTCACATCTTCCTACCCAGTGGCCTGGAGGAAGTAGTGTTTACAGAGTATAGATGGGACCTCTTAATTCACTCTTGTGCTTATCTTCAGGTTCATAACACTCACAAAGCAGATGAGTCATTCAGCCTGGAACAGAGGACTTGGAAGGAGGGGGAATATGGACATCAGTGATCCAGAAACCAGATGTTGGATTCTGTGCTTTCTGGAAATCCTCCAACCTTACTTCATCCTAAACTATCTCCTTTATGACCTTTCATCGCCCCGGCTATCCTGGCTACATTCCTCCTTCCACATCAACTTTGCCAAACCTTTAATTAATCACTTGTCACCTTGCATTGTAACTAGCCGAGTACCTGTTCCGTGATCCTCATCACTATTCCTTCTATCAGTATATCTGGAATGAAAGACTGAATGAATGAATGATTTCAGGACTAATGCTATGGAATCCAAATAGTACTCAAGTGGTCTTTTAGCTTGGATAAGTTAGTTAACTTATGTGATGTTCTCTTTGTTTTACCTTTTGGTGTTATTTTGAAAGTATCATACAATGCACTTGGCACAGTCATTGTCACATTGTGAATAAAATTTGTGGGTATAAATTAGTTAATAATGATAGCTAGAAACTTTTGAAGATTTCACATTCATTAACTTATTGAATTCTTACTACAACCCAGTGAAGTAAGTCCTGTTATTGATCTCATTTTACAGATGAGGTACCTGAAGTGCAGAGCAGTGAAGTAGCTTGATGAAATGGACAGAGCAGATTAGTGATGAGACCAGGAATCCAAAGCCTGTACTCCACTGAACTGCCTTTTAGTTAGTTACTAAATCATTACTGTTACCCTACCTGCTTTGGGCCACTCTATGCCTAGAGTGCCCATATGAAAATTAGAAAAAAGGCTTTCTTTCCTAAAGACACTTCACTCTCAACGTTGGAAAATTATCAGAATGATACATAGAAATGTGACACCTGCAGTGTGAGTGGGGCCTCTTTCAGTGAATCCTTCTGTAATGCATAAAAGACGTAATCAGTTGTAGGGGCACTATACCTACAAGAAAGAAAACTGAATAATCTTTGTTCTTCAAGATTCTTATACAATATCCTTATTAGGAATAGTTACCAGGAAAAGGACAAAAATAATTAATAATCCTCAAAAGCCAATTGCAAACATTTCCTTAACCTAAAAAAACTCAACAAGTACATAACTGTGAGACTAATTCTAAATTTAGTACAAATGTGTAAATTGCATGATTATGGCAGAGATTTGTCAGCTAATTTGGCAACGAAACTAGCCCAGTGCAGCTTTACAAGTAATGTGCAGGATTTCATTTCTGACACCCAGCAAGATTTTCATTTCACACCTTTATCTTTTTGCTTTGAAGCCTCCTTTATTATTATAACTAAGTTCACATTGCTGCTGCTTTCTGGATTTTTCATTCAATGCTATGATATCTTTGGTCTTTTACTACTCTGTCATTTTGCTTCTTTAAAATTCTATGACCTACTCTGCTAAAGCAGTGGGACTCATTTTTTTGCATGCATTGTATTTAAAGCATCCTTGTTGAAATGACTGTCATTAAAATGGACTCTTACCCCTTCTGTCACCACTCAGCAACCTTAAACTAGATCATTCTAAAGGTCAGTTGTAACAGATATTGCAATTCATGGTAGGTCACTATGTTGTGTAAACAGGTTAAGAATAAATGCAGAAGATTTAATAGTCCTGAAAGTTGTATTACATTTTTAACCAGAGTGCTAAAATCATGGTTTGTTAACAAGACTTGGGATACTATATTTGACATATTAAATAAATCTCAGTAATAAAATTGAATAAATTCATCTTTAATGTATATGACTTTTTTCTTAATATCCCAGGTTTAATGAAGTGTTGTATTTTTTTTTAATGTGGCAAATAGAATAATATTGAAAACAAAGCACTATCTAGCTTATTCTTCATCAGGAAATTTCACTGAAGCATATTTACGATTTCATTCATATTAGATAAGGATGATGGTAAAAGTTAATATAAAAGAAAATCAGGGTTACAGTGACAGCAACACTACAGTTTAGAATTCAGACTATTTTTTCAAAATAAAATGTGTGTTTTTAAAGGTATAGCATGCAAATGAGTTAAAGCAGTGTATCTTGTGCCAAAAGTATTCTTTTTGTAATGCCATTATATGAAATATAAATAGTGTAGAATATTTGAAGGACTTTTTAAGAAGTCAGGTAAGGAAGGTTACAAGACAAGAAAATTATCAACCAAAACTAAAATAACACTAAGTACGCTGAAAATCATATATGTGAATCCTGGAACTTCTCAGTAAAGGATGAAGAGAAATTGGTTAGATTAAGGTTAGGGAAGATTAGAAAATGAGTACAACTGGTGCTTAGCCAGAAAAGAAACTTTATAGTTAGTGATTAGTCAATCTCCATTTCCTCCTGCCTGAACCCGGGCAAGATTCCACCTTCTTTTGTCCAGTGAAAATAAGAGTTCTCTGGTAGGTACAGCTCAAAGTACTAGATAGCACTATAGTTAACCAGCGTTAACCTGGAGCCTGTTCAATCTTGCTCAACCTCATCTGGCTCTGTAACCTTGGGTAAAATAATTAACTTCTCTCATCTTTAGTTTCTCATCTGTAAAATGAGGATAATTTCTATCTTTGAGTATATGAGGAATGAATTTAAAAAGTACGGGAGGCACACTCCAGGCACATAATATCTGTTCAATAATTCATAGGCATTTAAATTATTAATTTGTTTCCCTCCTTCAAACCAATTTCCCTCAAAACACTAAATAAATGCTATTTTAGGAATAGGCTTAGCAAAAGGCTTCATAGAATATCTTGGCCCTTATATATTTTGGCCAAAAGATTATTTCTTCACTTGCTTTCTGTTGGCTAAAATTCCTTTTAGTAAGAGAGAAATTTTTTCATTCCAATTTTAGAAATGAAAATATTAAAATGCAAGTATCTCATTGTGGGGAAACATTCTCGTGCTAACGTAGTGCTAATAAAATAATCTACAAGAGTAAAAAGCACATCAACTGCTTCCTCATTTTCAAGAATTAGGGGGAAAGAACAATGGAATGGTGGGATGATAAAAAGTCAACAGCTGGAAAAAAGAGTCAGTAAAAACGAACTGGCTGAGTGGACAGAAATAAAGCAATCAAACAACAAACAAACTAGTGACTACCCAATAAACTTTTACCAAGGTGTAAGCAATGAAATAAGCACTTAAGAGCTTAGTATAGATTCAATATAGAGATATTAGTGTAGATTCAAAAATGGCGCTGACAAGCTGGAGCAATGGGACCAACTCCAACAACATGAAATGGAACAAGGATAAGTAAAAGATCTACATTTATATTCACAAATCAGTTACACACAGTGCTACTTTCTTTCTTAAATTACTTCAGGAGCACATAGTGATACAATTATTGAATATCAACTTTTGAAATAAGGTAGGGAAAGTAAGATGGTATTATATTATTTGAATGGGGACTTCTCATAATGACACTGGGAAACAATTTCAGTTTCTGGAAAACGTCCCATAACTGTTGTTTTCAAAATGGTGTTTTCTTTCAGCATAAGGAGAAAACAAAAGTAAGGGGTCCCTCATGCGGGCTTAGCAGTAACAGTGACTAGAATATAGAAGGAAAAGACATGAATATTTTTTATGTAAGAAATATTTATATGAGTTTTGAAAGACAGAATCATAACAGGTTATCCCAAGACTTTTAGCCTAAAAACGGCACCAGCAAATATATGAATGTTGGGGAAAGGAGGTAGCTTTTGGTGCAAGATGAGTTGATGTGAATCTATTTGTTGTCCAATGATTTGCCATGGGATGGTACACAGGGGAAATATAAATGTGGCGATTATTGGCTTTGAAATGTTACTTAGGACCAAAGAAGGTGATAGAAGTGCACCCAACAAATGAATTTAAAGAAAACAAGAAATAGAAGACGAAGAAAGGGACTAGACGTTGATTCACCTCCTGCTAGAGGGCAGAAAAACGTGTAGAACCATGTAAAGGCATGACAGTCTAGAGAGGTTTATTAGTCTCGTGGGCTTTCATAACTTCACTGAAAGAGTTGCTCTTGACGTCATAATAATTTAGGTTTTCTCCATTTTAAGGATCTATATTTCATTCTAATTTTGCTGATAACTTATATAGGTCATGTTTCGGAGACCAGTTAAATTATTAGCTAGTATTTAATAAACTGTTTTCTCAGTTCTTTTACTCTCCTTTTAGCATGTATTTCTTGCTTTACTAATTGACATTAAAATCTAATGCTATAGAAGAAATGCAGAGAGAAGTATCAATGTTTATCCTGATTAATGTGTTTCTGATTTTTTTGGCAGAAACACTAAATGTCGATTACAACTAGCATATTTCAGTGCCCTGATTCTCTTCTGGCAACCCAAACTCATATGTGTGGGAGCAATTCACTGGGAAAATGCTAGTAGCCTCCTTTGCATTGCAGTGTACAATCCAGGGAAGTACATTTAAATGAGCAAGAAGCAGTTTTGGTTTCTATACTTTAGTGAGAAAAGTGGGGGGCATCAGCAGAGTCCCCTACAATTACATAATATAAACATTACAATGCCATGTATTATAGAATGCTAGCATAAAAGTGAAATTAGTAAAAACCACCAAATGAATCATTAAAGTAAGAAAAACATCAAGTGCATAGGAGGTCTGACAATTAAGTTCACCAACTTGTTGCAATGATGTTGCTAACCTTTTTTTGATATCAGAGGGATGATTCATTATGAATTTGTATCAACTGGACAAACAGTTAACCAAGTTTACTATTTGAAAGTGCTGAAAAGGCTGCATGAAAAGGTTTTTGCCAACAATTCATGGCTTTTGCATCACCAAAATGCACTAGCTCACACGCCACTGTCTGTGAAGGAATTTTTAGCCAGTAAACAAATAACTTTATTGGCACACGCTCCCTACTCACCTGATCTGGCCCCCAATGACTTCTTTCTTTACCCAAAGATAAAGGAAATATTGAAAGGAAAACATTTTGATGACATTCAGGACATCAAGTGTAATATGACAATAGGTCTGATGGCCATTCCAGAAAGAGTTCCAAAATTGCTTTGAAGGGTGGGCTAGGCACTGGCGATAGTGAATAGCTTCCCAAGGGGAGTGCTTCAAAGGTGATTATAGTGATATTCAGCAATGAGGTATGTAGCACTTTTCCTAGGATGAGTTCACGAACTTAATTGTGCAATCTCGTACATGACTTTTATACCAAAATATCATAATGAAACTTGGAAATGAAGATAAAAGGCAATCAGATTACTTTGTGAGGAATACAAGTTAGATATCATATCCAGATGTTCTTAAAGTGTTATTTAATCCATTTCATTTTCTCTTCCATGCACCTGTTAACACTGATAACACAAGATCTCAAAATTAGTTGAGTCACTATATTTAGTAACAAACAAACTTGTATCAGTTAATGTCTAATTTGAAATCATTTGAATTTAAACATATAAATCAGAAAAAGATGACTCAGGGCAACGCTTTACTTATTGTTAATGCTCTTAATCAGAGAATTTCTTTTGGTCTCTATGTATAGCAATGGCAGACTTAATTTTTTCAAGCCCTAGTTTTTTAAAGGAATCAAAGACATTTTTTGTTTCCCCATAACATAAATTACTATAAATAACATACTGTGGATAGCTGAACCATGGTCCCTTCTTTCCTGTCCTTCCCTTCTGTGTTACTTTAATCCTATATGAGGAGGGACAGCATTTAGAATGGAAAAGAAGTGATGGGTGCTGACATTGATGTTCCTTCTTCTCCCTTTATTTCTCGAGCATTTCTTCATTAAATGGAGGTAATATTTAGGCTTCCAACTAATGTTCCATTTAATAAAGTATTCTGTAATTGAATTAAAGAAGAGAAAAAGAGATTGTAAGCTTCAATTTTTGTACATTTGATAAAGATGTGTTCTATTCAGTTTTTTCAGCCTGGATTGCATCTTCTCAACAAATTTACACTCTCAGCTAAACAGATCCTGCAGTCAAAATGTATTCTTTCCCTTTTCTCAAGAGCGTGGTTGATGGCATGCAAAGTTATAGTCATTATTTCTGCTCTACATGTATAATGTTTAAAAACACTTGAATGTGCTCTTGCTTTGAAATATGTCCTGAAAAGTAATTATAAACCTACATTCCCTACAAATAATGAAGTCACAGTTGCACACTGCAACTTGTTTATTAAAAGGAAGAGGTCACTAACTATTGGTTAACTATGCAAGTTTTCATGTGAAACAGACAGGAGAAGAATTCTGCTGATTTCTCTCCAAGTCTATTTATGCTAGTTAAATTGATACATGGTAAATTTATATACTTATATATTTTGATACAAAAAATAAAGCAAGTGAAAACATTGTAGAACTGGAAATCAGTTACCACTGAAAATTACATTCTCTTCCATGAGAACATATCATTTTCACCTTTGTCAAAAATCTTCTGCTTAATTGAATCTATTAATTCTAAATTGTGAAACAGTTCAAAATAAAAACAATTTTTGAAGAAAAATAAATCATTTTCCTTAAATAGTCAGAGATTTAGTACTGAATCTCCTTCTCAATTGATATGTCCTAAGAAGCAATATTACTGGGAGGTCACTTCAGAAGCCACTTGGTAGATGTATTAGTCATGGTTTAGTGGGGTCCGAGAGAAGGGCATGGGAGGTATAAGTACAAAGTGAAATGCAGTACTTCCAGGAAAAATGCCAAGAAAATGCCTTGGGTTTCTGAAACAGAACAACAAAGTAAATTTTTATTTCAGAAATTATAATTTAGAATGATAGATAAACAACTGAAAGCTAAAACCAGATTTTTCTGTTTCGAAAGACCCAGAGATTTATAAATAATTGATTCTCACAAAATACGCTGATTAAACAATAAAGTGTGGTAGCTATGTTACAGGAACTTTAAATAAAGCTAAGATACAATGTCTGAATTTCTACTCAGTGCAAAGATGTTCAACTGTGTGTTGACTGCCACCTAGCTTCCTAAGCCTATGTAGGATTCTGATTGTGATATTAAGCAAAAATATATTTTATTTTTAATGAATTAGCTGGTGCCCCCTTCCTCTATTTTTTATTTTCTTTTCTCTTCAACAAAGTAGACTTTATTTTTTCAGAATTGTTTTAGGTTCACAAAAAAATTGAGCAGAAAGTACAGAGAGTTGCCAGGTACCCCTACCCCTACACATGTACAGCCTCTCCCACTCTTGATACCTTGCGGCACAGTGGTACATGTGCTGCAACTGGTGAACCAAAACTGATACATCATTATTATCCAAAGTCCATAGTTTCTATCAGGGTTCATTCTTGGTGTTGTACATTTTAGGCAAATATATAATGACATGTGTCCACCATTATAATATCATACTGAGTAATTTCACTGCCCTAAAAACCCTCTGTGCTTTGCCTAGTCACACTACCTTTCCCCAACCCTTCGTCTTTTTACTGTTGGAACAATTTTTAAAAATATTTTTACTCAAATAAAGCTAGCATACCATATTATATTAGTTTCAAGTATACACCAGAGTTATTCAACATTTATATACCTAAAGAAATGATCACCATGATAAAAGTTCAGTTGACACTGTACCACATTATCACAACATTACTGACTATATTCCCCGCGATGTATATTACATCATCGTGACTTATTTTATACCTGGAAATTGGAACCTCTCATTCCCCTTCATCTTCCCCTCCCCCCTATTAAAATTTCCAATTACAGTTGTCATTCAATATTATTTTATATTAATTTCAGGTGTACAGGATAGTGGTTAGACATTTATATAATTTAAGAAGTGATCTCTTGACTAGTCTACTACCCACCCACCTGGCACTATACGTAATTATTAGGGTATTACTGAATATATTAGTTATGCTTTACTTCACATTCTCAAGACTATTTTGTAACTACTAGTTTGTAATTTTTCATACCTTCCCCTTTTTCACCCTGCACCCTATGCTGTATCCTACACCCCCATGACTATTGCGTTTAACAATGAATTTTTGCTTCCTAATACCTTTCCCCTTTTCACTTTTCCTCAACCCCCCTCATACCTGGAAACCATGAAAATGTTCTCTATATCTATGACTTTGTTTTTGTTTTGTTTATTTTGTTCTTTAGATTCCACATGTAAACAAAATCACATTGCATCTGTCTTTCTGTGTCTGGCACATTCTAGTCAGCACAATACACAAGGTCAATCCATGCCACCGCAGATGGCTAGAACCCATTCCCTCTATGGCTGAGCAATATTCCATTGTGTATATGTACCACCTCCTCTCTATTCATCCATGGACATCCAGGCTGCCTCCACATTTTGCCATTATAAGCAATGAACATATGGATGCACACGTCCCCCCATCCCCCACCCCAAAGTATTGTTTAGGTTTTTTTCAGATAAGTACACAGAAGTGGGATTACCGGGGTCCTTATCTGTCTTTTGTTATAGCCTTTGTTTTAAAGTCTATTTTTTCTGGTATAAATATTGCTACTTTCAGCTTTTTTCTTTTTGGTTTCCATTTCTATGAAATATCTTTTTTTCATCACTTTGTGTGTGTCTTTTGATCTCAAGTGCGTCTATTATAGGAAACAGATGTAAGTGTCTTGTTTTCTTACCCATTCAGCTACCCTATCTTTTGATTGGAGCCTTTGATTCATTTACATTTAAAGTAATTGTTGACAGATATGTAATTATTGCCATTTTATTATTCATATTTGATTTTTTTTTTTGTCTTGAAGTTTTCTAAGATTCCTTGTAATACTAGTTTGATGATAATGAATTTCTTTAGCTTTTTCTTTTCAGGGAAGCTCTTTATCTGTCCTTTGATTCTAAATGACAGCTGGCTGGGTAGAGTAATCTTGGTTGCTGGTGCTTGTTTTACATCACTTTGAATATTTCCTGCCAATCCCTTCGGGTCTGCAAAGTGGAGAAATCAGCTGACAGTCTTAAGGGACTTCCCTTGTAGGTAACTAACTGTTTTTCTCTTGTTGCTTTCAGATTCTCTCTTTGTCTTTAACCTTTGATATTTTATATGGTATGTCTTAATTTGGGCCTCTTTGCTTTCAACTTGTTTGGGACTCTCTGAGTTCCTTGGACTTGTAAATCTCTTTCTTTCATCTAGTTAGGGAAGTTTTTTATTATTTCCTCCAATAGGTTTTCAGTCCCTTGCTCTCTTCTCTTCTCCTTCTGGTACCCCTATGATGCAAATGTAGGTACACTTGATGTTGTCCCAGAGACCCTTTAAACTCTTCTCATTTTTTTGGATTCTTTATCTTTTTGCTGTTCTGATTGGGTGTTTTCTGCTACCTTATATTCTAAATCACTGAGTCGATCCTCTGCTTCTTCATCTAACCTATTGTTGATTCCTTCTAATATGTTCTTCACTTCAGTAATTATATTCTTTATTTCTAACTGGTTCTTTTTCTATTTTTCTATCTCCATTTTTATGTTTCCAATCTCTTTGTTGAAGTTCTCTCTGAGATCATTGAACATCCTTATAACCAGTGTTGGAAACTCTTCATCAGTAGATTGCTTGTGTCCATTTGGTTTAGTTGTTTCCTGGAACTTTGTTCTGTTCTTTAATTTGGGACATGTTTCTTTGTGTCTCCATTGTGGCTGCCTCTCTGTGTTTTATTCTGCATACTAGGTAGAGCTGCTATGTCTCCCAGTCTTAGCAGAGTGGCCTTATGTTGTAGGTTTGCTGTAATGCGTAGCGGTACAGTCTCCCTGGTCACCTGAGCTGGATGTTCCAGGTTTGTCCCTTGTGTGGGTTGTGTGTGCCGTCCTGTCATAGTTGAGCCTTAGTTGCTGTTTGCATGTCAATGAGAGATTGACACTCTGGCTGATTGGTTGTGAGTACTGGCTGTGACTACAGTGGAGGAGTTGTGGTTCAGGGGCTGACCCTACAGATCAGGATTCACTTTAGTGGGACCTTTTGCCTGCCCAGTCTGCACCTTTAGTTTGTTGTTTTTAGAGTTGGCTGAGTGATGCTCCGACCTAGTCTGAAACTGGCCAAAAGGCTTGCCAGCCCTGGGGCTTCCTGGGGAGAATCTGGTACAGGCCAAGTTCAGCTGCAGTCTGTGCCCTGCCCAGGGCTATGTGACATGTGTCACAAAGCTATCTGCAGGTGGCTGCCACTGGCATTGGACTTCGAGGTGCCTCAAGAGGCCAAATTGTGAACCTAGGCCAGCTACCACTAGTACCAGGCTTCAGGCTGCTCAGCCAGAAGTATGGTACGTGCCAAATTCAAATCCTGCTTTTTTGGGTTTTTTGAACCTTTGATAAATTTTAGGAAAGTCTGCCGCATGAGATAAGACAGGCCATTTGTATGGAACAGCCCCTGGAAATGGCTTGAGTATGCCAGAAAGTTGAGTGAGGCATGGTCTCTGGGAATACCTAGGGCAGGGCTGACGAAAGCTGATAGCCAGTTTGATGGAAGCTCAGACTTGGTGTGTGCCTGTGTCTGCACACAGGAAGGACTAGGCCTCAACAAAGAAACCAACTTCTGTGTCTGGGAGAAAGCTGCATTTCTAGCCTTCACCCTGAAGCTAGACAATTCAGGTTTTTTCCTGTATGTTCTTCACTCCTTTTGAGCTGCTGCCCCAGTGCTGGATGTCAGAGCAAGTGATTACATTGGTGAGTAAGTCCACGCGTGGTCCATTTAAGAGGAGCGCCTGGGACTCCAGCCACCCTCTGTCTCACTCAGCTACAATCTCCTCTGGTTTTCACAGCCAGAAGTTATAGGGAATTTTCTCCTTGGTACTGGAGCCATGGGTTTGAGGAACCTGCTGCGTTTGTGACCCCTTGCTCCACTGGGGGTAGGGGAACCTCCATAGTCAAGACGTCCCTCCCGATTCTTAATGGTCACATGCAGGTATGGATCCAGCCCGTTCCATGTCTCTGCCCTTCCTACTGGTCTTGAGTTGATTTCTTCTGTATGTCCATAGTTGCAGGGCTTCAGTTCAGCTAGACTTCAGTTGATTCTCAATGATGGATATTCTGTCACTTAGTTATAGTTTTGATGTGGTTGTGAGAAGGGGTGAGCACAGCATTTACCTACCACACCTTCTGGACAAGAAATCCCCCTTCCTCTTTACACCACATCTTTTCTGGAGTTGAGTTCTCCATTTTCAAGGGGGATGACTAGGTTGCTGTAAAGTGTACACCCAAGCCAGGACATGTTTGCAAGTGCACAGGAATTCTATTAATAATTTCACCATAACAAGAGGCACCAAAGTCTGTCCTGGGAAGCCTAAGGATGTGAGGACACAGAATAATTTTTTCCAGTCAAGGTTACACAAATAACTATGAGTTTGGTGGTCATGTCTATGTGCTATTTTATTTGGTGCTATGAACCTGAATTGCATATAATAAAGCCAAGTTCCTGTTCTCCTTAATTTGGCACTAGTATTTTCAAAATTTAGAGAGAACAGGTTTCTGTGAGGTTACCTTAATAAAAACATACTAGTATTATGAAGCAGTCAGAGTGGAATATGGCTAAGTTCCACTATAACTCCAAAAAACAGCAAATATGGTTCATGTTTAGAAATTTGTCATATACATTTCAATGTTTTTCTAGCCATACGAGGTATGATAATTAAGTTCGTGAACTTGTTGCAACAACGTTGCTAACCTTTTTTGATATCAGAGGAATTATTCATTATGAATCTGTACCAACTGGACAGATAGTAAACCAAGTTTACTATTTGGAAGTGCTGAAAAGGCTGCATGAAAAAGTTAGACGACCTGAACTTTTTGTCAATAATTTATGGCTCTTGCATCACAACAACGCACCAGCTCACATGGCACTCACTGTCTGTGAGGGAGTTTTTAGCCAGTAAATAAATAACTGTATTGGAACACTCTCCCTACTCACCTGATCTGGCCACCAATGACTTTTATCTTTACTCAAAGATAAAGAAAATATTGAAAGAAGGACATTTTGATGACATTCAGGACATCAAGGGTAATACGACGACAGTTCTGATGACCATTCCAGAAAAAGAGTTCCAAAATTGCTTTGAAGTGTGGACTAGGTGCTGGCATTGGTGCATAGCTTCCCAAGGGGAGTACTTCGAAGGTGATTGTAGTGATATTCAGCAATGAGGTACCTAGCACTTTTTCTAGGATGAGCTCGCAAATTTATTTGTCCAACTTTGTGTGTATGCATACTGCTAATTACCTCCTCTGTACTATAGTATTGTTGTTAAATGTGCCTGCCCAGGAAGGGAAGCTAGAGAAGCTTCTGTAACTATGTGTTAATAAGAACTGAATCAATTGTTTGTTCATTCTTTTCAAACTGCCCATGTTAGTTAGCAGTAGCCATTTAGCCATCACCAGCTAAAGAGCCCGGAATAGACAATATGTGAGATGGTCATCACATCATGCTTAATTTTAAGGAAAATGACTGTCCACAAAACGTTTATTAATTCTGGCTAAGCCTGTCATCTCAGTACTCGCAGCACAGTCTGCCACCAAGTTGGTGCAGATTTTTCTGAGCAAAATTAAGTTAGCGATAAGACACTATTTTTTTTGTAAGTAAAAATCTAAATATATTTTCTAAAAATTAATTTGAGAATAAATGAATTGCCACGCTTGTGACTAAAGAAGAGAGCACCTTCTATTTCAAATAATTAAGCCAGATAAAAATAACACTAAATATTAATCCTTGTTTTAAATTTTTTCTTTGGTTATATGAACATGAACTTATCTTGTCTGTCTCCAATTTAAATTCTGTGAATGTTCCCTTCCCTTTTTTCTAACCCTGAACATCTATAGCTATCTGTGAAATGCATTTCTAAACTTCTATCTTGAAGTAAATGTGTTTACTAGCTCAGGAATTCAATTGTAAAGGTTGTCAACATTTCAGGAATAAATACAGGTCTGTCCTTTTTTCCCCTGTTCCCTTTTGCATGCAGTGCTGATTGCTCAGACAGATGAAAGTAGATCTGCCCTCTTCCAACCTTTCTGGGGAGCACGGCGATCATTTACATATTTAAGCGCTGTGATGAAGGTCACATATACCAATCTAATAAAAGCAGGAAGAAATTAAAACGTCTTCAAGAAAGAAAGGACCCATATATCAACAAAGCAACAGTTTAGACAAAGTAGCTACTGTCAAAAACAAAAAACCGAAAACTTATTTTAACTGTTTCAGCTTTAACATGAGAGTATTGTCTCTGCTCACTTCCAATGGATCATAAATTTCCTAAATTGTATGTGTTGTGGGTATCAGGGCTCCTTTATTGGTAGTGAGGTTTCCGTGGTCCTGTAGTACACTAAAGTGACTAAGACCAGCTGGCCATATATGCAGAATTTTAGGAAATTTAATTGACACTCTCATACTCAGTTGAGCAGGTAGAAAATATGGCAGGGTCCTGTCTTTAGCAACTTAAAATGGGGTGTATTTTGAACAGACATGTAGATTGAACAGAAAACTTTTGTCCTTGTTACAGATCACACTTGTTCCTTTTCAGTTTCATCCTCTCCTCCTCGAGAACTAGGGACCCCACGGTGACTTTGCCTTTAAATTAAACATATTTATTATGAGATATCTTCCACCATCTTGACTTTTTGTGTAACATTCAGCTGGCATTTTGGAGTCTGGCCCACCATTCATTAAATAGGTCAACCGGCAAAGCGACATCCTTCATAGAGTAAGAAGGAGGAAAGTATTCCAATCTAAAACATTAAGGAAGGACAAGTTATCCCCAAAGTCCATTAAGTGCAGCGTGAGATGCAGGATATTAGAATGCTTCAGTATCACTTAATCTGGACAATGCAGGGCAAATTTGCTGAAACGGAATCCAGAAGAGAAACCCCTGCTCAATGATTCTAAAACGCTTTATAATAAAATAAATACAGCTACTTTTGTAGTTATAAACAAACTGTATGTAAAAGCAAGAAATGCACACCTTATATACACCCTGACACATTAGAAAGTCAAATTACCTAAATGATTCCAAAAAAGAAATATAATGTTCCCTGGTCGAAGACCCTAAAAAGAGAGAGAGTTCAAGGCAGAAGTCAACTCTGAAGTAAAGGGAGTTCTCTGATGAGTTTGGGTTGAAAGGAATGTGTGTGTGTGTGTGTGTGTGTGTGTGTGTGTGTGTGTGTGTGTGTAATTAGGAAGAGAATATGCTGTGGGGCTATTACTAGTGGAATGAAGATTAAAGTGTGGAAAAACCTGAATATTTCAAAATAAACTACGGGCAGGAAATAATAGTTTAGGCTATTTTTAGAACATTTCAGGTTCACTGTTTCAGGTAGATTGTATAATATTAACCGATGAACAAAGAAAGAATGCTTAACTTCTATTTTGCCTTCAGTTTCTCCCCCAAAGGCATTAACGTCTACATAGGAAAAAACAACAAATTTGGGCAACACGAAACTGCATCTCTTGAGAGGTGAGGTGTAAGTCAGAGTTTGTCCCCAGACTCTTTCAGTGTATCCAATTCTGTAGTTCTAGAAGAATTCTACCTTAGGAAAATTACACCTTCACTTTTTACAGCACTTTGTAGTTTGTAAGGTGATTTCATAGACTTAAAACTTATTTGATAGTTTTAATGACCCGATGTGGCTAACTGCGCATGCACATGATGCCACTTTATGGAGAAGTAAGTAAAGGCTCAAAGAATGACATTCTCAAGGTCGCATCTTTTTAAGTTGCCCGGTAACTTAGTTAAGTCGCCCGGTTGCTTAGTATGAAGAGAAAATGAAGATAAGAAAGAGCATATGATTTGGACTTTTCAGAACGTAGATCTTGGAAAACATAACAGTAAGACTGATATCGATTTTCAAAAACTGAAATAAATTCTTTTGTACATGATGTGGAAGCATTTTAAAAGTGAGTGATCCTGTGTTATGTATCATTTTATTAAGAGTAAAACTTGCCAAAATAGTTACCTTTCCCTTTTGATTGAGGTTATCAGATATCTCTACTTGAGCAACTGGCATGCTTTCTCTCTCTTTGTAATTAAATGAGAAATTTTCACTGATCTTTATATCAGAGTAGAGGCTTGTGACATACCACAGAACTCTGTACTTGATTCTGCTGTGTTCTGCATTTTTATCTGTAACTTAGATGGAAATGCAATGCCCAGACTTCCCTGGATGACAGAATACAGGCAATCCTCACCTTGCACAGTTTCAGTGTGTACAAACTTCAGTTAGCATGGTTTAGTTAAATAGCACTAGTCACACCTCAAACTTCTGTTACCAAGATGTATGAACTGTGACTAATTGCATAAAGTAGAGACATTACTAGTAGCTCTTCAGTCCACAAATCACTGAGTAATTACCTGATGCACATCTTGATCAGAGACCAATCATACCGCTTCTTTCAAAAGCTGCCAGATTGCTTTTTTGATTCTGTTATTCAGTTCAAGCCCAGATAACAAAATATGTAATCGTGTTGCCTTCCTGACTCCCTGTGATAAACTCATGTGCCATTTTACAAAAATGAATAATCAAATGAGAGAACTGACCAACAAAAATAAAAGTGCACCAAATAAATGAAAAATGATAACACCGGAAGTGAAATTTGAATCAAACATAAATGGTATTGTAGAAGCAATAGTGACTATGGGAATGTTGACATTGCTGCCCTTCAAGAGACTCTAGATATGCAGCCCCAGGAACTTAGTGAAAAGAAGTTATAGACATAATTGAGGAAAGTGACAAAAAATGGCAATGTCCCCAGGGGAAGAGATACAAAAAACTTTATTTTAAAGGAACGCTCAGATATGTCACGGCATTGAAAACACAAAACATAAAATGTTGGTAGTTAATCCAAACTTAGAAAGAAGCATGACAATCTGCAAGGCATAGCAAAGACACTTGCTCTGTATATGAGTTATGCAAGGAGAAGAAGGCACACGCTGTTCAAATTAAACTGAGGGTTTTTTTTTTTTAAGTCAAAAATAACAACCCTTAATTCTCCATGTTTCTAATGTTTTAAATTATTATATACTAAATATTAATTTCTATCTTTAATTTCTAATAACTATCTTTCATTTCCTTATACATTTATATCCATCAGTAGTAGAGTTTTTAATGTTTTGACAAGGAATTTTAAAGGTCATGAAACAATTATAGTTTTCCCCACTAATTATTAAGATCACTTTGCACAGTTTTATCATAAATAGATGTTTTTACAGTCCCACACTATCTTCCAAGGACTTCCTGTAATTTCAAAGGGCCTAAACTGTGGGCTGACAAGTAACAAATCCCCCCAAAAAAAGGCACTTAAGAGAAATAAGCATAAGGGTATGTATTTAGAGTCAGGGGTTGATGCAAACTTAATATGAGCAAATGTATGTAGAGAAAAATAGGGTGGTCAGGATTATAGGAACTGAGCTGGAGTAGGTTTTCTATTACCAACAGCACTTCTCAGACAATCTCAGCACTTGACTGTTCAGTTCTGGGTCTCATATTTAAATCTAAGTCTTTGCAGGGAAGGCAAACCACTTCATATTAATTATAGTTTGAAGAGACTGGGGAGGTGGAGGTATATCTAATTAAAAATCACTGTAATTAAAATTACAAAGAAGTGGGAGAAAATTTAGCCTGTGTACCTCTTCTCCAAAGGGCAAATCGGGAGACTAATAGTGATGTTTTGAAGAGACAGACTTTTACTCGCTTAAAACAATTCTTTTTTCATATCAAGTTGCCCCCAAATGCAATCAGAGTAATAGAATCATGCTGTTGTACTGCTGAGATTTTTTTCAAAATAACTATTGTGCTGACAAGAGTTGTCTTTCAGAGATATGGACTGGAAGGTAATCCCTAGTCCCCTTTCGACTGTAAAAGCATATAATTCTAAAATGGTCTAGAATGGTACTTACTACAATCTGTAATGGTGGGTTGTAGTTACTAAACCTCTGTTAAGAGATACTTGGATCCTGATGCAGCACGGCATATTGGAACAAAAATGGCTTTTATGTCAGACACACCAGGGTTAAAACCCCTGTTCACATAACTATGTAGCCTTGCACAAGTTACTATCTTCCAGCTTCCCCTTTGTCTTAGGTAAAATAGAAATAATATCTGCATACTTGTTTTTTGAGGATTACAAATAATATACCTACCTAGCATTTGTAAATCTTTTTTTTAAATCTTAGCCTAGCCAAGGGTTTATTAATTTTATTCATCTTTTCAAAGAACCAGGTCTGTCACATTAATTTTTTCTATTGTCTTTTTGCTCTATTTCATTTAGTTCTGCTCTGATTTTTATTATCTCCTTCTTTCTGCTGACTTTGGGTTTCATTTGTTCTTCTTTTTCTAGTTTTTTAACGTATAACGTGAGGTTATTTATCTGGGACTTTTCTTGTTTCTTGAGATAGACCTGTAATGATATAAATTTCCCTCTTAAAACTGCTTTCGCTGCATCCCCAAAATTTTGGTGGGATATATTTTCATTCTCATTTGTTTCTATGTATCGTTTGATCTCTTATTTCTTCTTTGACCAAATCGTTCTTTAAAAATATATTATTTAATCTCCACATATTTGTGTTTTTTCCTGCTTTCTTTTTGTAGTTGATATCAAATTTCAAAGCTTTGTGATTAGAGAATATGCTTGGTATGACTTCAATCTTCTTAAATTTGCTAAGGCTAGTTTTATGTCCCAATATATGGTCTATCCTTGAGAATGTTCCATGTACACTAGAAAAGAATGTATAGTCTGATGTTTTAGGATGAAGTGCTCTATATATGTCAATTATGTCCATTTCATCTAATGTGTCATTCAGGGCTGCTATTTCTTTATTTACTTTCTGTTTGGATGATCTATCCATAGCTGTCAATGATGTATTTAAGTCCCCTAGTATAATTGTGTCTTGGTCAATTTCTCCCTTTTAGTTCTGTTAGTAGTTGCTTGGTATATTTCAGTGCTCCCTGATTAAGGGCATAAATATTGATGACTGTTATGTCTTCTTGCTGTATAGTCCCCTTTATCATTATGAAATGTCCATCTTTGTCTCTTGTTACCTTTTTCATCCTGAAGTCTGTTTCATCTGATATCAGTATGTCTACACCTGATTTTCTCTGGATGTCATTTGCTTGGAGTGTCAATTTCCACCCTTTCACATTGAGTCTATATTTGTCCTTATAGCTGAGATGTGTCTCTTGGAGGCAGCATATGGTTGGGTTTAGGTTTTTTAATCCAATCTGCGACTCTGTGCCTTTTCATTGGGGAGTTTAGTCCATTTACATTTAGGATGATTATTGATATATAAGGATTTCCTATCATTCTATCTTTGGTTTTCTGGTAAGACAGTGTCTCCATTGTTTCTTCGCCTTTTTGTTGCTGTCTATTATTTCAGTGTGGTGCTATTCTATGATTTTTTCCCTCTGTTTCTTCTTTTATTATGTTATATATTTCAGTTCTGGATTTTTTTTGAGTGGAAACCATTAAGTTTATGTAAAAGAAAGTTTCATATTTAGAGTATTCCATTTTCTTCAGCATGTTTACTTTCTCCTGTATTCTGATTCAGGTCTTTACTCTCGCCCCTTTTATGTTTTTGTTGTCACAAATTATCTCTATTAATGCTGGTTGAATAGCCTCCTTCAATATTTCTTGTTGTGCAGGTCACATGTTAGAATATTCCCTCAGCTTCTGTATGTCTGGAAAGGTCTTTAATTCTCCTTCATATTTAAAAGATATATTTGCTGGATATATTATTCTTGGTTCATAATTTCAATATTTGAATATTGGTTCCACTCCCTCCTGGCTATAGAGTTTCTGCTGAAAAATCTGATGATAATCTAATGGGCTTTCTTTTGTAGGTTACTGTCTTCTTTTCCCTGGCTACCTTGAGGATTCTTTCATTGTAGTTAATTTTTGACAGCTTCAGTACAATGTGCCTTGGAGAAGGCCTGTTGGGATTGAGGTAATTAGATGTTTTATTTGCTTCTTGGATTCGAGGATCCAATTCTTTCTATCAGTTTGGGAAGTTCTTGTCGACTACTTGTTTAAATATATTCTCTGTTCCCTTTTCCGTTTCTTCTTCTTCTGGTATGCCCATTATTCTTATGTTGTTCTTTCTAATGGGGTCAGAAAGTTCTTGTAGAGTTCTTTCATTTCTTTTAAGTCTCAAGTCTCTTTCTTCTTCCATCTATTTCATTTCCAGATTTCTATCTTCAATATCACTGATTCTTTCCTCCATCTGGTCAACTTTACTACCTAAGCTGGCTATTTCATTCTTCATTTTTTTCATTGAATTCTTAATCTCCTAAATTCTGTGTGGTTCTTTTTTAAAATTTCAATCTCTTTGGTAAAATGTTCATGTTGTTCTTTGATTGTGTCTCTGAGTTTGTTAAACTGCCTATGTTTTCTTGCATCTTCTTGAGTTTTTTTCAGAACTGCAGTCTTGAATTCTCTGCCATTTAAGTCACATATTTCCATGTCTTCAAGTTCATTTTCTGGAGACTTTTCACTTTCTTTCTGAGCTGTCTTGTTACCTTGATTATTCATGGCAATTAATGAATTATAATTTATCTTCCTAGGCATCTATAGGAGTAGATTCTGCTACAGGTTGATAGAAAGAGGTCTTTCTTTTGTTTTCCAGTAGGTGTTGGTAGAATGTTTTATTTTCTCTCCAACTGCAGACTTTTATTCTCTCTCACACTGTAGTGTTATATTTTCTCTGCACTGTTCCAGCTTCTCACACAATGAAATCTCTATAGATCAGAGAGCTGACTCCTTACTAATCATAGGTTATCATAAGACTGAAGTAAAGGTGTCTCCCACCTGAAATCTTATCTGGGGGTCTCTAAAGGAAATCCACTTTTAGGCTCATTCAGGTTGTTGATAGAGCTAATTTCCATGTGTGTAGCACCATGTCTGTATTTCCTTCGGGCTGTTGGCTGGGGCTTGTTCTCAGAGTCTAGAAGTCTCCTCATCTCCTGGCTCATGGTCTGTTTCCTCTTCAGTGCCAGCATTGAGTCATTCTCATGCTGCTTATCTCTTTGACCTCCCCTTTTGCCTCAACTCTCCTGCCCTATGTGGAAACGACTCTGCTCATGTGATTTGACTGAATCGACCAGGATAATCTCTCTATTTTTAGGTTTAGTAACCTTAATTACATCTGCAAAACCTCTTTTGCTATGCAATGGAACATATTCATGGGTTCCACAGATCAGGGCATGGACATCTTTGGGGAGTCATTATTCGGTTTACTGTGGTGACTGATTTCTCACTTTGAGAAATGCTGGTGTAGAGTCAAAACACAGGAACTAAATTTCCAAACATGATGGAGGATATACCAATTCACTCTAAATGGGAGGGAAGAGTGTGAAATTAGCAAGAAAAGGATCAGAGATGACATGGAACCAAAAAATAAAGGGTAGACACTGCAGTAAGCAAACACAGTGCTTCCTTAAACACTGAGAGAACTTTTGAGTTAATTTAGCATCTATTTATTTTTGCCTGGTTGAGAAAAGTTCTTTATGTAGGTCATTGTGTGGAAATAATCTTCTCAGTGGGTTCACATCTGTATTTGACTCAGTTTGGAATTGTTTCAGAGAATATTAGGATTGTTACTGTTTGCTAAATTCTTAATAAAAATTGTTTCCATTCAACAATATGATTTGATTTGAGTTGTCTTTCAGTGATTTTTTGTGATAATAATATTGTGTTTGTCTTTATGATTCCTTTTCTAATCTTTTAAAATTTGTTTAAATTTACGTAAAATTCAATCTTTTGGCATGAAGTAACATAAATATGACAAATGCAATCATGACAGAGAACCATCCCATTACACACACACATACAAAAAAAAAATTTTCTTCTTGCTTCCCCTTTGCAATCATTTTTTGCCCCTAGCTCTAACCCCTGGCAACCACTGATCTGTTTTTTATCTCTACAATCTTCCTTTTCCAAACTGTCGTATAAATATAATCATAGAGTATGTAAGCCTTTTGAGTCTAGCTTCTTTCACTTAGCATAACACATCTGAGATTCATCCAGGTTGCCCCATCCATCAGAAGTTTGTTCCTGTTTATAATTCCTAAACTTTTGACTGAAATTGGCTGTAATTAGAATCTAAATATTTTTCATAACTAAGTTACCCACAATGAATTCCTTTCACCAGGCACTTTCAAGAATTGTTCTTGTCATAATGCTAAAGTTCTGGATTTTGTGTGTGTGTTTTTTCTCTTTGTAATTTTTTAGTGAGAGTATACACAAAACTTATGTTCACATAATTATGAATTTATCAATGTGTGAGCCACCTGTGATTCTGAAAGTCTGCTTAATGCAAGTTTTTAATGTTGAACAAAAAGATGAACACTGCATTACTCTGAGGGAGGAAAAACTAAATTTAGAAATATGTTTCGTCTCAACAGTCTACTGTAATGGATACTAACATTGCCACAGATAGTCCAAAAAACAGTTTAGTTGGATTTGATGCCTTATGTGACAGACATCATGTGTTTGTTCATGTGATAATTAACATTTTGCTTATGCTACCATTAAAATTATTTTAAATTCCTGAACGTACAACAGCTGGTAGGACAGAGGCAGCTGAAAAGCATGTAAGGTGGCAGGAAGAAACTAATTTAAATTATATGCTTCTGATAGATATTCCACAGAGTGGATAAGCCACATTCGGATAAATGAGATTTAAGCAGATGTGAATTTGTTCTTATTAGAATTCACGATTCCCAGTAAAGAGCTACTGAGCAGGAAACTGGAAGCTTCACCTTTTCTGTCTCTTCAACACCAGCATCTCAGTGATGACGTAAAAAGTAGATCGTTCCATAAGTCAGTTCTGCAGCTCAAAGAATCATTAATCTTTAATAAGGAATTGTTCACTCCGCACTCTGCTGGGGATTATATAGTGCTTTTCACGTCCTATGCCTCAGAGTGTTTCACTAAGCAGTGAAGTATTTTGGAGATGTGTGATGAATATGAAACTCGCATAACTGCAGCAAAAGCTGAAGCACTAAGAGCTATTTGAGAATCAGGAAACTGTGAAGCGTTTGATGCTTGACATGCATGAATAGTGGAGAGCAAAACACACTGTTTATTTTCCAACAAGCATGCAGAGGAATATTTGCATAAAGTTTGGGGATAAAAATCTTCCAAGGATTTGAAAGGATACACTTCAGGATGTAATGGCATAGGATAAAACTTAGGATATTTAGCTGCATTTACTGAAGAGGCAGAGGATCTTCTGGGAGACTCCAGGGAGTGTGGCTGCTGGGCTGAGGATTAATACCCTTGGTGAAGATTGCCACCAACCTCATCAAAGATATAGGACACGGTTCTCTATGAAGCCTTCCCTTCTCACGCAGAGGGTTTCTCTGTTCTTCCACAATCTTTTTAAATAATTTCCTTTCCATCACTATGCTGTATTACAATTTACCTGCTTAAATTTCTATTTGTTCCCACTAGTCTCTGGCTTCTGTGCAGCCAACACTATGCTTTACTCACCTGTACACCCTAGGGCCTGGCTCAGGGCGTGGTGCATGGAACCCCCTGGATGGGGTGTACTATGGGAGTGAAAGGTCAGTACATAAAGGTTGCTGTGTTTTAGGGAACACACTAGATTAGGAACACAGATAAAAAAAGATGTTCTTAGATAGACAAGTGTCTCTGAAAATTGCTTCTTAATCTTTACATATGGGTTAATTAGTATTTTTAATTGGCTTAATTTTCTTGACTAGGAAGCATTCTCTGATTTCTAAATGATAAATCTGTATCAGGATTCAAGAAGATAAAGAGAAACAGTGGGAGATATAGGTTAAGAGATTTTTTTTTTCCGGTATAGCTTTCCATTTATTTAATTCAGCTTTAGTGTTCTGAGATAATATTTTATAGATTTTTAAAATCAGGTTTTATACATTTTTTGTTAAACTACACATTTTCAGCTTTTATTGAGGTATACTTGACAAATAAAATTGTTAGAGATTTAAAGTTTATAATGTGGTGATTTGATATACTCATATAATGTGGAAGGATTCACCCATCGAGTTGTAATTAACACATCCATTACCTCACATATTTAACTTTTCCTCCTTTGGTGAGAACATTTGCGTTCTAGTCTCTTAGCACATTTCAATCATATAGTTTGGTGTTATCAATTGTTATGACCATGTTTTTCATTAGAGCTTCACTTTATTCATCTTATAACTGAAAGTTAGTACACTTTCGCCAACCTCTCCTATTTCTTTCACTACCAGACCCTGCCCCCATGCACAGGACCTGCCAACAACTTTTCTACTCTACGAGTTCATTTTTTTTCTCCCCTAGATTTCACATATAAATGATACCATGCAGTAATTACCTTTCTCTGTCTAGGTTATTCCACTGAGTATAATGCCCTCCAGGTTCATCCGTGTTGCAAATGACAGGAGTTCTTTCTTATTTTAAGGCTGAATAATATTCCATTGTACATGTATGCACACACACACACACACACACACACACACAGACACACACACACCACCTTCTTGATTTATTCATTCCAATGATTCGCATGTAGGTTGTTTCCATATTTTGGCGATTATGAATAATGCTACAATGAACATGGGAGCACAAATATTTCATTGAAATAATGGTTTCATTTTCTTTGAATACTATACAAGATCAGACAATTAAGTTTGAGAACATCCTAAAAAAAAGTGCTACATACCTCATTGCTGAATGTCACTATGGTCACCTTCAGAGTACTCCCCTTGGGAAGCTATGCACCAATCCCAGTGTCTAGTCCAACCTTCAGAGAAATTTTGGAACTCTTTTTCTGGAATGGCCAACAGAGCTGTTGTTGTATTACCCTAGATGTCCTGAATGTCATCAAAATGTCCTCCTTTCAATATTTCTGTATCTTTTAGTAAAGAAAGAAGTCATTGGGGGCCAGATCAGATGAGTAGGGAGGGTGTTCCAATACAGTTGACTGACTAAAAACTTCCTCACAGACAGTGCCATGGAGCTGTTGCATTGTCGTGATGCAACAGCCATGAATTGTTGGTGAAAAGTTCAGGTTGTCTAACTTTTTCATGTAGCCTTTTCAGCACTTTCAAATAGTAAACTTAGTTAACTGTTTGTCCAGTTGGTACAAATTCATAATGAATAATCCTGCTGATATTAAAAAAAAAAAGTTAGCAACATCATTGCAACAAGTTTGCGAACGTAATTGTCAGACCTCATATACCCTGAAGTGTGATTGTTGGATTATATGGTAATTCTACTTTTAATTTATTGAGGAACTACCATACTGTTATCCATAGTGGCTGTACTTAATTTATGTCTCATCAACCCTGTGCAAGAGTTAACTTTTCTCCACATCGTTGGCAGCATTTATCTCTTGTCTCTTTGATATTAGTTATCCTAACAGGTCTGAGGACGTTTCTGATTGTGGTTTTGATTTGCATTTCCCTGATGATTAGTGACGGTTAGTATGTTTTCATGTACTTCTTGGCTATTTCATGTCTTCTTCAGAAAAATGTCTATTGTTAGACATTTAGTCCTTCTTTAGAAAAATGAGGTCCTTTACTCATTTTTTAAATTGGGTTATTGTTTTTTGTCTTTGTTTTGCTATTGAGTTCTATGAGTTCCTTGTATATTATGGATATTAACCCCTTAGCTAATATGGTTTGCAAAAGTTTTCTTCCATTCCATTGATTGCCTTTTCATTTTGTTGATAGTTTCCTTTGCTGAGCACAGGCTTTTTATTTTGATGTAGCCCCACTTGTTTATTTTTGCTTTTGTAACCTTTGTTTTTGGTGTCAAATCCAAAAAAGTTATTACCAAGACTGCTGTTAAGGAGCTTACTGCCTATGTCTTTTTCTAGGAGTTTTATGGTTTCAGGTCTTATGTTCAAATCTTTAATCCACTTTTAATTAATTTTTGTTCATGGTGTAAGAGAGTGGTCCAGTTTCATGGTCTTGTATATGGCTGTTCAGTTTTCCCAACAGCATTGATTAAAGACATAGCCCTTATCCCACTTTATATTCTTGGCTCCTTTGATGTAAATTAATTTGCCATTTATGCATGGGTTTATTTCTCAGCTCTTTATTCTGTTCCACTGATCTCTGTGTCTGTTTTATGTGCCAATACCATACTGCTTTGATTACTATAGTTCGAAAATACAGTAATATAGTTTAAAATTAGGGAGTGTGATACCTCCAATTTTGTTCTTCTTTCTCAAGATTGCTTTAGCTATTCGTGCTCTGTTGTGGTTCCATATAAATTTTAGGATTACTTGTTCTAGGACTGTGAAAAACACCATTGGTATTTTGATAGGAATTGCATTGAATCTGTAGATTGCTTCGTGTACCATGATCGTTTTAACTACATTAGTTCTTCTAGTCTAAGAGATAGAATCTTTCCATTTAGTGGTATCCTTTAGTTTCTTTCATTGATGTCTTATAATTTTCAGTGTACAGATCTTTCACCTCCTTGGTTGAATGTATTCTTAAGTATTTTGTTCTTTTCATGTTATTGTAAATGGGATTTTTTTTTCATTTCTCCTTCTGGTAGTTTGTTGTTAGTATCTAGAAATCTAGCTGCTGTTGTGTTTTAATTTTGTATATTGTCACTTTACTGAATTCACTTATTAGTTCTAACAGTTTTTCTTTGGCAGATTGTTATGGTTGTCTGTATATAATATCCTGTCATCTGCAAAGAGAGACAAGTTTACCTTTTTTCTCTCTGATTTGGATGCCTTTTATTTCTTTTTCTTGCCTAATTATTCTGGCTAGAACTTCCAGTAAGTACGGTGTTGAATGAAAGTGGTGACAGTGGGCATCAAGGTCTTGTTCATGATCTTAAAGGAAAAGTTTCAGCTTTCCATCGAGTATGATGTTAGTTAGCTGTGTGCTTGTCACATGTGACCTTTATTATGTTGAAATATGTTCCCTCTAAGATTAAGAGATTCATTGCAAAGAATTAACTTACTCAATTATGGGGGCTAACTAGGCAAGTCTAAAATTGTTAGAGCAAGCCATGAAAGGGACAGCTGGGACTCAGGCACAGGCTGAGACTGCTGTCCCCAGAGGAATATTTCTTTTTCAGGGAAGGCTTAGGTCTGCGCTTAGAACTTTTAAACTGATTGAATCAGGCTACTTATCTAGGATAATCTTCCTTACTTAAAAAATCAACTGATTATGTACTTAAATAACATTTACAAAATGCCCCACAGCAGCACTGAGATTAGATATTGATTGAATAACAGAACTGTAGCCTAGCCAGATTGACACAATGTCTGTCTCTCTCTCATAATTAATCCACCCAAACATCTTTAAATTGACTGAAGATTCATGTTTTACCTTACTTACAAATATTAGTTTCTTTAACTATTAATAGACTATATGTGCTTTTGGATGTGGTGAGGGAGATACTTTGTTCCTGAATGGAAAGTAGTTATAGCAATAAATTCTTTTTCAAGTAAACTAATAAATTTAACACAATTTTAATGAAAATATCTACTAGGTAATTGTTTAAATTATCAAAATGATGCTAAAATTTAGCGGGAGGAATAAATGCATGCCCAATGTTACGGATTTTAGGAAAGGAGAGATGGAACGCAAAAAGAAGAGAGTAAGCTTAATATAATGAAAGACTTAAAATTTGCTTATCTTGTGAGCCAGTCAGCAATTAAAGATCTATATTGTTTTCTTAAGGAAGCAATCAAATATGTGGACAAAAATTTAGCTTAAGTATATTAATTGCAATTGTATTTGTAAAAGCAAAAGAGCTTGTCAACCGTATATTTTAAAAAATCCAACTGATTAAATGAATTTTGGTACATATAGATAATATGTGACCATTAAAATCATGTTGTAGAAAATAGTTATGGCATGTAAATATGTTTAAGATAGATTGTAACATGAACAAAATTAAGGTATAAAGCAAAAATATATACCGTGGTTCCATTATAACAGGAAATATGTACATTTCCTATTCTGTTATAAACAGGATAATTGTGATCCTGAGAAAACTTCACATTGTCAAAAAATTTTTTCTAAATATTTTAATACTGAAATAAAGTGGAGGTTGTTTAAAAGTTGTTCATTTAAAACTAAGTTATATGTTCTGCAGGATTTTGATAACAAATGGGAATTTTAAATAGCTACTAAGTGTTTAGCTGGGTAAAAGCATTTATTAGATGCAGTCTTTGTTTAACTTTAGAAGCTTGTCTTTTTTCTAAAGCTACCGGCACTGACTTGAGCAGAGACCTTCTTACTTTTATCACTGTTGGGTCTCATTCTTAGAATAAACAAAGCAGGCAGCCACACAGACCACTTAGTCCTAGTTCTCATTACTGTCTGAATGAAAATAATGGTCCCTAAATAACTAATTATTCTAAATCCAAATCATTTCAAGAAGTACCTATGCCCTGAGAACTCACCAGAAAGGATAATTTCTCAGGTTTTAACAGTGGTTATCTCTGGGTAGTAGTTATTTTATGTTATTTAAGTTATTTCCATTTTTACGTTTTTCAACAGTAAATATTGTATTTTCTTTGTAAAGAAAAATATTACTTCTAAGAGACATATGTAAAATTAGTGAAAAAGTTTTCTTTGTCAGATATTAAATATATCCTAAAGCCCCAGTAATTAAAGCTGTGGTTTCAGGAATATACATAAAGATCAATGTAACTAAATAAAAAAGTCAAGAGTTAATATATAATTTGAAAAGCACCTCATCTCTTTGAAAAAAAGGTGAGGCATTAAAAAATATTGTTTTAAACAAATAACCATTTTTTTAATGAACTAAAAGTAGATCTCTATAGCCACCAAAAAGCTATTAGTACTAATAAAAAACTTCAGTGAAGTAGCAGGATTTAAAATTAATAATCAGAAATCAATTGCATTTTTATACACCAATAACAAACTATCAGAAAGAGAAATTAAGAAAACAATCCCATTTGTAATTGTATCAAAAATAAATAACTAAAATACCTAAGAATAAATTTACCCAAAGAGGTAAAACACCTGTACTCAAAATTAGAAACATTGAAAAAAGAAATTAAAGTGGATACCAATAAATGGAAGCATATACCATGCTCATGGATAGGAAGACTTAATATTAAAATGTCCACACTACCCAAACCAATCTATATGTGCAATGAAATCCCTATCAAAATACCAATGGGATTTTTCACAGAACTAGAAAAAATAATCTTAAAATTTATATGGAACCTCAAAAGACCCCAAATAGCCACAACAATCTTGAGAAAGAAGAACAAAATTGTAAGTATAACAGTACTTGATATCAAACTATACTACAAAGACTATAGTAACCAAAACAGCATAGTACTGGCATAAAAACAGACATATAGATCAAGGAAACAGAACGGAAAACCCAGAAATAAACCCATACCTATAATGACATTTAATCTATGACAAAGGAGGCAATAATATATGATGAGGTAAAGACAGTCTATTCAGTTTGCTATAGCCCCATTCATTTATTTTAGCTAAAAAGCTTCTGCACAGCAAAAGAAACCATTGACAAAGTAAAGAGGCAACAAACCAAATGGGAGGAGATTTTTGCAAATAACACCTCCGATAAGGGGCTAATATCCAAAATATATAAGAAACTCAACTATTCTAAATCCAAATAATTTGAGTAACCACCTATGCCCTGAGAACTCACTGGACAACTCAACAACAACAAAAACAAACAATCCAATTAAAAAATGGGCAGCGGATCTAAAGAGACATTTCTCCAGAAGGCATACAAATGGCCAATAGACAAATGAAAAATTCTCATCACTAATCATCAGAGAAATGCAAATAAAAACCACAATGAGATGTCACCTCACACCAGTTAGAATGGCTATCATCAATAAGACAAATAATAAGTGTTTGAAAGGCTATGGAGAAAAAGAAATGTCATACACTGTTGGTGGGAATGCAGATTGGTGAAGCCACCATAAAAGGCAGTGTGGAGGCTCCATAAAAAATTACGAATAGAATTACCATATGACCCAATAATCCCTCTCCTGGGTATCTACCCCAAAATTCTGAAAACATTTATCCATAAAGATATATGTGCTCTGATGTTCATTTCAGCTTTATTTATGGTGCCCAAGACATGGAAACAACCAAAGTGTCCTTCGATAGATGATTTGATAAAGAAGATGTGGTACATATATACACAATGGAATACTATTCTGCCATAAGAAAAGATGAAATAGTGCCATTTACAACAACATGGATGGAGCTTGAGATTATTATGCTAAGTGAAATAAGTCAGACAGAAAATGTTGAGAACCATATGATTTCACTGATACGTCATATATAAAACTGGAAACAAGAAAGAGACGAGACAAGCAAATGAAGAAACAAAAAGTCATAGACGCAGACAATAGTTTAGTGGTTACCAGAGGGCAAGGAGGAAAGAAGGTGGTAGATGAGTGTAAAAGGGATCAAATATATGGTGATGGAAGGAAAACTGACTCTGGGTGGTGAACACACAATGTGATATATAGATGATGTATTACAGAATTGTACACCTGAAACCTATGTAACTTTTACTAACAATTGTCACCCCAATAAACTTTAATTGAAAAAAAAGACAGTCTATTCAATAAAGAGTGTTGGGAAAACTGGACAGATACATGCAAAAAAATGAAACTGGACCGCCTTCTTACGCCATATACAAGAATAAACTCAAAATGGATTAGACTTAACTTCAGGACCTACAACCATAAAACTATAAGAAAACATAGGTAGTAAACTCTCTGATATTGCTCTTAGTAATATTTTTTTCTAATATGTCTCATTGGACTAAGGAACAAAAGGAAAAATAAATGGGACAACATAAAACTACAAAGTTTTGCACAGTAAAGGAAACCATCAACAAAACAAAAAGCCTACTGAATGGGAGAAGATTTTGACAATGATACATCCAACAAGGGATTAATATCCAAAATTTATAAAGAACTCATACAACTCAACACCAAAAAAAGAAAAACAAAAAGTCCAATTGAAAATGGAGAGGGGACCCGAATAGAAAATTCTCCAAAGAGGACATACAGATGGCCAATAGACGTATGAAAAGATACTCAATGTCACCAGTCATCAATAGAAATGCAAATTAAAATCAGATACTACCTTACTCCTGTCAGAATGGCTGTCATCAGTAAATTAACAAACAACAAGTATTGGTGAGGATGTGGAGAAAAGAGAACCCTCAGGTGTGTGAGATTGAAAATTGGTACAGCCACTATAGAAAACAGTTTGGAGGTATCTTAAAAAATTAAAAATAGAATTACCTTATGACCCACTAATTTCACTTCTGGGTATTTATTCAAAGAAATGCAAAACACTAATTCAAAAAGATATACATGCCTATGTTCATTACAGCACTATTTACAATAGCCAAGATAAGGAAGTAACCTAACTGCCCATCAGTAGAGGACTGGATAAAGAAATTGTGGTACATAGATATAATGGACTATTATTTAGCTGTAAAAAAATAATGAAATCTTGTCATTTGCAACAACATGGATGAACTTAGAGGGTATTATGCTAAATTAGACTGAGAAAGATAAATACCATATGATCACACTTATATGTGGAATGTAAAGAACAAAATAAATGAACAAACAAAACAGAAACAGACTCATAGATACAGAGAAGAAACTGATAGTTGCCAGATGGAAGACGGAGTTGAGGGCCTACGTGAAAAATGTGGCAGTATTGAGCCAGGACAGTGCAATTAAAGACACTTGCAAAAGGGGACTTCCAGAACTGCTTCAAAGTGGCAGGAATGATGGGATACATGTGTTTGAAGCAAGGCAGAGTATTTTGAGGGATATTAGTGGCAATGTGTCTTTTACTGTAATATTTTTTTTTGTTTAAACATGCACTGTATTGTTTGATCACACCTTGTATATATAGTGCCAGGTGGGTACTAGACTAATTGGGGGATCACATTGTAAATTACATAAATGTCTAACCACCATTCTGTACACCTGAAACTAATATAAAATAATATTAAATGTCAACTGTAATTGAAAAATAAAAAATGTGGATCCCTATCTACCTCCTCACACTATACCAAAATAAATGTTTGTTAAAGATTGTATCGGAAAAAAAAGAAAGAAAGAAAACACCATTACTAGGAAATAAAATACCGGTGAGTATAAGATTGGAGTGGAAGTGTCTTTTTTAAATAACTATAAAAAGTCCAAAAGAAAATAGCTATAGATTTGACTACACAGAAGAGTAAACTTACAAATAATCTGATAGATATAATTTAAAGTCAAACCATAATCAGGAAAAAACATTTAATGGTATTATTAATAGATAAGGCACTATTAGTTTTTAAAATTAATTAATATTAATTAATATTAATTTTTAAAAAGCAGAACATAAAGAAAGATATAAACAGGGTCCAAAAATTAAATACAAATGACTAATAAACATTTGTTTGTTTAACTGACTAATAATAAAAAATAAATGAATGAAAATAATGACAGGACATTTTTCCATATTACTTTGGCAAAAAGATATATATGATCTCTTCTTTTGTCTGCCTCTTTCTCTGTCCATCTATCATAGATATTTCATAATTGTAAAATTGCAGTACAATAGAAACTCTCGTACTTTTGGCCTAAGTTTAATTAGTGTATAATATTTCTATAGGGCAGTTCGCTTATGCTTATCAAAAGGCTTAAGATTTTGCATCACCTTTGACCACACAATTCTGCTTCTATTGTTATCCTAAGATAATTATACAAGAGCACAAATGAACTTAATTTTTTAAATTAGTAACAACTTTAATATGTAACTCAATAAATTGTGGTACAAACATGAAACGGAATAATACACAACCATTCAAAATGATGTTTCAAAGAAAGATCTATTACAAAAGTGAAAGAAGCAGTTTATAAAACAGCATAATACTGTATAACATTCTTATACAAGTTGTTTATGCACACGTATGCACAAAGAAAGTCTGGATAGACATATACATAGTTATTTATAGTAGTTAACTCGTGATCCTTTTTTAGTTTTGCTTAACCATATTTTCTAAGTTTTCTAATTATAATATGTGTTACTTTTGAGAAAGTACTTTAAAAGTTACTGGAAATATTGAAATTCCATGGAATTTGATAATATTTTATGTAAAGATAAATGTATAACCTTTGAGGTGAGTCTAAGATCTTTAAGAATGCCCTGTGGCAGTTTTTTTTTTTCTTAATTTTCTAGGTTTTTACCCTAGAACTTTTTATTATACCCAATTTTGTTATTCTTTTGGGCAACACATAAAAGCATTTTATTTTACTCTCATCCTAAAATTAAACTCAGTATACTGACACTTTGACTTTTAAAACCATTTTCCATGAAACAATTTTATCTTTTAAACAACTGAAATTACTAAAGGGAAAACTTGCATTTAAATGTATTTAATGTTCAAATCATTATTTGCCTAGCTATTCTTTCTTTGCAGACATATCTGGCATGCTGATATGCTCTCTGGAGAGTCAGAGAAAGGAACTTGTTTTTAATATATGTTCTCTTAAATTTTTTACTGAAATGGGAAAATAAACAAGTGATCATTTAGAAGCCTAGCTGCTATAAACACCACTTGCTTTTTCACAACATTGCACACCAAACAGGTGTTTGAGACTTGATTCTGGTCTATGTCAAATATACCATCCATGTGTTCTTTGACTTGCTCAAGTCATCATGACAGCATTTGGAAAAATATAAAAAAAATAGTTTTAGATATTTAAGCAGGAAAGAAGATTCACATTACAGTCCCAATTAGAGTCTATTCAAATAGCCTAACTACCAATTTCTCAGCGTTCTGAAATTTTCTTCTCATCCTGCTCTGACCTACACACCCCACTGACAAAACTAAGCTTTTATTAATATTTCTTACCTCAGCCCTAACAACAGAGAAAATAATAGGAGCTAACATTAACATGGCTAATTATGGGTGGTGTAAATGTGTTCAGTGCTTTAAGCATTGTGCCAGTTACGATTCTCTTAGACTGTAGTAACAGGAAAAGCAGAATAACAGGAATCTCAATATCATTCTCTCTCATGTCAGAGAAGCACTTCAGGGCTGAAAGGGTCACCACCAAATTGTCAGGGGTACTGACTCTTGTTCTTCTGCTGTTCCATCATCTTCAGCATAGTCTTTCTAAAGAAGCTGCTTAAGCTCCAACTGTTACACCCACATTCCAACATTCCAGCCAGCCAGCAAGAAGGAGGAAAGGAAAAAAGTTAAAGGGTGCCACCAGCTGTTTTCAGGGAGGTTTCCTACACGTGGACATACAATATTTCCACTTATTGTAGATGTCCAAGACCCTGGAATACATTTTATCATCATAAGATGCATTCCAGGCATCTTTGTAATTAGATAAAAATTGAGAGTGTTTTACTCTGTGATTACTAGAGCAACTAGCTTCCATAGGCAATACTTCCTGTGGTCTTCACAACAGCCCTTGAAGCAGGTATACCTTACTTCTCACTGCCTTTCTTACGCGCCTTGATCCAGCTCCCTTGAGAAGAGATCACTGTCTGGTGGGTGGGAATGTGCCTTGGATCCCCATCCTGTCCTCCCCAGCACTCATGGATCAGGCTCTTCTGTGGACTGCCAGGCTTCTTGGATGCTGACGACCTGCTGCATCTTGGTCCCTCTGAATGTTACCTTCTTCCTGCTTCTCTTGTGACTGCCTGTCCTAACCCCTTCAGTTTATGTTCAAATCTTCATTCTGACCCATCCCGCTGTAATAGGGCCCGCAAAATAGCGTCAGCAATGTTGGTTTCAGTAACAGTACAAAGCAGCAGGGCTGATTTTGACATATATTTTAAAGTATACAAATTTCAGTAACTAGTTCCTGTTTATCATAAGGAAACAACAGAGACATAGATATTCCAGCTCCCCTTTTTTACTGGATTGTGACTTTGGACAAAGTACTTAGTATCTCTATGCTTCAATTTCCTTGTGTGTATGATAGGATAAGTGTAATATGTACATCATAGAATGGCTGTGATGATTTACTAAGTTAATCCATATAAAACAAGTCCTGGCATGTGTAAGTCCTCAGTGAGGGTTGACTAATAATAATAATAATGATAAATAATTTATATGTATACTTATAACAATACTTACTATTTTCAACTCCTTTTCTTATCTTTTAGATTACTTTGTCATGTTATGACTTTTATTTAGTGATTGTCAAGTAAATAGAAAATATGCTACTTGGGAGGGCTATTGGAGAGATGATCAATAATCTTTATATAAAAGCCACAGCAATATTTTCCTTTTAATTGATAAGTCTCTCTTAGAGAATTGGTTTGGAGTCTCTATAATTTCAGACCATCTTGACTTTCTGGCTGTCAGGGAATTCTAAAATAATTCTTGTTTCTTGTTGCTAGTGAAATAAAATTAAGTCTCCTGAGAAAAGAGCAGAAGGGATGCATGGGTACATTTGAGTTTATTTATTTAGCAATTCCAGAGGTAAAAAGATTTTGATGAATCATACAAATAGTAATTCATTCTCTTGTTCAAGGAAGGCATAATCATATGAATATTAGATAACATCAGGAACTCAATGGCTTCAGATTCCTGAAAACATGTTAACATTGGCAGGTCTAAATACTTGTTTGTGTCTGTCAGAACTTGGGAAGAAGTGGGTGACACACACAGAGGAGTAATTTAAGAGAGTTAAATGAAGGCACCCTTTGTACGGGGTTATGGCACCACACTCAAGAGGGTGATGAGGCACCCAGGGACCAGCCAGAGAAGGAAGCTGTTCCGTAAGAGACTGGAAGGTGCATGCAGGGATCAGAGTGAAGATCATGGTAGGGGGACTTCTCGGTAGGACTTGTGGCTGTAGGTAGAACATAGGTGTTGCCAAAACTTCTTCCTGGCTGGGAGAGCAATGGAGAATACTTTTCTCCCCCACTCTTATCTCTTCCCTGTGCCTCCTGTTGTTCTAATCTAATTGAAGCCTCTGGGAAAGAGATCCAAACTATGTCTTGCATAAAAGTCAGCTTCCCAGAGCGGAGTTCAGGTCAGAGAGGAGAGCGTGGTTATAGAGAGGCTGGAGTGCCTAACTAGCACCCTTCTATCTGCAGGCTCCGTCCTGCCCATGCTTTGGACCTCCTCAGGGTCCTGCACAGACACACTGCCTCAGCGTATCAGTGCTGGTTACTCTGAGCCTGGAGACACACTTTCTCAGCGCTGAGCTTCTCCACCCATGAGTCCTTTTCCTTTTACATGGTGTCTTGGTGATCAGTTCTGTGGATTTTTTTGTCTGAATGCCAGACAAGCTATTAGGAAACTGGGCCTTGGTTGCCTATTTACAAAATCTTAGACTTGGAGCAGCTCAAAAATTTATTTTTAAAAATTTTCTTATAATTCCTGACCTAAAGGACATGGCCAACCATGAGTTTTTTGTATTCATAAGTCAAATTTAGATAAATTTACTTGTGTAGAGCTCCAAGGCAGCTGTGACATTTTGGGGTTTAATATAAGTAAATTGTGGGTTACACCTGTTGTAAAAAATTGGAAAGAACAAAATGTTAAGGTTAGAAAAGAGAGGCAAGTCTGAAAAGTGACAAAGATAAGGCCTGGAAGACTTGGGCCCTAGGAATCAGACATAATCAATCAGCTCCTGAGTTAAAATGAGAAATGCCCTGAACATTTGTGTACAAGAGTAAACAGAAAATAGTTCCTACTTTGTGCACTGTCTACGTCAAGGCGAAATCTATTTACAAACATCTGGCTAAAGCTAGAGTTTGGGTAGAACCTGAAAGTTTCCAAGAAACAATAAATTGTATATAAAAATTAATAGCACCGAATCCATAATTACTCATTTATGATGTATCAGTAGTATTGATGTCTGTTTTTTGTTGTCGTTGTTGCTATTTATTTATGTGGGGTGATGCAAAAAAAAATTAATCGCTTTCATGTATTTGTTTGATCTTTCAAACCTACTTTTCCCATAGGAATGTAGGTTTTTTCAATGTCAAAATCATGGCATTATTCAAGAACTTTATCTTTGGAACTGATGACAGATATAGTATATCTATGTCACATGTTTGGAAAATGAATATGTTTTTAGAATATTCATAGGACACGCCACTTAGCAAATCAATCAAACAAAGGCAATTGTATCCAAACCCTAATTATTTAGCTGAACTGAAAAATATACCTGCATTTTGAAATTTACTGCCTAGGTGAATTTCCTAATAGCTTACAATATCATCTGGGGTTTTGGGTTTTGTTTTTAGTGCTCAGAAAGGTGCAATATATCTTAATGAAAACATGAGACTTTTTAAATATCTGATAAAATTGTATTCTTCATTGAGAATCATAAATGTGTTCCTTTTTCTTCTGGTTAATATTCTGTGTAGTGTACATCAAAGACTATTAAGAAATAAAATTCTTAATTTTACAGTTTACAGCAGAGTCAGACCATATAGCCTATCGTCAAGTCTGGCCTCCTATTTTACTATGGGTCATGAGGTAACTATGGGTTTTTGTATTTATAAACAGTTTTAAAAATTGTAAAGAAGAATACTATTTTGTGATGTGAAAATTATGACATTCTAACTACTGTGTTCATAAATAAAGTTTTATTGGAACACAGCCCTGTCCATTCTTTTATGTATTGTCCATTGCTGCTATAATGGCAGAGTTTAGCAGTTGCAACAGAGACCATATTCTTGCAAAACCTGTAGTATTTACTATTTAGCACTTGACAGAAAGCCTTTGCATACCTGTGGTTTACAGGATTCTATTAAAATTCATTTTCTTGAAGACAGAGATACAGAATAATATTTAAAACATAATATTCTCCTATCTACCTATAATCTTTTAAATCTAATATATTTAAAGGGTAATCACTGGTACTACAACTATTTTCAATAACAAATTAATTATACATGATGAATTAATAACAGTATAAAGTTCCCTTTGTTCAGTTTCTTTGGCATCAGATATATTTGACAACAGTGTTTGAAATCTTGCTAATACAAACATTCTCTTTTAGATGAATTGTGGTTATATCAGAAATATTTTTCTGAAAGTATTGTAATCCTTGGTGTGACATTTCAGAGACTACTGAGATTAAGTTTGCTTTTAAGGGAACACTGTTTTCTCCTTTTTGTTGGTGAGGTGGGAGAGCAACAAGCTTCAAACTGAATTATCTTCAGTGATGAGGAACTTAAGAGACAATATAATCAAAATTGAAGATCTTGAGTACTTGGAGAACCAAGGATAAGAGTTGGCAAAGATAGTCCGTTGTGAATAAATGCTGAATAAGAGAGTCTCGGAAAAAGGATATAATAAAAGGTAATATCTGTTAAACTTCAAAGGGCTAAGGAATAATGAAAAAGGAAGATTTAAGGTTTTTGTAAAGGGGAAAAAAGTCTCTTAAATCTTAATACCCAAGTGGAACTGCAGTGAAAAAGATAGACTAGGTGCTGAGTTGTACACTATTGTGAGAACACTGTGTGATAAATCAAGGGAGCGGTCGTAGCTAGTATGAGGGATGAAATTCACCCAACATTGAATACAGTATCAGAATTCACCTTCCGTAAAATTTTGATGAGGTCAACAGATACCATGGATATGAGTTACTATGTAGGTTTGGATCCTTTCTCAAACAGAAAAGAAAGTTTTTATTTCTGTGACAGAAGGTTTAGAAACCCAAGTAAGGCATTTCTATCTGTCAGCCATAGTTTAGTATTTAACCACAATTGATTTTAAATTTAGGTCTCATGTATTTAATTTAATCATTCATTTTTGCATGCATGTCTCATGAGCTTTCAATTCAGATTTGCATTTGCTAATGTCTATAAAAGCTTTAAGAGAATGTCCTGAGCAAGTCACGTAAAATTCCATGAAATGTGTCATCAATCATGAAATCATTACATTGTAAACCAGTTAAACGATAGTTTTCAGCATCCATCTCTTCTTAAACTGTCTAAGTGTAACCACCATTATTCTCACTTATAAGGTAAGGTGGGATACATTTTAGAAAGGCATTTTTGTAAAATTAAGCAAAATACAGCCAAAATAAGAGGAAATGAATTCAGATAAAATAATCTGAAAGAAGGAAAGAATTACCTGTTATAAATAGCAGAATTATATATGGCTATAGGTATTTTCTATGCTATTAGGTAATCAATTATTATGTATTCTTGATTGAAAAAACTTAAATCAGAGTAAACATGAAAATATTCAGCTATGAATTTGTATTGCTATAAATAAAATTAAATGAGCATGGCTTTCTTAAAAAAAAATGTAACTGATTGTTAGAGGTGAAATCTCCCAGTTTTAATCACTTGTATTACACATGAATATTTATTAAATTGAACACTGATTCATTACAAAAGCCTTGGTTAAACATTTGCTAGACACTCCATAAACTTATATTTGTAACTTTAGATTCATTATAGAAACCTTGTTTAAACATTACATAACCTTGAATGTATAGTAATAAATCTATGTTAACAATAAATGATGACCATAAGAAATCTTTAAAGGATCTTATCCTATCATGGATGAATCCATGTAAATTAACTTATATTTATCTACTCAGGTGGAAGGAAAGCTACCTTGTTCCACTTTACCTCTAAAAGTGACCCAGAATTTGACTCTAAAATGAATTTATCTTTTATTTGAATACAAATATTTACTCTTGGATAGTTTGTTGAAATTTCAGAAGAGATCTGTATTGAACTGTTGTCTATTTGTTAAAACTATCCTGAAATCACTGGTTTTTTTGGAATCAAGTGAGTTTTTTTTTTTTTCTTATACTTTTATTTATGGTGGAGATGAGTGGAGTTTCTTTAACTGCTTTGAATTAATCTTCTTTGCAAACAAAAAAGTAAATTGTATTTTTTCTATTTCCAGTAACCAGACCACAAATACTTGTCACATGCCTAAATAATACTTATATTTACATAATTGGGGAGTTGAACTAAGCAAAATGAATACTAAAATGTGTATAGTGTTTAGAAAGTCTCAGACTCTTCTCCTTAGCTAGCCCCAGCAATATAAACTCATTAATGGAATATTTTCTGTATTTACAAATGCACACTTTGATCTATTTAATAAAATGTTTAAAAACTGTCTACATTTTGAAAAAAAAAATTAATTCTCAGTCTTTTAAATTGGGAAGGTCTTTCAATTTAACTCATCAAAATGTGAATGAATGTAAAAAACAACAAAAAAGCAAGATCATATTTTCAGACTGACGACCTCAAAAAATCCACACCTTGATAAAGCATCATGATAACTTGCAAAAAATGTCCAAATCAACATTTTTAGAACTATAGAAACTAACTAAAGGCTTGCAGCAGTCTAAGGAGTATTTATTCAGGAAAACCAGCTGAATTTCATTAAGAACAGTGAGCTTTATGGTATTTTAACATTCCCTAGTCCCATATTCCTCTCCTTAGCTCTGCATGGTAGGCTTGAAAAACAATCGCCTCATAACTATGGTAGCTGTGGAAAACAGTTTCTTAGGGGACAGAATGGATGTGGAACTTCCCAAAAGTCTCGTAGTCATAAATGGTTATGATTTGACCTACCTAGCTAGCACCTTGCTCAAAAGTTCCATTTTTAGGATTTCTCTTTATTTGACCTAATTCAGACTTCTCGCTGTCTTAACCTCAGTATATTAGTTGAAAACAATTAGTAGCAATTATTTAACAAAGCTGTCTGAAGTAATGTTACCATACAGGGCTACTGAGAGGCCGATCAAAAAAATAAAAGGAAACACTGTGTAATAGGATCCATAGGAGGTGTTGAAAAGCTCCAACATATTGCTGGGAATCTAGAAAGCCACATGCATATAAAGTACTGTATACATCTGTATACATGTCGAGGAAAGATGTGAAAATGCCCTAACCTTTCATCTCTGGCTGAACTTAAGAAGATTCTGTGTGAGTAGGAAGTGAAGGCTAAGACAGTGTTGTAAATTCTCTGCAGAAGAATTGATGTGCTCCAACATACACAAAGAGACCCTCCACAAAGTCTAGGAGGTTTATTGGTTCAATTAATTTAAGGAAAATCTCTGTCAGATCATTAGCTGACCACTAAGCTAACTGATCAGAGACTTCAGTGGCCACAAACAACTAAGATTACATACTTCAAAATTTTTAAAGAATTTATCCAGGAAAGTCACTAAATAAACCAACAACATAACAACACAGCAACAAAAGTCAACCCTGAGGAGGGGGAATATGATTTCCAGAGTTGCCACATTATATTATTTTAAATGTCCAGTTTTCAATAATAAAATATTAAGCATGCAAAGAAACAAGAAATTATGGTCCATATATATGGAAAAAAGCACTCAATGGCAACTGTTCCTGAAAAAGCCCAGATATTGAACTTGGATTTTAAATCAGATATTATATATCTGAGTTCTCACAATTAAGTTCGTGAACTTGTAACAATGTTGTTAATCCTTTTTGCTATCAGAAGGATTACTAATTATGAATTTGTACCAACTGGACAAACAACCAAATTTGCTATTTGGAAATGCTGAACAGCCTGTTAAAAAAGTTAGACAACCTGAACTTTTCACTTACAATTCATGGCTCTTGCATCACAACAATGCACCAGCTCACATGGCACTGTCTGTGAGGGAGTTTTTAGCCAGTAAACAAATAACTGTATTGGAACACCCTCCCTACTCACCTGATCTGGCCCCCAATGGCTTCTTTCTTTATCTGAAGATAAAGGAAATATTGAAAGGAAGACATTTCGATGACATTCAGCACATCAAGGGTAATACAACAACAGACCTGATGGCCATCCCAGAAAAAGAGTTCCAAAATTGCTTTGAAGGGTGGACTAATCTTTGGCATTGGCATATAGCTTCCCAAGGGGAGTACTTCAAAGGTGACCATAGTGATATTCAGCAATGAGGTATGTAGCACTTTTTCTAGGATGAGTTCGAGAACTTGATTATGTGACCTCATACAAAGGACCCTCAATAGGACAACAGATGAGTCTCATCAAAAATCATTAAGTCCAAGTTAATGAAAATAAATGTTCAAAATGCTGCTGAAAGAAAAAAAAATGCATCATCAATACTAAATTCATCACAATTATCCTTCAAAACTGAAGAAGAAATTTAGACAAAAACAAAGAATAACAATTCAACCATAATAATTGGAGACTCGTATATGCACTTTCAATAATGGATACTCAACAGATGTGAATAACATTACAAACCAATTAGACCTAAAGAGACCCATAAACACTCCACAGAACACTAAAATACACATTCTTCCAAAGGCACACTGAACAATTTTTGTGGCAGGCCACATGTTTTTAAAAAATTGAAATCATATAAAATATGTTCTCTGACCACAATATAATAAAATTAGAAATTATTATCAAAGGGAAATTTGGGAAATTCACAGTGATGTGCAACAACCCAACATTTATGGGATCCAGCTAACACAGTAATTAGGGAGAAATTTATAACTGTATATTGGAGAAGAAGATAGACTTTAAATTAATAATCTAATCTTCCTCTTTATCACTAGAAGAAGAGATGAAAACTGAATGCAAACCAATTAGAAGGAAGGAAATAGTAAGGATTACAGTGAAAATAAATTAGAGAATAAAAAAAAATAGACAAAATCAAGGAAACCAAAAGTTGGTTCTTTGAAAAAAATCAACAAATTTGATAAACAAATTTTAGCTAAACTAAGGGAAACAGAGAGAAGACTCAAATTACTAAAAGTGAAGTATTAACAGAGGGGACATTACTAGCAAACTTACAAAATCCAAAGGATTATAAGAGAAATAACAATTGTGTGCCAAAAAAGTAGATAACCTAGATGAAATGCAGAAATTTATAGGGAGACAAAAGTTCCCAAACTGAGGGAACTTCTTCAACTTAATAAAGGCCATCTAAAAAGAAAAGAAAAGAAAAGACCCACAGATATCATCATACTTATTGGTGAAAGACTAGTACTTTCCCTTTAAATCAAGAACAAGAGAAATATGTATGCTTACACCATTTCTATTCTACATTGTACTGAAGATTCTAGCCAAAAAAAAAAAAAAAAAAGGCAAGAAAGAAATAAAAGGCATTTAGGTTGGAAAGAAAGAAGTAAATCTACCTTTATTTTCAGATGACATTAAATTGTATAGTGAAAATCCTAAGAAATACAGACACACACTAATAAACTCTTAGAAGTAATAAATACGTTCAGCAAGGTTGCAGATTGTTAATCTATATACAGAAAACAATTGAATTTCTATGACCATTGAAAAATCCAAATAGTAAATTAAGAAAACAATTACATGTATAATAGCATCAAAAGAATAAAGATTTATTAGAGTATTATTAACATAAAAAGTCATACTTGTTTCAGTTTACAACATAGTTATTCAACATTTGCTTACCTAACAAATGTGAGTGTTTGTCTGTCAATCTTAAGTGAGTCTCCTGTAGGAAGCATATGGAACTCGGAATGAGTGAGTTTGTATATGAGCCCTTTAAGAGAATCTCAATCTCACGCAGCCTGTCAGCTCTCCTGGATATAAGCTTCTCTGGTTTTCAAAACCAGACGTTTTGGGGGAGCCCAAGGTGCTAAACATGGAGGCACCTAGGAGAGGTCATACTGCGGAGGATGGCTGCCACCAGCACCAGATCTGTGATAGCTCCACAAAAAGCTGGACAGTCGAAGGCCTGTTGCCACCTGCCAGCTCCCATATGTCTATCTTTATGCCATTACCACACTGTTTTGACTATGACAGCTTTGTAGTAAATCTTGAGACGAGAAAGTTTGTGTTTTGCTACTTTGTTCTTCTTTTTCAAGATTGTTTAGGCTATTCAGGGTCCCTTGAGATGTCATATGCATTTTAGGATAGCTTTAAATTTCTTTATAAAAGGCTATCAATATTTTGATAGAGATTGCATTGAATCTGTAGATCACTTTGGGCAGAATTGCCATTCCCATACAATGGAATATTGCTCAGCCATGGCAGGGAATGGGTTCTTGCCATCTGTGGTGGCATGGATGGACCTAGAGGGTATTGTGCTGAGTACAGTTTGTCAGACAGAGAGAAACAGGTTCAATGCGATTTTGCTTCTATGTGAAATCTAAAGAACATAATAAACAAATGAAACAGAAACAAACTCATCAATACAGACCACATTTTGATGGTTGACAAATGAGAGGGGGGTTGGGTGTGGCTGAAAAATGGGAAGGGATCAAGAGGTACAGATTTGTTGTTACACGGTAGTCATGGGGATACAGGGTATAACATAAAGAATAGAATCAATAATATTGTGATAGCGATGTATAGGGTCAGATAGGCACTAGGTCAAGAAAATATTCTGGGATTAATAATAGTGCTTATTGAACAAATTTTTTAATGTTCTAAAGACCACTGAATTATACAGAGGGTACCAAAGCAATGTATACACATTTTAAGGAAGGAAAAAACTGTATTAATATATACCAATAACAAAAGATGAATACAAGCCACGTTTGACTTCCGCAATTGCAAGAGGTCCTCAGTGTGGTTACCATCAGTGTCCAGACACTTCTGATCACAGCGAACTACTGTTTGAGCAATGTTGACCAAAGTGTTAACATCTCTTAAAATGTGTATACATTTTTCTGGCACCCCCGGTGCACTTTAAAATAGTGAATTTTATGGTATACAAATTATGTCATAAGAAAGCTGTTATAAAACATAAATAAAATAAAAATTTCAGTGCTTTTAATCATCCAGGTAACGTGGATATGCACGAAGCCTGCCCAATGGAGAAGGGCCTTTCACAGCTATGATGAAGTCCTAATGAACATTATGCTCTCATTGCATCAAGCTGAGATTGGATATCATTAATAATAATACTTGCTTTCAAAACCCTCAACTACCGTCAGTAAAAATAATGTATACAGTGAATTTAAAAAGAAAGGCGATTTCATAAAGAAAAAGCAACAGATCTTAATATCATGAAATGCAGTAACTGTGGCCCATGTTATTAATTATTTGAAACACTTAAAGAATTCAGACCAATTGCTAGAATATTATTACATTTGAAGAGTCAATTTTCATTTCAGTTTTAGTGTTTTGAGTGGATTTCATAAAGTATTTATGGTGGAAAATTTTACTTTTCCTTTCCTTAAACTAATGTAGTCCCATATAAAAGAAGCTCTGATATGAGCTACATCAGCATATTTACCCCTCCGGGAGGAGTGGCCAGAGAAGAAACAGCACCTGAAAGACAGTATTTTGCACATATTTGTTTGTCGCATTATGAACTTGCCTATTTTTTAACAGTTTATATACCAGATAATTCTTAGTTAAAATACACGATCAATAATTTTCCTTTATAAATGAACCCCACATTTACAACTTATGTTTCCTCCCTAATCCTATTTTTAAAAACTATTCAAAAAGTATTAACTGAACAACTACCATAATAATGCAAATGCTAGTGATAATGTAATGATAAGCAAAACAGATTCTTGCTTTGTGGAACTTACGGTTTGGCTGTGGAGACAGGCAATAATTGAGTATTCAAATAATTGAAAGTATAAATACAAACTGCAACGTGAGTGATGAAATCACCGTTAGGAGAGTTTGTAAGAACGGAATCTGATCTAGTCTAGCATGTATTGGTTTCTTCGCTTAGGGCTGAGATTAGCAACATAAATTGAAATTAATCAGATAAAGTGGTGATTGAGTAGGGGTAAGAGTGTCCCAGGACGGTGGCTTCATCCTAAAACTAGAAGATTAACACGTGAGAATGTCCCTGTGCACACTAGTTATTGAAAGGGGCATGTAGGGCAAAGTTAGTGAGTAGGCAAGGGGCGCACCTGTGCAGCTGGTTAAGGACTTAGACTTCCATCCTGAGCTCAAAGGGACAACATAGGATTTGCACGTTGGGGGTGCAGGGGAAGGGACAGGATCTGAAATGGGTTTGAAAATTTTCTTTGGCTGCTGTGGACAATGGATTGTGGTGGAGAGAGAGTGGATGTGGGAAGATCCACTAGGAGAGCAATGCGGAGACCAAATGGATCACATAGCTTAGACTGGGAGGGTAAGACACGGAGAGAAATCAACAGATTTCGAAGAGATTTGGGAAAAAACTCCAAAGGACTTTAGATGGGTTAGATATTAAGAGTGGAGATAGAGTAGTTGTAACAGAACTCCATACTGCTCTGCACCTGTTTTATATAATAGTTAAGTTTTGCACATATTTGTCAACTACGTCCCCTCCTCTTCCATTAGAATGTAATTGTAAGATCCTTGAAGGTAAGCACACTCTTATTTATCTTTTTTATGTGCTGAGGTATACTGCACACAGAAGATATTCTATACATACTTGATGATGCATTGGATTGAATTAAAAACTAAAAGAAATCTTTCAAAAAACTATTAAAAACATTATTCTGCACTGCCAATAATTTCAGTGCTTCTAGCAGATATTATAGGTGAGTAGGACTAAGGAACTATGTATTTTATCTGGTTGTTAGGCAGCTACTGAGGTAAGCAACTGGAAATGCAAAATCTATTTAATTTATTGACTCTTGTTCAAATATACAGTGAACTGCCCGGCATACTTTAATTATGTTTAGTTTTATTG